>NW_026783299.1:0-345431 GCF_949774975.1 Lagenorhynchus albirostris | reverse complement strand
AACCCTAACCCTAACCCTAACCCTAACCCTAACCCTAACCCTAACCCTAACCCTAACCCTAACCCTAACCCTAACCCTAACCCTAACCCCTAACCCTAACCCTAACCCTAACCCTAACCCTAACCCTAACCCTAACCCTAACCCTAACCCTAACCCTAACCCTAACCCTAACCCTAACCCTAACCCTAACCCTAACCCTAACCCTAACCCTAACCCTAACCCTAACCCTAACCCTAACCCTAACCCTAACCCTAACCCTAACCCTAACCCTAACCCTAACCCTAACCCTAACCCTAACCCTAACCCTAACCCTAACCCTAACCCTAACCCTAACCCCTAACCCTAACCCCTAACCCTAACCCTAACCCTAACCCTAACCCTAACCCTAACCCTAACCCTAACCCTAACCCTAACCCTAACCCTAACCCTAACCCTAACCCTAACCCTAACCCTAACCCTAACCCTAACCCTAACCCTAACCCTAACCCTAACCCTAACCCTAACCCTAACCCTAACCCTAACCCTAACCCTAACCCTAACCCTAACCCTAACCCTAACCCTAACCCTAACCCTAACCCTAACCCTAACCCTAACCCTAACCCTAACCCTAACCCTAACCCTAACCCTAACCCTAACCCTAACCCTAACCCTAACCCTAACCCTAACCCTAACCCTAACCCTAACCCTAACCCTAACCCTAACCCTAACCCTAACCCTAACCCTAACCCTAACCCTAACCCTAACCCTAACCCTAACCCTAACCCTAACCCTAACCCTAACCCTAACCCTAACCCTAACCCTAACCCTAACCCTAACCCTAACCCTAACCCTAACCCTAACCCTAACCCTAACCCTAACCCTAACCCTAACCCTAACCCTAACCCTAACCCTAACCCTAACCCTAACCCTAACCCTAACCCTAACCCTAACCCTAACCCTAACCCTAACCCTAACCCTAACCCTAACCCTAACCCTAACCCTAACCCTAACCCTAACCCTAACCCTAACCCTAACCCTAACCCTAACCCTAACCCTAACCCTAACCCTAACCCTAACCCTAACCCTAACCCTAACCCTAACCCTAACCCTAACCCTAACCCTAACCCTAACCCTAACCCTAACCCTAACCCTAACCCTAACCCTAACCCTAACCCTAACCCTAACCGTAAACCTAACCCTTCCCCGAAGCCTGACCCTCACCCGTCCCCTAATCCTAACCCGTAGGCTCACACTAACCCGCGCCCTCACACGCACGCTCCCCCTAAAGCGTTGACGGACCCTCACTTGGACCCTAAACCGTCCCCGTCCCCTAACCCTAACCCTAGCCCGAACCCTAACCCTAACCCTTCCCCAAAGCCTGACCCTCACCCATCCCCTAATCGTAACCCGTAGGCTCACACTAACCCGCGCCCTCACACACACGCTCCCCCTAAAGCGTTGTCGGACCCTCACCTGAACCCTAAACCGTTCCCGTCCCCTAACCCTAACCCTAGCCCGAACCCTAACCCTAAACCTTCCCCGAAGCCTGACCCTCACCCGTCCCCTAATCCTAACCCGTAGGCTCACACTAACCCGCGCCCTCACACGCACGCTCCCCCTAAAGCGTTGTCGGACCCTCACCTGGATCCTAAACCGTCCCCGTCCCCTAAACCTAACCCTAGCCCGAACCCTAACCCTAACACTTCCCCGAAGCCTGACCCTCACCCGTCCCCTAATCCTAACGCGTACGCTAACACTAACCCGCGCCCTCACACGCACGCTCCCCCTAAAGCGTTGTGGGACCCTCACCTGGACCCTAAACCGTCCCCATCCCCTAACCCTAACCCTAGCCGGAACCCTAACCCTAACCCTTCCCCGAAGCCTGACCCTCACCCGTCCCCTAATCCTAAACCGTACGCTCACACTAACCCGCGCCCTCACACGCACGCTCCCTCTAAAGCGTTGTCGGACCCTCACCTGGACCCTAAACCGTCCCCGTCCCCTAACCCTAACCCTAGCCCGAACCCTAACCCTAAGCCTTCCCCGAAGCCTGACCCTCACCCGTCCCCTAATCCTAACCCGTACGCTAACACTAACCCGCGCCCTCACACGCACGCTCCCCCTAAAGCGTTGTCGGACCCTCACCTGAACCCTAAACCGTCCCCGTCCCCTAACCCTAACCCTAGCCCGAACCATAACCCTAACCCTTCCCCGAAACCTGACCCTCATCCGTCCCCTAATCCTAACCCGTATGCTAACACTAACCCACGCCCTCACACGCACGCTCCCCCTAAAGCGTTGTCGGACCCTCACCTGGACCCTAAACCGTCCCCGCCCCCTAACCCTAACCCTAGCCCGAAACCTAACCCTAAGCCTTCCCCGAAGCCTGACTCTCACCTGTCCCCTAATCCTAACCCGAACGCTAACACTAACGCGCGCCCTCACACGCACACTCTCCCTAAAGCGTTGTCGTACCCTCACCTGGACCCTAAACCGTCCCCGTCCCCTAACCCTAACCCTAGCCCGAACCCTAACCCTAACCCTTCCCCGAAGCCTGACCCTCACCCGTCCCCTAATCCTAACCCGTAGGCTCACACTAACCCGCGCCCTCACACGCACGCTCCCCCTAAAGCGTTGTCGGACCCTCACCTGGACCCTAAACCGTCCCCGTCCCCTAACCCTAACCCTAGCCCGAACCCTAAACCTAACACTTCCCCGAAGCATGACCCTCACCCGTCCCCAAATCCTAACCCGTACGCTAACACTAACCCGCGCCCTCACACGCACGCTCCCCCTAAAGCGTTGTCGGACCCTCACATGGACCCTAAACCGTCCCCGTCCCCTAACCCTAACCCTAGCCCGAACCCTAAACCTAACCCTTCCCCGAAGCCTGACCCTCACCCGTCCCCTAATCCTAACCCGATCGCTAACACTAATCCGCGCCCGCACACGCACGCTCCCCCTAAAGCGTTGTCGGACCCTCACCTGGACCCTAAACCGTCCCCGTACCCTAACCCTAACCCTAGCCCGAACCCTAACCCTAACCCTTCCCCGAAGCCTGACCCTCACCCGTCCCCTAATCCTAACCCGTGCGCTCACACTAACCCGCGCCCTCACACGCACGCTCCCCCTAAAGCGTTGTCGGACCCTCACCTGGACCCTAAACCGTCCCCGTCCCCTATCCCTAACCCTAGCCCGAACCCTAAACCTAACCCTTCCCCGAAGCCTGACCCTCACCCGTCCCCTAATCGTAACCCGTAGGCTCACACTAACCCGCGCCCTCACACGCACGCTCCCCCTAAAGCGTTGTCGGACCCTCACCTGGACCCTAAACCGTTCCCGTCCCCTAACCCTAACCCTAGCCCGAACCCTAACCCTAACCCTTCCCCGAAGCCTGACCCTCACCCGTCCCCTAATCCTAACACGTAGGCTCACACTCACCCGCGCCCTCACACGCACGCTCCCCCTAAAGCGTTGTCGGATCCTCACCTGGACCCTAAACCGTCCCCGTCCCCTAACCCTAACCCTAGCCCGAACCCTAACCCTAACACTTCCCCGAAGCCTGACCCTCACCCGTCCCCTAATCCTAACGCGTACGCTAACACTAACCCACGCCTTCACACGCACGCTCCCCCTTAAGCGTTGTCGGACCCTCACCTGGACCCTAAACCGTCCCCATCCCCTAAACCTAACCCTAGCCTGAACACTAACCCTAAACCTTCCCCGAAGCCTGACCCTCACCCGTCCCCTAATCCTAACACGTGCGCTCACACTAACCCGCGCCCTCACACGCACGCTCCCCCTAAAGCGTTGTCGGACCCTCACCTGGACCCTAAACCGTCCCCGTCCCCTAACCCTAACCCTAGCCCGAACCCTAACCCTAACACTTCCCCGAAGCCTGACCCTCACCCGTCCCCTAATCCTAACATGTACGCTAACACTAACCCGCGCCCTCACACGCACGCTCCCCCTAAAGCGTTGTCGGACCCTCACCTGAACCCTAAACCGTTCCCGTCCCCTAACCCTAACCCTAGCCCGAATCCTAACCCTAACCCTTCCCCGAAGCCTGACCCTCACCCGTCCCCTAATCCTAAACCGTAGGCTCACACTAACCCGCGCCCTCACATGCACGCTCCCCCTAAAGCGTTGTCGGACCCTCACCTGGACCCTAAACCGTCCCCGTCCCCTAACCCTAACCCTAGCCCGAACCCTAACCCTAACCCTTCCCCGAAGCCTGACCCTCACCCGTCCCCTATCCTAACCCGAACGCTAACACTAATCCGCCCTCGCACACGCACGCTCCCCCTAAAGCGTTGTCGGACCCTCACCTGGACCCTAAACCGTCCCCATACCCTAACACTTACCCTAGCCCGAACCCTAACCCTAAACCTTCCCCGAAGCCTGACCCTCACCCGTCCCGTAATCCTAACCAGTGCACTCACACTAACCCGCGCCCTCACACGCACGCTCCCCCTAAAGCGTTGTCGGACCCTCACCTGGACCCTAAACCGTTCCTGTCCCCTAACCCTAACCCTAGCCCGAACCCTAACCCTAACCCTTCCCCGAAGCCTGACCCTCACCCGTCCCCTAATCCTAACCCGTAGGCTCACACTAACCCGCGCCCTCACACGCACGCTCCCCCTAAAGCGTTGTCGGACCCTCACCTGAACCCTAAACCGTAGCCGTCCCCTAACCCTAACCCTAGCCCGAACCCTAACCCTAACCCTTCCCCGAAGCCTGACCCTCACCCGTCCCCTAATCCTAACCCGTACGCTAACACTAACCCACGCCCTCACACGCACGCTCCCCCTAAAGCGTTGTCGGACCCTCACCTGGACCCTAAACCGTCCCCGTCCCCTAACCCTAACCCTAGCCCGAACCCTAACCCTAACCCTTCCCCGAAGCCTGACCCTCACCCGTCCCCTAATCCTAACCCGTACGCTAACACTAACCTGCGCCCTCATACGCACGCTCCCCCTAAAGCGTTGTCGGACCCTCACCTGGACCCTAAACCGTCCCCATCCCCTAACCCCAACCCTAGCGTGAACACTAACCCTAACACTTCCCCGAACCCTGACCCTCACCCGTCCCCTATCCTAACCCGTGCGCTCACACTAACCCGCGCCCTCACACGCACGCTCCCCCTAAAGCGTTGTCGGACCCTCACCTGAACCCTAAACCGTCCCCGTCCCCTAACCCTAACCCTAGCCCGAACCCTAACCCTAACCCTTCCCCGAAGCCTGACCCTCACCCGTCCCCTAATCATAACCCGTACGGTCACACTAACCCGCGCCCTCACACGCACGCTCCCCCTAAAGCGTTGTCGGACCCTCACCTGGACCCTAAACCATCCCCGTCCCCTAACCCTAACCCTAGCCCGAACCCTAACCCTAACCCTTCCCCAAAGCCTGACCCTCACCCGTCCCCTAATCCTAACACGTACGCTCACACTAACCCGCGCCCTGACACGCACGCTCCCCCTAAATCGTTGTCGGACCCTCACCTTGATCCTAAACAGTCCCCGTCCCCTAACCCTAACCCTAGCCCGAAACCTAACCCTAACCCTTCCCCGAAGCCTGACCCTCACCCGTCCCCTAATCCTAACCCGTAGGCTCACACTAAGCCGCGCCCTCACAAGCACGCTCCCCCTAAAGCGTTGTCGGACCCTCACCTGGACCCTAAACCGTCCCCGTCCCCTAACCCTAACCCTAGCCCGAACCCTAAGCCTAACCCTTCCCCGAATGCTGACCCTCACCCGTCCCCTAATCATAACCTGTAGGCTCACACTAACCCGCGCCCTCACACGCACGCTCCCCCTAAAGCGTTGTCGGACCCTCACCTGGACCCTAAACGGTCCCCGTCCCCTAACCCTAACCCTAGACCGAACTCTAACCCTAACACTTCCCCGAAGCCTGACCCTCACCCGTCCCCTAATCCTAACCCGTACGCTAACACTAACCAGCGCCCTCACACACACGCTCCCCCTAAAGCGTTGTCGGACCCTCACCTGGACCCTAAACCGTCCCCGTCCCCTAACCCTAACCCTAGCAGGAACCCTAACCCTAACCCTTCCCCGAAGCCTGACCCTCACCCGTCCCCTAATCCTAACCCGTAGGCTAACACTAACCCGCGCCCTCACACGCAGGCTCCCCCTAAAGCGTTGTTGGACCGTCACCTGGATCCTAAACCGTCCCCGTCCCCTAACACTAACCCTAGCCCGAACCCTAACCCTAAGCCTTCCCCGAAGCCTGACCCTCACCCGTCCCCTAATCCTAAACCGTAGGCTCACAAAAAGCCGCGCCCTCACACGCACGCTCCCCCTAAAGCGTTGTCGGACCCTCACCTGGACCCTAAACCGTCCCCGTCCCCTAACCCTAACCCTAGCCCGAACACTAACCCTAACCCTTCCCCGAAGCCTGACACTCACCCGTCCCCTAATCCTAACCCGTAGGCTCAAACTAACCCGCGCCCTCACACGCACGCTCCCCCTAAAGCGTTGTCGGACCCTCACCTGGACCCTAAACCGTCCCCGTCCCCTAACCCTAACCCTAGCCCGAACCCTAAACCTAACCCTTCCCCGAAGCCTGACCCTCACCCGTCCCCTAATCCTAACCCGTACGCTAACACTAACCCGCACCCTCACACGCACGCTCCCCCTAAAGCGTTGTCGGACCCTCACCTGGACCCTAAACCGTCCCCGTCCCCTAACCCTAAACCTAGCCCGAACCCTAACCCTAACCCTTCACCGAAGCCTGACCCTCACCCGTCCCCTAATCCTAACCCGTACGCTAACACTAACCCGCGCCCTCACACGCACGCTCCCCCTAAAGCGTTGTCGGACCCTCACCTGGACACTAAACCGTCCCCGTCCCCTAACCCTAACCCTAGCCCGAATCCTAACCGTAACCCTTCCCCGAAACCTGACCCTCACCCGTCCCCTAATCCTAATCCGTAGGCTCACACTAACCCGCGCCCTCACACGCACGCTCCCCCTAAAGCGTTGTCGGACCCTCACCTGGACCCTAAACCGTCCCCGTCCCCTAACCCTAACCCTAGCCCGAACCCTAACCCTAACCCTTCCCCGAAGCCTGACCCTCACCCGTCCCCTAATCCTAACCCGTAGGCTCACACTAAGCCGCGCCCTCACACGCACGCTCCCCCTAAAGCGTTGTCGGACCCTCACCTTGACCCTCAACCGTCCCCGTCCCCTAACCCTAACCCTAGCCCGAACCCTAACCCTAACCGTTCCCCGAAGCCTGACCCTCACCCGTCCCCTAATCCTAACCCGTAGGCTCACACTAAGCCGCGCCCTCACAAGCACGCTCCCCCTAAAGCTTTGTCGGACACTCACCTGGACCCTAAACCGTCCCCGTCCCCTAACCCTAACCCTAGCCCGAACCCTAACTCTAAGCCTTCCCTGAAGCCTGACCCTCACCCGTCCCCTAATCCTAATCTGTATGCTAACACTAACCCGCGCCCTCACACGCACGCTCCCCCTAAAGCGTTGTCGGACCCTCACCTGGACCCTAAACCGTCCCCGTCCCCTAACCCTAACCCTAGCCCGAACCCTAAGCCTAACCCTTCCCCGAAGCCTGACCCTCACCCGTCCCCTAATCATAACCTGTAGGCTCACACTAACCCGCGCCGTCACACGCACGCTCCCCCTAAAGCGTTGTCGGACCCTCACCTGGACCCTAAACGGTCCCCGTCCCTTAACCCTAACCCTAGCCCGAACCCTAACCCTAACACTTCCCCGAAGCCTGACCCTCACCCGTCCCCTAATCCTAACCCGTACGCTAACACTAACCCGCGCTCTCACACGCACGCTCCCCCTAAAGCGTTGTCGGACCCTCACCTGGACCCTAAACCGTCCCCGTCCCCTAAACCTAACCCTAGCCCAAACCCTAACCCTAACACTTCCCCGAAGCCTGACACTCACTCGTCCCCTAATCCTAACCCGTAGGCTAACACTAACCCGCCCCCTCACACGCACGCTCCCCCTAAATCGCTGTCGGACCCTCACCTGGACCCTAAACCGTCCCCATCCCCTAACCCTAACCCTAGCCCGAACCCTAAGCCTAACCCTTCCCCGAAGCCTGACCCTCACCCGTCCCCTAATCCTAACCCGTAGGCTCACACTAACCCGCGCCCTCACACGCACGCTCCCCCTAAAGCGTTGTCGGACCCTCACCTGGACCCTAACCGTCCCCGTCCCCTTACCCTATCCCTAGCCCGAACCCTAACCCTAACCCTTCCCCGAAGCCTGACCCTCACCCGTCCCCTAATCCTAACCCGTAGGCTCACACTAACCCGCGCCCTCACACGCACGCTCCCCCTAAAGCGTTGTCGGACCCTCAGCTGGACCCTAAACCGTCCCCGTCCCCTAACCCTAACCCTAGCCCGAACCCTAACTCTAAGCCTTCCCCGAAGCCTGACCCTCACCCGTCCCCTAATCCTAACCCGTAGGCTCACACTAACCCGCGCCCTCACACGCACGCTCCCCCTAAAGCGTTGTCGGACCCTCACCTGGACCCTAAACCGTCCCCGTCCCCTAACCCTAACCCTAGCCCGAACCCTAACCCTAACCCTTCCCCGAAACCTGACCCTCACCCGTCCCCTAATCCTAACCCGTAGGCTCACACTAACCCGCGCCCTCACACGCACGCTCCCCCTAAAGCGTTGTCGGACCCTCACCTGGACCCTAAACCGTCCCCGTCCCCTAACCCTAACCCTAGCCCGAACCCTAACCCTAACCCTTCCCCGAAGCCTGACCCTCACCCGTCCCCTAATCCTAAACCGTACGCTCACACTAACACGCGCCCTCACACACACGCTCCCCCTAAAGCGTTGTCGGACCCTCACCTGGACCCTAAACCGTCCCCGTCCCCTAACCCTAACCCTAGCCCGAACCCTAACCCTAACCCTTCCACGAAGCCTGACCTTCACCCGTCCCCTAATCCTAACCCGTAGGCTAACACTAACCCGCGCCCTCACACGCACGCTCCCCCTAAAGCGTTGTCGGACCGTCACCTGGATCCTAAACCGTCCCCGTCCCCTAACCCTAACCCTAGCCAGAACCTTAACCCTAACACTTCCCCGAAGTCTGACCCTCACCCGTCCCCTAATCCTAACCCGTAGGCTCACACTAACCCGCGCCCTCACACGCACGCTCCCCCTAAAGTGTTGTCGGACCCTCACCTGGACCCTAAACCGTCCCCGTCCCCTAACCCTAACCCTAGTCCGAACCCTAAACCTAACCCTTCCCCGAAGCCTGACCCTGACCCGTCCCCTAATCGTAACCCGTAGGCTCACACTAAGCCACGCCCACACACACACGCTCCCCCTAAAGCGTTGTCGGACCCTCACCTGGACCCTGAACCGTCCCCGTCCTCTGAACCTAACCCTAACCCGAACCCTAACCCTAAAACTTCCCCGAAGCCTGACCCTCACCCGTCCCCTAATCCTAACCCGTAGGCTAACACTAACCCGAGCCCTCACACGCACGCTCCCCCTAAAGCATTGTCGGACCCTCACCTCGATCCTAAACCGTCCCCATCCCCTAAACCTAAACCTAGCCGGAACCCTAACCCTAACCCTTCCCCGAAGCCTGACACTCACCCGTCCCCTAATCCTAAACCGTAGGCTCACACTAAGCTGCGCCCTCACACGCTCGCTCCTTCTAAAGCGTTGTCGGACCCTCACCTGGACCCTAAACCGTCCCCGTCCCCTAACCCTAACCCTAGCCCGAACCCTAACCCTAAGCCTTCCCCGAAGCCTGACCCTCACCCGTCCCCTAATCCTAACCCGTACGCTAACACTAACCCGCGCCGTCACACGCACGCTACCCCTAAAGCGTTGTCGGACCCTCACCTGGATCCTAAACCGTCCCGTCCCCTAACCCTAACCCTAGCCCGAACCCTAACCCTAACACTTCCCCGAAGCCTGACCCTCACCCGTCCCCTAATCCTAACGCGTATGCTAACACTAACCCACGCCCTCACACGCACGCTCCCCCTAAAGCGTTGTCGGACCCTCACCTGGACCCTAAACCGTCCCCAACCCCTAACCCTAACCCTAGCCCGAACACTAACCCTAACACTTCCCCGAAGCCTGACCCTCACCCGTCCCCTAATCCTAACCCGTGCGCTCACACTAACCCGCGCCCTCACACGCACGCTCCCCCTAAAGCGTTGTCGGACCCTCACCTGAACCCTAAACCGTCCCCGTCCCCTAACCCTAACCCTAGCCCGAACCCTAACCCTAACACTTCCCCGAAGCCTGACGCTCACCCGTCCCCTAATCCTAACACGTAGGCTCACACTAAGCAGCGCCCTTACACGCACGCTCCCCCTAAAGCGTTCTCGGACCCTCACCTGGACCCTAAACCGTCCCCGTCCCCTAACCCTAACCCTAGCCCGAACCCTAACCCTAACCCTTCCCCGAAGCCTGACCCTCACCCGTCCCCTAATCCTAACCCGTAGGCTAACACTAACCCGAGCCCTCACACGCACGCTCCCCCTAAAGCGTTGTCGGACCCTCACCTCGATCCTAAACCGTCCCCATCCCCTAACCCTAAATCTAGCCCGAACCCTAACCCTAACCCTTCCCCGAAGCCTGACCCTCACCCGTCCCCTAATCCTAAACCGTAGGCTCACACTAACCCGCGCCCTCACACGCACGTTCCCCCTAAAGCGTTGTCGGACCCTCACCTGGACCCTAAACCGTCCCCGTCCCCTAACCCTAACCCTAGCCCGAACCCTAACCCTAAACCTTCCCCGAAGCCTGACCCTCACCCGTCCCCAATCGTAACCCGTAGGCTCACACTAACCTGCGCCCTCACACGCACGCTCCCCCTAAAGCGTTGACGGACCCTCACTTGGACCCTAAACCGTCCCCGTCCCCTAACCCTAACCCTAGCCCGAACCCTAACCTTAACCCTTCCCCAAAGCCTGACCCTCACCCATCCCCTAATCGTAACCCGTAGGCTCACACTAACCCGCGCCCTCACACACACGCTCCCCCTAAAGCGTTGTCGGACCCTCACCTGAACCCTAAACCGTTCCCGTCCCCTAACCCTAACCCTAGCCCGAACCCTAACCCTAAACCTTCCCCGAAGCCTGACCCTCACCCGTCCCCTAATCCTAACCCGTAGGCTCACACTAACCCGCGCCCTCACACGCACGCTCCCCCTAAAGCGTTGTCGGACCCTCACCTGGATCCTAAACCGTCCCCGTCCCCTAAACCTAACCCTAGCCCGAACCCTAACCCTAACACTTCCCCGAAGCCTGACCCTCACCCGTCCCCTAATCCTAACGCGTACGCTAACACTAACCCACGCCCTCACACGCACGCTCCCCCTAAAGCGTTGTGGGACCCTCACCTGGACCCTAAACCGTCCCCATCCCCTAACCCTAACCCTAGCCGGAACCCTAACCCTAACCCTTCCCCGAAGCCTGACCCTCACCCGTCCCCTAATCCTAAACCGTACGCTCACACTAACCCGCGCCCTCACACGCCCGCTCCCTCTAAAGCGTTGTCGGACCCTCACCTGGACCCTAAACCGTCCCCGTCCCCTAACCCTAACCCTAGCCCGAACCCTAACCCTAAGCCTTCCCCGAAGCCTGACCCTCACCCGTCCCCTAATCCTAACCCGTACGCTAACACTAACCCGCGCCCTCACACGCACGCTCCCCCTAAAGCGTTGTCGGACCCTCACCTGAACCCTAAACCGTCCCCGTCCCCTAACCCTAACCCTAGCCCGAACCATAACCCTAACCCTTCCCCGAAACCTGACCCTCATCCGTCCCCTAATCCTAACCCGTATGCTAACACTAACCCACGCCCTCACACGCACGCTCCCCCTAAAGCGTTGTCGGACCCTCACCTGGACCCTAAACCGTCCCCGCCCCCTAACCCTAACCCTAGCCCGAAACCTAACCCTAAGCCTTCCCCGAAGCCTGACTCTCACCTGTCCCCTAATCCTAACCCGAACGCTAACACTAACGCGCGCCCTCACACGCACACTCTCCCTAAAGCGTTGTCGTACCCTCACCTGGACCCTAAACCGTCCCCGTCCCCTAACCCTAACCCTAGCCCGAACCCTAACCCTAACCCTTCCCCGAAGCCTGACCCTCACCCGTCCCCTAATCCTAACCCGTAGGCTCACACTAACCCGCGCCCTCACACGCACGCTCCCCCTAAAGCGTTGTCGGACCCTCACCTGGACCCTAAACCGTCCCCGTCCCCTAACCCTAACCCTAGCCCGAACCCTAAACCTAACACTTCCCCGAAGCATGACCCTCACCCGTCCCCAAATCCTAACCCGTACGCTAACACTAACCCGCGCCCTCACACGCACGCTCCCCCTAAAGCGTTGTCGGACCCTCACATGGACCCTAAACCGTCCCCGTCCCCTAACCCTAACCCTAGCCCGAACCCTAACCCTAACCCTTCCCCGAAGCCTGACCCTCACCCGTCCCCTAATCCTAACCCGATCGCTAACACTAATCCGCGCCCGCACACGCACGCTCCCCCTAAAGCGTTGTCGGACCCTCACCTGGACCCTAAACCGTCCCCGTACCCTAACCCTAACCCTAGCCCGAACCCTAACCCTAACCCTTCCCCGAAGCCTGACCCTCACCCGTCCCCTAATCCTAACCCGTGCGCTCACACTAACCCGCGCCCTCACACGCACGCTCCCCCTAAAGCGTTGTCGGACCCTCACCTGGACCCTAAACCGTCCCCGTCCCCTATCCCTAACCCTAGCCCGAACCCTAAACCTAACCCTTCCCCGAAGCCTGACCCTCACCCGTCCCCTAATCGTAACCCGTAGGCTCACACTAACCCGCGCCCTCACACGCACGCTCCCCCTAAAGCGTTGTCGGACCCTCACCTGGACCCTAAACCGTTCCCGTCCCCTAACCCTAACCCTAGCCCGAACCCTAACCCTAACCCTTCCCCGAAGCCTGACCCTCACCCGTCCCCTAATCCTAACACGTAGGCTCACACTAACCCGCGCCCTCACACGCACGCTCCCCCTAAAGCGTTGTCGGATCCTCACCTGGACCCTAAACCGTCCCCGTCCCCTAACCCTAACCCTAGCCCGAACCCTAACCCTAACACTTCCCCGAAGCCTGACCCTCACCCGTCAACTAATCCTAACGCGTACGCTAACACTAACCCACGCCTTCACACGCACGCTCCCCCTTAAGCGTTGTCGGACCCTCACCTGGACCCTAAACCGTCCCCATCCCCTAAACCTAACCCTAGCCTGAACACTAACCCTAAACCTTCCCCGAAGCCTGACCCTCACCCGTCCCCTAATCCTAACACGTGCGCTCACACTAACCCGCGCCCTCACACGCACGCTCCCCCTAAAGCGTTGTCGGACCCTCACCTGGACCCTAAACCGTCCCCGTCCCCTAACCCTAACCCTAGCCCGAACCCTAACCCTAACACTTCCCCGAAGCCTGACCCTCACCCGTCCCCTAATCCTAACATGTACGCTAACACTAACCCGCGCCCTCACACGCACGCTCCCCCTAAAGCGTTGTCGGACCCTCACCTGAACCCTAAACCGTTCCCGTCCCCTAACCCTAACCCTAGCCCGAATCCTAACCCTAACCCTTCCCCGAAGCCTGACCCTCACCCGTCCCCTAATCCTAAACCGTAGGCTCACACTAACCCGCGCCCTCACATGCACGCTCCCCCTAAAGCGTTGTCGGACCCTCACCTGGACCCTAAACCGTCCCCGTCCCCTAACCCTAACCCTAGCCCGAACCCTAACCCTAACCCTTCCCCGAAGCCTGACCCTCACCCGTCCCCTATCCTAACCCGAACGCTAACACTAATCCGCCCTCGCACACGCACGCTCCCCCTAAAGCGTTGTCGGACCCTCACCTGGACCCTAAACCGTCCCCGTACCCTAACACTTACCCTAGCCCGAACCCTAACCCTAAACCTTCCCCGAAGCCTGACACTCACCCGTCCCGTAATCCTAACCAGTGCACTCACACTAACCCGCGCCCTCACACGCACGCTCCCCCTAAAGCGTTGTCGGACCCTCACCTGGACCCTAAACCGTTCCTGTCCCCTAACCCTAACCCTAGCCCGAACCCTAACCCTAACCCTTCCCCGAAGCCTGACCCTCACCCGTCCCCTAATCCTAACCCGTAGGCTCACACTAACCCGCGCCCTCACACGCACGCTCCCCCTAAAGCGTTGTCGGACCCTCACCTGAACCCTAAACCGTAGCCGTCCCCTAACCCTAACCCTAGCCCGAACCCTAACCCTAACCCTTCCCCGAAGCCTGACCCTCACCCGTCCCCTAATCCTAACCCGTACGCTAACACTAACCCACGCCCTCACACGCACGCTCCCCCTAAAGCGTTGTCGGACCCTCACCTGGACCCTAAACCGTCCCCGTCCCCTAACCCTAACCCTAGCCCGAACCCTAACCCTAACCCTTCCCCGAAGCCTGACCCTCACCCGTCCCCTAATCCTAACCCGTACGCTAACACTAACCTGCGCCCTCATACGCACGCTCCCCCTAAAGCGTTGTCGGACCCTCACCTGGACCCTAAACCGTCCCCATCCCCTAACCCCAACCCTAGCGTGAACACTAACCCTAACACTTCCCCGAACCCTGACCCTCACCCGTCCCCTATCCTAACCCGTGCGCTCACACTAACCCGCGCCCTCACACGCACGCTCCCCCTAAAGCGTTGTCGGACCCTCACCTGAACCCTAAACCGTCCCCGTCCCCTAACCCTAACCCTAGCCCGAACCCTAACCCTAACACTTCCCCTAAGCCTGACCCTCACCCGTCCCCTAATCCTAACCCGTAGGCTAACACTAAGCCGCGCCCTCACACGCACGCTCCCCCTAAAGCGTTGTCGGACCCTCACCTGGACCCTAAACCGTCCCCGTCCCCTAACCCTACCCCTAGCCCGAACCCTAACCCTAACCCATCCCCGAAGCCTGACCCTCACCCGTCCCCTAATCCTAACCCGTACGCTAACACTAACCCGCGCCCTCACACGCACGCTCCCCCTAAAGCGTTGTCGGACCCTCACCTGGACCCTAAACCGTCCCCGTCCCCTAACCCTAACCCTAGCCCGAACCCTAACCCTAACACTTCCCCGAAGCCTGACCCTCACCCGTCCCCTAATCCTAACCCGTACGCTCACACTAACCCACGCCCTCACACGCACGCTCCCCCTAAAGCGTTGTCGGACCCTCACCTGGACCCTAAACCGTCCCCGTCCCCTAACCCTAACCCTAGCCCGAACCCTAACCCTAACCCTTCCCCGAAGCCTGACCCTCACCCGTCCCCTAATCCTAACCCGTACGCTAACACTAACCCGCGCCCTCACACGCACGCTCCCACTAAAGCGTTGTGGGACCCTCACCTGAACCCTAAACCGTCCCCGTCCCCTAACCCTAATCCTAGCCCGAACCATAATCCTAACACTTCCCCGAAGCCTGACCCTCACCCGTCCCCTAATCCTAACCCGTACGCTAACACTAACCCACGCCCTCACATGCACGCTCCCCCTAAAGCGTTGTCGGACCCTCACCTGGACCCTAAACCGTCCCCGTCCCCTAACCCTAACCCTAGCGCGAACCCTAACCCTAAGCCTTCCCCGAAGCCTGACTCTCACCCGTCCCCTAATCCTAAACCGAACGCTAACACTAACCCGCGCCCTCACACGCACGCTCTCCCTAAAGCGTTGTCGTACCCTCACCTGGACCCTAAACCGTCCCCGTCCCCTAACCCTAACCCTAGCCCGAACCCTAACCCTAACCCTTCCCCGAAGCCTGACCCTCACCCGTCCCCTAATCCTAACCCGTAGGCTCACACTAACCCGCGCCCTCACACGCACGCTCCCCCTAAAGCGTTGTCGGACCCTCACCTGGACCCTAAACCGTCCCCGTCCCCTAACCCTAACCCTAGCCCGAACCCTAAACCTAACTCTTCCCCGAAGCATGACCCTCACCCGTGCCCAAATCCTAACCCGTACGCTAACACTAACCCGCGCCCTCACACGCACGCTCCCCTTAAAGCGTTGTCGGACCCTCACCTGGACCCTAAACCGTCCCCGTCCCCTAACCCTATCCCTAGCCCGAACCCTAACCCTAACCCTTCCCCGAAGCCTGACCCTCACCCGTCCCCTAATCCTAACTCGAATGCTAACACTAATCCGCGCCCTCACACACTCGCTCCCCCTAAAGCGTTGTTGGACCCTCACCTGGACCCTAAACCGTCCCCGTACCCTAACCCTAACCCTAGCCCGAACCCTAACCCTAACCCTTCCCCGAAGCCTGACCCTCACCCGTCCCCTAATCCTAACCCGTGCGCTCACACTGACCCGCGCCCTCACACGCACGCTCCCCCTAAAGCGTTGTCGGACCCTCACCTGGACCCTAAACCGTCCCCGTCCCCTAACCCTAACCCTAGCCCGAACCCTAAACCTAACCCTTCCCCGAAGCCTGACCCTCACCCGTCCCCTAATCCTAACCCGTACGCTAACACTAACCCGCGCCCTCACACGCACGCTCCCCCTAAAGCGTTGTCGGACCCTCACCTGGACCCTAAACCGTCCCCGTCCCCTAACCCTAACCCTAGCCCGAACCCTAACCCTAACCCTTTCCCGAAGCCTGACCCTCACCCGTCCCCTAATCCTAACCCGTAGGCTCACATTAACCCGCGCCCTCACACACACGCTCCCCCTAAAGCGTTGTCGGACCCTCACCTGGAACCTAAACCGTCCCCGTCCCCTAACCCTAACCCTAGCCCGAACCCTAACCCTAACCCTTCCCCGAAGCCTGACCCTCACACGTCCCCTAATCCTAACCCGTACGCTAACACTAACCCACGCCCTCACACGCACGCTCCCCCTAAAGCGTTGTCGGACCCTCACCTGGACCCTAAACCGTCCCCGTCCCCTAACCCTAACCCTAGCGCGAACCCTAACCCTAAGCCTTCCCCGAAGCCTGACTCTCACCTGTCCCCTAATCCTAACCCGAACGCTAACACTAACCCGCGCCCTCACACGCACGCTCTCCCTAAAGCGTTGTAGTACCTACACCTGGACCCTAAACCGTCCCCGTCCCCTAACCCTAACCCTAGCCCGAACCCTAACCCTAACCCTTCCCCGAAGCCTGACCCTCACCCGTCCCCTATCCTAACCCGTAGGCTCACACTAACCCGCGCCCTCACACGCACGCTCCCCCTAAAGCGTTGTCGGACCCTCACCTGGACCCTAAACCGTCCCCGTCCCCTAACCCTAACCCTAGCCCGAACCCTAAACCTAACACTTCCCCGAAGCATGACCCTCACCCGTCCCCAAATCCTAACCCGTACGCTAACACTAACCCGCGACCTCACACGCACGCTCACCCTAAAGCGTTGTCGGACCCTCACCTGAACCCTAAACCGTACACGTCCCCTAAACCTAACCCTAGCCCGAATCCTAACCCTAACCCTTCCCCGAAGCCTGACCCTCACCCGTCCCCTAATCCTAACCCGTACGCTAACACTAACCCACGCCCTCACACGCACGCTCCCCCTAAAGCGTTGTCTGACCCTCACCTGGACCCTAAACCGTCCCCGTACCCTAACCCTAACCCTAGCCCGAACCCTAAACCTAACCCTTCCCCGAAGCCTGACCCTCACCCGTCCCCTAATCCTAACCCGTACGCTAACACTAACCCGCGCCCTCACACGCACGCTCCCCCTAAAGCGTTGTCGGACCCTCACCTGAACCCTAAACCGTCCCCGTCCCCTAACCCTAACCCTAGCCCGAACCATAACCCTAACCCTTCCCCGAAACCTGACCCTCATCCGTCCCCTAATCCTAACCCGTATGCTAACACTAACCCACGCCCTCACACGCACGCTCCCCCTAAAGCGTTGTCGGACCCTCACCTGGACCCTAAACCGTCCCCGCCCCCTAACCCTAACCCTAGCCCGAAACCTAACCCTAAGCCTTCCCCGAAGCCTGACTCTCACCTGTCCCCTAATCCTAACCCGAACGCTAACACTAACGCGCGCCCTCACACGCACACTCTCCCTAAAGCGTTGTCGTACCCTCACCTGGACCCTAAACCGTCCCCGTCCCCTAACCCTAACCCTAGCCCGAACCCTAACCCTAACCCTTCCCCGAAGCCTGACCCTCACCCGTCCCCTAATCCTAACCCGTAGGCTCACACTAACCCGCGCCCTCACACGCACGCTCCCCCTAAAGCGTTGTCGGACCCTCACCTGGACCCTAAACCGTCCCCGTCCCCTAACCCTAACCCTAGCCCGAACCCTAAACCTAACACTTCCCCGAAGCATGACCCTCACCCGTCCCCAAATCCTAACCCGTACGCTAACACTAACCCGCGCCCTCACACGCACGCTCCCCCTAAAGCGTTGTCGGACCCTCACATGGACCCTAAACCGTCCCCGTCCCCTAACCCTAACCCTAGCCCGAACCCTAAACCTAACCCTTCCCCGAAGCCTGACCCTCACCCGTCCCCTAATCCTAACCCGATCGCTAACACTAATCCGCGCCCGCACACGCACGCTCCCCCTAAAGCGTTGTCGGACCCTCACCTGGACCCTAAACCGTCCCCGTACCCTAACCCTAACCCTAGCCCGAACCCTAACCCTAACCCTTCCCCGAAGCCTGACCCTCACCCGTCCCCTAATCCTAACCCGTGCGCTCACACTAACCCGCGCCCTCACACGCACGCTCCCCCTAAAGCGTTGTCGGACCCTCACCTGGACCCTAAACCGTCCCCGTCCCCTATCCCTAACCCTAGCCCGAACCCTAAACCTAACCCTTCCCCGAAGCCTGACCCTCACCCGTCCCCTAATCGTAACCCGTAGGCTCACACTAACCCGCGCCCTCACACGCACGCTCCCCCTAAAGCGTTGTCGGACCCTCACCTGGACCCTAAACCGTTCCCGTCCCCTAACCCTAACCCTAGCCCGAACCCTAACCCTAACCCTTCCCCGAAGCCTGACCCTCACCCGTCCCCTAATCCTAACACGTAGGCTCACACTCACCCGCGCCCTCACACGCACGCTCCCCCTAAAGCGTTGTCGGATCCTCACCTGGACCCTAAACCGTCCCCGTCCCCTAACCCTAACCCTAGCCCGAACCCTAACCCTAACACTTCCCCGAAGCCTGACCCTCACCCGTCCCCTAATCCTAACGCGTACGCTAACACTAACCCACGCCTTCACACGCACGCTCCCCCTTAAGCGTTGTCGGACCCTCACCTGGACCCTAAACCGTCCCCATCCCCTAAACCTAACCCTAGCCTGAACACTAACCCTAAACCTTCCCCGAAGCCTGACCCTCACCCGTCCCCTAATCCTAACACGTGCGCTCACACTAACCCGCGCCCTCACACGCACGCTCCCCCTAAAGCGTTGTCGGACCCTCACCTGGACCCTAAACCGTCCCCGTCCCCTAACCCTAACCCTAGCCCGAACCCTAACCCTAACACTTCCCCGAAGCCTGACCCTCACCCGTCCCCTAATCCTAACATGTACGCTAACACTAACCCGCGCCCTCACACGCACGCTCCCCCTAAAGCGTTGTCGGACCCTCACCTGAACCCTAAACCGTTCCCGTCCCCTAACCCTAACCCTAGCCCGAATCCTAACCCTAACCCTTCCCCGAAGCCTGACCCTCACCCGTCCCCTAATCCTAAACCGTAGGCTCACACTAACCCGCGCCCTCACATGCACGCTCCCCCTAAAGCGTTGTCGGACCCTCACCTGGACCCTAAACCGTCCCCGTCCCCTAACCCTAACCCTAGCCCGAACCCTAACCCTAACCCTTCCCCGAAGCCTGACCCTCACCCGTCCCCTATCCTAACCCGAACGCTAACACTAATCCGCCCTCGCACACGCACGCTCCCCCTAAAGCGTTGTCGGACCCTCACCTGGACCCTAAACCGTCCCCGTACCCTAACACTTACCCTAGCCCGAACCCTAACCCTAAACCTTCCCCGAAGCCTGACCCTCACCCGTCCCGTAATCCTAACCAGTGCACTCACACTAACCCGCGCCCTCACACGCACGCTCCCCCTAAAGCGTTGTCGGACCCTCACCTGGACCCTAAACCGTTCCTGTCCCCTAACCCTAACCCTAGCCCGAACCCTAACCCTAACCCTTCCCCGAAGCCTGACCCTCACCCGTCCCCTAATCCTAACCCGTAGGCTCACACTAACCCGCGCCCTCACACGCACGCTCCCCCTAAAGCGTTGTCGGACCCTCACCTGAACCCTAAACCGTAGCCGTCCCCTAACCCTAACCCTAGCCCGAACCCTAACCCTAACCCTTCCCCGAAGCCTGACCCTCACCCGTCCCCTAATCCTAACCCGTACGCTAACACTAACCCACGCCCTCACACGCACGCTCCCCCTAAAGCGTTGTCGGACCCTCACCTGGACCCTAAACCGTCCCCGTCCCCTAACCCTAACCCTAGCCCGAACCCTAACCCTAACCCTTCCCCGAAGCCTGACCCTCACCCGTCCCCTAATCCTAACCCGTACGCTAACACTAACCTGCGCCCTCATACGCACGCTCCCCCTAAAGCGTTGTCGGACCCTCACCTGGACCCTAAACCGTCCCCATCCCCTAACCCCAACCCTAGCGTGAACACTAACCCTAACACTTCCCCGAACCCTGACCCTCACCCGTCCCCTATCCTAACCCGTGCGCTCACACTAACCCGCGCCCTCACACGCACGCTCCCCCTAAAGCGTTGTCGGACCCTCACCTGAACCCTAAACCGTCCCCGTCCCCTAACCCTAACCCTAGCCCGAACCCTAACCCTAACCCTTCCCCGAAGCCTGACCCTCACCCGTCCCCTAATCATAACCCGTACGGTCACACTAACCCGCGCCCTCACACGCACGCTCCCCCTAAAGCGTTGTCGGACCCTCACCTGGACCCTAAACCATCCCCGTCCCCTAACCCTAACCCTAGCCCGAACCCTAACCCTAACCCTTCCCCAAAGCCTGACCCTCACCCGTCCCCTAATCCTAACACGTACGCTCACACTAACCCGCGCCCTGACACGCACGCTCCCCCTAAATCGTTGTCGGACCCTCACCTTGATCCTAAACAGTCCCCGTCCCCTAACCCTAACCCTAGCCCGAAACCTAACCCTAACCCTTCCCCGAAGCCTGACCCTCACCCGTCCCCTAATCCTAACCCGTAGGCTCACACTAAGCCGCGCCCTCACAAGCACGCTCCCCCTAAAGCGTTTTCGGACCCTCACCTGGACCCTAAACCGTCCCCGTCCCCTAACCCTAACCCTAGCCCGAACCCTAACTCTAAGCCTTCCCTGAAGCCTGACCCTCACCCGTCCCCTAATCCTAATCTGTATGCTAACACTAACCCGCGCCCTCACACGCACGCTCCCCCTAAAGCGTTGTCGGACCCTCACCTGGACCCTAAACCGTCCCCGTCCCCTAACCCTAACCCTAGCCCGAACCCTAAGCCTAACCCTTCCCCGAATGCTGACCCTCACCCGTCCCCTAATCATAACCTGTAGGCTCACACTAACCCGCGCCCTCACACGCACGCTCCCCCTAAAGCGTTGTCGGACCCTCACCTGGACCCTAAACGGTCCCCGTCCCCTAACCCTAACCCTAGACCGAACTCTAACCCTAACACTTCCCCGAAGCCTGACCCTCACCCGTCCCCTAATCCTAACCCGTACGCTAACACTAACCAGCGCCCTCACACACACGCTCCCCCTAAAGCGTTGTCGGACCCTCACCTGGACCCTAAACCGTCCCCGTCCCCTAACCCTAACCCTAGCAGGAACCCTAACCCTAACCCTTCCCCGAAGCCTGACCCTCACCCGTCCCCTAATCCTAACCCGTAGGCTAACACTAACCCGCGCCCTCACACGCAGGCTCCCCCTAAAGCGTTGTTGGACCGTCACCTGGATCCTAAACCGTCCCCGTCCCCTAACACTAACCCTAGCCCGAACCCTAACCCTAAGCCTTCCCCGAAGCCTGACCCTCACCCGTCCCCTAATCCTAAACCGTAGGCTCACAAAAAGCCGCGCCCTCACACGCACGCTCCCCCTAAAGCGTTGTCGGACCCTCACCTGGACCCTAAACCGTCCCCGTCCCCTAACCCTAACCCTAGCCCGAACACTAACCCTAACCCTTCCCCGAAGCCTGACACTCACCCGTCCCCTAATCCTAACCCGTAGGCTCAAACTAACCCGCGCCCTCACACGCACGCTCCCCCTAAAGCGTTGTCGGACCCTCACCTGGACCCTAAACCGTCCCCGTCCCCTAACCCTAACCCTAGCCCGAACCCTAAACCTAACCCTTCCCCGAAGCCTGACCCTCACCCGTCCCCTAATCCTAACCCGTACGCTAACACTAACCCGCACCCTCACACGCACGCTCCCCCTAAAGCGTTGTCGGACCCTCACCTGGACCCTAAACCGTCCCCGTCCCCTAACCCTAAACCTAGCCCGAACCCTAACCCTAACCCTTCACCGAAGCCTGACCCTCACCCGTCCCCTAATCCTAACCCGTACGCTAACACTAACCCGCGCCCTCACACGCACGCTCCCCCTAAAGCGTTGTCGGACCCTCACCTGGACACTAAACCGTCCCCGTCCCCTAACCCTAACCCTAGCCCGAATCCTAACCGTAACCCTTCCCCGAAACCTGACCCTCACCCGTCCCCTAATCCTAATCCGTAGGCTCACACTAACCCGCGCCCTCACACGCACGCTCCCCCTAAAGCGTTGTCGGACCCTCACCTGGACCCTAAACCGTCCCCGTCCCCTAACCCTAACCCTAGCCCGAACCCTAACCCTAACCCTTCCCCGAAGCCTGACCCTCACCCGTCCCCTAATCCTAACCCGTAGGCTCACACTAAGCCGCGCCCTCACACGCACGCTCCCCCTAAAGCGTTGTCGGACCCTCACCTTGACCCTCAACCGTCCCCGTCCCCTAACCCTAACCCTAGCCCGAACCCTAACCCTAACCGTTCCCCGAAGCCTGACCCTCACCCGTCCCCTAATCCTAACCCGTAGGCTCACACTAAGCCGCGCCCTCACAAGCACGCTCCCCCTAAAGCTTTGTCGGACACTCACCTGGACCCTAAACCGTCCCCGTCCCCTAACCCTAACCCTAGCCCGAACCCTAACTCTAAGCCTTCCCTGAAGCCTGACCCTCACCCGTCCCCTAATCCTAATCTGTATGCTAACACTAACCCGCGCCCTCACACGCACGCTCCCCCTAAAGCGTTGTCGGACCCTCACCTGGACCCTAAACCGTCCCCGTCCCCTAACCCTAACCCTAGCCCGAACCCTAAGCCTAACCCTTCCCCGAAGCCTGACCCTCACCCGTCCCCTAATCATAACCTGTAGGCTCACACTAACCCGCGCCGTCACACGCACGCTCCCCCTAAAGCGTTGTCGGACCCTCACCTGGACCCTAAACGGTCCCCGTCCCTTAACCCTAACCCTAGCCCGAACCCTAACCCTAACACTTCCCCGAAGCCTGACCCTCACCCGTCCCCTAATCCTAACCCGTACGCTAACACTAACCCGCGCCCTCACACGCACGCTCCCCCTAAAGCGTTGTCGGACCCTCACCTGGACCCTAAACCGTCCCCGTCCCCTAAACCTAACCCTAGCCCAAACCCTAACCCTAACCCTTCCCCGAAGCCTGACACTCACTCGTCCCCTAATCCTAACCCGTAGGCTAACACTAACCCGCCCCCTCACACGCACGCTCCCCCTAAATCGCTGTCGGACCCTCACCTGGACCCTAAACCGTCCCCATCCCCTAACCCTAACCCTAGCCCGAACCCTAAGCCTAACCCTTCCCCGAAGCCTGACCCTCACCCGTCCCCTAATCCTAACCCGTAGGCTCACACTAACCCGCGCCCTCACACGCACGCTCCCCCTAAAGCGTTGTCGGACCCTCACCTGGACCCTAACCGTCCCCGTCCCCTTACCCTATCCCTAGCCCGAACCCTAACCCTAACCCTTCCCCGAAGCCTGACCCTCACCCGTCCCCTAATCCTAACCCGTAGGCTCACACTAACCCGCGCCCTCACACGCACGCTCCCCCTAAAGCGTTGTCGGACCCTCAGCTGGACCCTAAACCGTCCCCGTCCCCTAACCCTAACCCTAGCCCGAACCCTAACTCTAAGCCTTCCCCGAAGCCTGACCCTCACCCGTCCCCTAATCCTAACCCGTAGGCTCACACTAACCCGCGCCCTCACACGCACGCTCCCCCTAAAGCGTTGTCGGACCCTCACCTGGACCCTAAACCGTCCCCGTCCCCTAACCCTAACCCTAGCCCGAACCCTAACCCTAACCCTTCCCCGAAACCTGACCCTCACCCGTCCCCTAATCCTAACCCGTAGGCTCACACTAACCCGCGCCCTCACACGCACGCTCCCCCTAAAGCGTTGTCGGACCCTCACCTGGACCCTAAACCGTCCCCGTCCCCTAACCCTAACCCTAGCCCGAACCCTAACCCTAACCCTTCCCCGAAGCCTGACCCTCACCCGTCCCCTAATCCTAAACCGTACGCTCACACTAACACGCGCCCTCACACACACGCTCCCCCTAAAGCGTTGTCGGACCCTCACCTGGACCCTAAACCGTCCCCGTCCCCTAACCCTAACCCTAGCCCGAACCCTAACCCTAACCCTTCCACGAAGCCTGACCTTCACCCGTCCCCTAATCCTAACCCGTAGGCTAACACTAACCCGCGCCCTCACACGCACGCTCCCCCTAAAGCGTTGTCGGACCGTCACCTGGATCCTAAACCGTCCCCGTCCCCTAACCCTAACCCTAGCCAGAACCTTAACCCTAACACTTCCCCGAAGTCTGACCCTCACCCGTCCCCTAATCCTAACCCGTAGGCTCACACTAACCCGCGCCCTCACACGCACGCTCCCCCTAAAGTGTTGTCGGACCCTCACCTGGACCCTAAACCGTCCCCGTCCCCTAACCCTAACCCTAGTCCGAACCCTAAACCTAACCCTTCCCCGAAGCCTGACCCTGACCCGTCCCCTAATCGTAACCCGTAGGCTCACACTAAGCCACGCCCACACACACACGCTCCCCCTAAAGCGTTGTCGGACCCTCACCTGGACCCTGAACCGTCCCCGTCCTCTGAACCTAACCCTAACCCGAACCCTAACCCTAAAACTTCCCCGAAGCCTGACCCTCACCCGTCCCCTAATCCTAACCCGTAGGCTAACACTAACCCGAGCCCTCACACGCACGCTCCCCCTAAAGCATTGTCGGACCCTCACCTCGATCCTAAACCGTCCCCATCCCCTAAACCTAAACCTAGCCGGAACCCTAACCCTAACCCTTCCCCGAAGCCTGACACTCACCCGTCCCCTAATCCTAAACCGTAGGCTCACACTAAGCTGCGCCCTCACACGCTCGCTCCTTCTAAAGCGTTGTCGGACCCTCACCTGGACCCTAAACCGTCCCCGTCCCCTAACCCTAACCCTAGCCCGAACCCTAACCCTAAGCCTTCCCCGAAGCCTGACCCTCACCCGTCCCCTAATCCTAACCCGTACGCTAACACTAACCCGCGCCGTCACACGCACGCTACCCCTAAAGCGTTGTCGGACCCTCACCTGGATCCTAAACCGTCCCGTCCCCTAACCCTAACCCTAGCCCGAACCCTAACCCTAACACTTCCCCGAAGCCTGACCCTCACCCGTCCCCTAATCCTAACGCGTATGCTAACACTAACCCACGCCCTCACACGCACGCTCCCCCTAAAGCGTTGTCGGACCCTCACCTGGACCCTAAACCGTCCCCAACCCCTAACCCTAACCCTAGCCCGAACACTAACCCTAACACTTCCCCGAAGCCTGACCCTCACCCGTCCCCTAATCCTAACCCGTGCGCTCACACTAACCCGCGCCCTCACACGCACGCTCCCCCTAAAGCGTTGTCGGACCCTCACCTGAACCCTAAACCGTCCCCGTCCCCTAACCCTAACCCTAGCCCGAACCCTAACCCTAACACTTCCCCGAAGCCTGACGCTCACCCGTCCCCTAATCCTAACACGTAGGCTCACACTAAGCAGCGCCCTCACACGCACGCTCCCCCTAAAGCGTTCTCGGACCCTCACCTGGACCCTAAACCGTCCCCGTCCCCTAACCCTAACCCTAGCCCGAACCCTAACCCTAACCCTTCCCCGAAGCCTGACCCTCACCCGTCCCCTAATCCTAACCCGTAGGCTAACACTAACCCGAGCCCTCACACGCACGCTCCCCCTAAAGCGTTGTCGGACCCTCACCTCGATCCTAAACCGTCCCCATCCCCTAACCCTAAATCTAGCCCGAACCCTAACCCTAACCCTTCCCCGAAGCCTGACCCTCACCCGTCCCCTAATCCTAAACCGTAGGCTCACACTAACCCGCGCCCTCACACGCACGTTCCCCCTAAAGCGTTGTCGGACCCTCACCTGGACCCTAAACCGTCCCCGTCCCCTAACCCTAACCCTAGCCCGAACCCTAACCCTAAACCTTCCCCGAAGCCTGACCCTCACCCGTCCCCAATCGTAACCCGTAGGCTCACACTAACCTGCGCCCTCACACGCACGCTCCCCCTAAAGCGTTGACGGACCCTCACTTGGACCCTAAACCGTCCCCGTCCCCTAACCCTAACCCTAGCCCGAACCCTAACCTTAACCCTTCCCCAAAGCCTGACCCTCACCCATCCCCTAATCGTAACCCGTAGGCTCACACTAACCCGCGCCCTCACACACACGCTCCCCCTAAAGCGTTGTCGGACCCTCACCTGAACCCTAAACCGTTCCCGTCCCCTAACCCTAACCCTAGCCCGAACCCTAACCCTAAACCTTCCCCGAAGCCTGACCCTCACCCGTCCCCTAATCCTAACCCGTAGGCTCACACTAACCCGCGCCCTCACACGCACGCTCCCCCTAAAGCGTTGTCGGACCCTCACCTGGATCCTAAACCGTCCCCGTCCCCTAAACCTAACCCTAGCCCGAACCCTAACCCTAACACTTCCCCGAAGCCTGACCCTCACCCGTCCCCTAATCCTAACGCGTACGCTAACACTAACCCACGCCCTCACACGCACGCTCCCCCTAAAGCGTTGTGGGACCCTCACCTGGACCCTAAACCGTCCCCATCCCCTAACCCTAACCCTAGCCGGAACCCTAACCCTAACCCTTCCCCGAAGCCTGACCCTCACCCGTCCCCTAATCCTAAACCGTACGCTCACACTAACCCGCGCCCTCACACGCCCGCTCCCTCTAAAGCGTTGTCGGACCCTCACCTGGACCCTAAACCGTCCCCGTCCCCTAACCCTAACCCTAGCCCGAACCCTAACCCTAAGCCTTCCCCGAAGCCTGACCCTCACCCGTCCCCTAATCCTAACCCGTACGCTAACACTAACCCGCGCCCTCACACGCACGCTCCCCCTAAAGCGTTGTCGGACCCTCACCTGAACCCTAAACCGTCCCCGTCCCCTAACCCTAACCCTAGCCCGAACCATAACCCTAACCCTTCCCCGAAACCTGACCCTCATCCGTCCCCTAATCCTAACCCGTATGCTAACACTAACCCACGCCCTCACACGCACGCTCCCCCTAAAGCGTTGTCGGACCCTCACCTGGACCCTAAACCGTCCCCGCCCCCTAACCCTAACCCTAGCCCGAAACCTAACCCTAAGCCTTCCCCGAAGCCTGACTCTCACCTGTCCCCTAATCCTAACCCGAACGCTAACACTAACGCGCGCCCTCACACGCACACTCTCCCTAAAGCGTTGTCGTACCCTCACCTGGACCCTAAACCGTCCCCGTCCCCTAACCCTAACCCTAGCCCGAACCCTAACCCTAACCCTTCCCCGAAGCCTGACCCTCACCCGTCCCCTAATCCTAACCCGTAGGCTCACACTAACCCGCGCCCTCACACGCACGCTCCCCCTAAAGCGTTGTCGGACCCTCACCTGGACCCTAAACCGTCCCCGTCCCCTAACCCTAACCCTAGCCCGAACCCTAAACCTAACACTTCCCCGAAGCATGACCCTCACCCGTCCCCAAATCCTAACCCGTACGCTAACACTAACCCGCGCCCTCACACGCACGCTCCCCCTAAAGCGTTGTCGGACCCTCACATGGACCCTAAACCGTCCCCGTCCCCTAACCCTAACCCTAGCCCGAACCCTAACCCTAACCCTTCCCCGAAGCCTGACCCTCACCCGTCCCCTAATCCTAACCCGATCGCTAACACTAATCCGCGCCCGCACACGCACGCTCCCCCTAAAGCGTTGTCGGACCCTCACCTGGACCCTAAACCGTCCCCGTACCCTAACCCTAACCCTAGCCCGAACCCTAACCCTAACCCTTCCCCGAAGCCTGACCCTCACCCGTCCCCTAATCCTAACCCGTGCGCTCACACTAACCCGCGCCCTCACACGCACGCTCCCCCTAAAGCGTTGTCGGACCCTCACCTGGACCCTAAACCGTCCCCGTCCCCTATCCCTAACCCTAGCCCGAACCCTAAACCTAACCCTTCCCCGAAGCCTGACCCTCACCCGTCCCCTAATCGTAACCCGTAGGCTCACACTAACCCGCGCCCTCACACGCACGCTCCCCCTAAAGCGTTGTCGGACCCTCACCTGGACCCTAAACCGTTCCCGTCCCCTAACCCTAACCCTAGCCCGAACCCTAACCCTAACCCTTCCCCGAAGCCTGACCCTCACCCGTCCCCTAATCCTAACACGTAGGCTCACACTAACCCGCGCCCTCACACGCACGCTCCCCCTAAAGCGTTGTCGGATCCTCACCTGGACCCTAAACCGTCCCCGTCCCCTAACCCTAACCCTAGCCCGAACCCTAACCCTAACACTTCCCCGAAGCCTGACCCTCACCCGTCAACTAATCCTAACGCGTACGCTAACACTAACCCACGCCTTCACACGCACGCTCCCCCTTAAGCGTTGTCGGACCCTCACCTGGACCCTAAACCGTCCCCATCCCCTAAACCTAACCCTAGCCTGAACACTAACCCTAAACCTTCCCCGAAGCCTGACCCTCACCCGTCCCCTAATCCTAACACGTGCGCTCACACTAACCCGCGCCCTCACACGCACGCTCCCCCTAAAGCGTTGTCGGACCCTCACCTGGACCCTAAACCGTCCCCGTCCCCTAACCCTAACCCTAGCCCGAACCCTAACCCTAACACTTCCCCGAAGCCTGACCCTCACCCGTCCCCTAATCCTAACATGTACGCTAACACTAACCCGCGCCCTCACACGCACGCTCCCCCTAAAGCGTTGTCGGACCCTCACCTGAACCCTAAACCGTTCCCGTCCCCTAACCCTAACCCTAGCCCGAATCCTAACCCTAACCCTTCCCCGAAGCCTGACCCTCACCCGTCCCCTAATCCTAAACCGTAGGCTCACACTAACCCGCGCCCTCACATGCACGCTCCCCCTAAAGCGTTGTCGGACCCTCACCTGGACCCTAAACCGTCCCCGTCCCCTAACCCTAACCCTAGCCCGAACCCTAACCCTAACCCTTCCCCGAAGCCTGACCCTCACCCGTCCCCTATCCTAACCCGAACGCTAACACTAATCCGCCCTCGCACACGCACGCTCCCCCTAAAGCGTTGTCGGACCCTCACCTGGACCCTAAACCGTCCCCGTACCCTAACACTTACCCTAGCCCGAACCCTAACCCTAAACCTTCCCCGAAGCCTGACACTCACCCGTCCCGTAATCCTAACCAGTGCACTCACACTAACCCGCGCCCTCACACGCACGCTCCCCCTAAAGCGTTGTCGGACCCTCACCTGGACCCTAAACCGTTCCTGTCCCCTAACCCTAACCCTAGCCCGAACCCTAACCCTAACCCTTCCCCGAAGCCTGACCCTCACCCGTCCCCTAATCCTAACCCGTAGGCTCACACTAACCCGCGCCCTCACACGCACGCTCCCCCTAAAGCGTTGTCGGACCCTCACCTGAACCCTAAACCGTAGCCGTCCCCTAACCCTAACCCTAGCCCGAACCCTAACCCTAACCCTTCCCCGAAGCCTGACCCTCACCCGTCCCCTAATCCTAACCCGTACGCTAACACTAACCCACGCCCTCACACGCACGCTCCCCCTAAAGCGTTGTCGGACCCTCACCTGGACCCTAAACCGTCCCCGTCCCCTAACCCTAACCCTAGCCCGAACCCTAACCCTAACCCTTCCCCGAAGCCTGACCCTCACCCGTCCCCTAATCCTAACCCGTACGCTAACACTAACCTGCGCCCTCATACGCACGCTCCCCCTAAAGCGTTGTCGGACCCTCACCTGGACCCTAAACCGTCCCCATCCCCTAACCCCAACCCTAGCGTGAACACTAACCCTAACACTTCCCCGAACCCTGACCCTCACCCGTCCCCTATCCTAACCCGTGCGCTCACACTAACCCGCGCCCTCACACGCACGCTCCCCCTAAAGCGTTGTCGGACCCTCACCTGAACCCTAAACCGTCCCCGTCCCCTAACCCTAACCCTAGCCCGAACCCTAACCCTAACACTTCCCCTAAGCCTGACCCTCACCCGTCCCCTAATCCTAACCCGTAGGCTAACACTAAGCCGCGCCCTCACACGCACGCTCCCCCTAAAGCGTTGTCGGACCCTCACCTGGACCCTAAACCGTCCCCGTCCCCTAACCCTACCCCTAGCCCGAACCCTAACCCTAACCCATCCCCGAAGCCTGACCCTCACCCGTCCCCTAATCCTAACCCGTACGCTAACACTAACCCGCGCCCTCACACGCACGCTCCCCCTAAAGCGTTGTCGGACCCTCACCTGGACCCTAAACCGTCCCCGTCCCCTAACCCTAACCCTAGCCCGAACCCTAACCCTAACACTTCCCCGAAGCCTGACCCTCACCCGTCCCCTAATCCTAACCCGTACGCTCACACTAACCCACGCCCTCACACGCACGCTCCCCCTAAAGCGTTGTCGGACATCACCTGGACCCTAAACCGTCCCCGTCCCCTAACCCTAACCCTAGCCCGAACCCTAACCCTAACCCTTCCCCGAAGCCTGACCCTCACCCGTCCCCTAATCCTAACCCGTACGCTAACACTAACCCGCGCCCTCACACGCACGCTCCCACTAAAGCGTTGTGGGACCCTCACCTGAACCCTAAACCGTCCCCGTCCCCTAACCCTAATCCTAGCCCGAACCATAATCCTAACACTTCCCCGAAGCCTGACCCTCACCCGTCCCCTAATCCTAACCCGTACGCTAACACTAACCCACGCCCTCACATGCACGCTCCCCCTAAAGCGTTGTCGGACCCTCACCTGGACCCTAAACCGTCCCCGTCCCCTAACCCTAACCCTAGCGCGAACCCTAACCCTAAGCCTTCCCCGAAGCCTGACTCTCACCCGTCCCCTAATCCTAAACCGAACGCTAACACTAACCCGCGCCCTCACACGCACGCTCTCCCTAAAGCGTTGTCGTACCCTCACCTGGACCCTAAACCGTCCCCGTCCCCTAACCCTAACCCTAGCCCGAACCCTAACCCTAACCCTTCCCCGAAGCCTGACCCTCACCCGTCCCCTAATCCTAACCCGTAGGCTCACACTAACCCGCGCCCTCACACGCACGCTCCCCCTAAAGCGTTGTCGGACCCTCACCTGGACCCTAAACCGTCCCCGTCCCCTAACCCTAACCCTAGCCCGAACCCTAAACCTAACTCTTCCCCGAAGCATGACCCTCACCCGTGCCCAAATCCTAACCCGTACGCTAACACTAACCCGCGCCCTCACACGCACGCTCCCCTTAAAGCGTTGTCGGACCCTCACCTGGACCCTAAACCGTCCCCGTCCCCTAACCCTATCCCTAGCCCGAACCCTAACCCTAACCCTTCCCCGAAGCCTGACCCTCACCCGTCCCCTAATCCTAACTCGAATGCTAACACTAATCCGCGCCCTCACACACTCGCTCCCCCTAAAGCGTTGTTGGACCCTCACCTGGACCCTAAACCGTCCCCGTACCCTAACCCTAACCCTAGCCCGAACCCTAACCCTAACCCTTCCCCGAAGCCTGACCCTCACCCGTCCCCTAATCCTAACCCGTGCGCTCACACTGACCCGCGCCCTCACACGCACGCTCCCCCTAAAGCGTTGTCGGACCCTCACCTGGACCCTAAACCGTCCCCGTCCCCTAACCCTAACCCTAGCCCGAACCCTAAACCTAACCCTTCCCCGAAGCCTGACCCTCACCCGTCCCCTAATCCTAACCCGTACGCTAACACTAACCCGCGCCCTCACACGCACGCTCCCCCTAAAGCGTTGTCGGACCCTCACCTGGACCCTAAACCGTCCCCGTCCCCTAACCCTAACCCTAGCCCGAACCCTAACCCTAACCCTTTCCCGAAGCCTGACCCTCACCCGTCCCCTAATCCTAACCCGTAGGCTCACATTAACCCGCGCCCTCACACACACGCTCCCCCTAAAGCGTTGTCGGACCCTCACCTGGAACCTAAACCGTCCCCGTCCCCTAACCCTAACCCTAGCCCGAACCCTAACCCTAACCCTTCCCCGAAGCCTGACCCTCACACGTCCCCTAATCCTAACCCGTACGCTAACACTAACCCACGCCCTCACACGCACGCTCCCCCTAAAGCGTTGTCGGACCCTCACCTGGACCCTAAACCGTCCCCGTCCCCTAACCCTAACCCTAGCGCGAACCCTAACCCTAAGCCTTCCCCGAAGCCTGACTCTCACCTGTCCCCTAATCCTAACCCGAACGCTAACACTAACCCGCGCCCTCACACGCACGCTCTCCCTAAAGCGTTGTAGTACCTACACCTGGACCCTAAACCGTCCCCGTCCCCTAACCCTAACCCTAGCCCGAACCCTAACCCTAACCCTTCCCCGAAGCCTGACCCTCACCCGTCCCCTATCCTAACCCGTAGGCTCACACTAACCCGCGCCCTCACACGCACGCTCCCCCTAAAGCGTTGTCGGACCCTCACCTGGACCCTAAACCGTCCCCGTCCCCTAACCCTAACCCTAGCCCGAACCCTAAACCTAACACTTCCCCGAAGCATGACCCTCACCCGTCCCCAAATCCTAACCCGTACGCTAACACTAACCCGCGACCTCACACGCACGCTCACCCTAAAGCGTTGTCGGACCCTCACCTGAACCCTAAACCGTACACGTCCCCTAAACCTAACCCTAGCCCGAATCCTAACCCTAACCCTTCCCCGAAGCCTGACCCTCACCCGTCCCCTAATCCTAACCCGTACGCTAACACTAACCCACGCCCTCACACGCACGCTCCCCCTAAAGCGTTGTCTGACCCTCACCTGGACCCTAAACCGTCCCCGTACCCTAACCCTAACCCTAGCCCGAACCCTAAACCTAACCCTTCCCCGAAGCCTGACCCTCACCCGTCCCCTAATCCTAACCCGTACGCTAACACTAACCCGCACCCTCACACGCACGCTCCCCCTAAAGCGTTGTCGGACCCTCACCTGGACCCTAAACTGTCCCCATCCCCTAACCCTAACCCTAGCCCGAACCCTAACCCTAACACTTCCCCGAAGCCTGACCCTTACCCGTCCCCTAATCCTAACCCGTAGGCTAACACTAACCCGCGCCCTCACACGCACGCTCCCCCTAAAGCGTTGTCGGACCCTCACCTGGACCCTAAACCGTCCCCGTCCCCTAACCCTAACCCTAGCCCGAACCCTAAACCTAACTCTTCCCCGAAGCATGACCCTCACCCGTGCCCAAATCCTAACCCGTACGCTAACACTAACCCGCGCCCTCACACGCACGCTCCCCCTAAAGCGTTGTCGGACCCTCACCTGGACCCTAAACCGTCCCCGTCCCCTAACCCTATCCCTAGCCCGAACCCTAACCCTAACCCTTCCCCGAAGCCTGACCCTCACCCGTCCCCTAATCCTAACCCGAATGCTAACACTAATCCGCGCCCTCACACACACGCTCCCCCTAAAGCGTTGTCGGACCCTCACCTGGACCCTAAACCGTCCCCGTACCCTAACCCTAACCCTAGCCCGAACCCTAACCCTAACCCTTCCCCGAAGCCTGACCCTCACCCGTCCCCTAATCCTAACCCGTGCGCTCACACTAACCCGCGCCCTCACACGCACGCTCCCCCTAAAGCGTTGTCGGACCCTCACCTGGACCCTAAACCGTCCCCGTCCCCTAACCCTAACCCTAGCCCGAACCCTAAACCTAACCCTTCCCCGAAGCCTGACCCTCACCCGTCCCCTAATCCTAACCCGTACGCTAACACTAACCCGCGCCCTCACACGCACGCTCCCCCTAAAGCGTTGTCGGACCCTCACCTGGACCCTAAACCGTCCCCGTCCCCTAAACCTAACCCTAGCCCGAACCCTAACCCTAACCCTTCCCCGAAGCCTGACCCTCACCCGTCCCCTAATCCTAACCCGTAGGCTCACATTAACCCACGCCCTCACACACACGCTCCCCCTAAAGCGTTGTCGGACCCTCACCTGGAACCTAAACCGTCCCCGTCCCCTAACCCTAACCCTAGCCCGAACCCTAACCCTAACCCTTCCCCGAAGCCTGACCCTCACCCGTCCCCTAATCCTAACCCGTACGCTAACACTAACCCACGCCCTCACACGCACGCTCCCCCTAAAGCGTTGTCGGACCCTCACCTGGACCCTAAACCGTCCCCGTCCCCTAACCCTAACCCTAGCGCGAACCCTAACCCTAAGCCTTCCCCGAAGCCTGACTCTCACCTGTCCCCTAATCCTAACCCGAACGCTAACACTAACCCGCGCCCTCACACGCACGCTCTCCCTAAAGCGTTGTAGTACCTACACCTGGACCCTAAACCGTCCCCGTCCCCTAACCCTAACCCTAGCCCGAACCCTAACCCTAACCCTTCCCCGAAGCCTGACCCTCACCCGTCCCCTAATCCTAACCCGTAGGCTCACACTAACCCGCGCCCTCACACGCACGCTCCCCCTAAAGCGTTGTCGGACCCTCACCTGGACCCTAAACCGTCCCCGTCCCCTAACCCTAACCCTAGCCCGAACCCTAAACCTAACACTTCCCCGAAGCATGACCCTCACCCGTCCCCAAATCCTAACCCGTACGCTAACACTAACCCGCGCCCTCACACGCACGCTCACCCTAAAGCGTTGTCGGACCCTCACCTGAACCCTAAACCGTACCCGTCCCCTAACCCTAACCCTAGCCCGAATCCTAACCCTAACCCTTCCCCGAAGCCTGACCCTCACCCGTCCCCTAATCCTAACCCGTACGCTAACACTAACCCACGCCCTCACACGCACGCTCCCCCTAAAGCGTTGTCGGACCCTCACCTGGACCCTAAACCGTCCCCGTACCCTAACCCTAACCCTAGCCCGAACCCTAAACCTAACCCTTCCCCGAAGCCTGACCCTCACCCGTCCCCTAATCCTAACCCGTACGCTAACACTAACCCGCGCCCTCACACGCACGCTCCCCCTAAAGCGTTGTCGGACCCTCACCTGGACCCTAAACCGTCCCCATCCCCTAACCCTAACCCTAGCCCGAACCCTAACCCTAACACTTCCCCGAAGCCTGACCCTCACCCGTCCCCTAATCGTAACCCGTAGGCTAACACTAAGCCGCGCCCTCACACGCACGCTCCCCCTAAAGCGTTGTCGGACCCTCACCTGGACCCTAAACCGTCCCCGTCCCCTAACCCTAACCCTAGCCCGAACCCTAACCCTAACCCTTCCCCGAAGCCTGACCCTCACCCGTCCCCTAATCCTAACCCGTACACTCACACTAACCCGCGCCCTCACACGCACGCTCCCTCTAAAGCGTTGTCGGACCCTCACCTGGACCCTGAACCGTCCCCGTCCCCTAACCCTAACCCTAGCCCGAACCCTAACCCTAAGCCTTCCCCGAAGCCTGACCCTCACCCGTCCCCTAATCCTAACCCGTACGCTAACACTAACCCACGCCCTCACACGCACGCTCCCCCTAAAGCGTTGTCGGACCCTCACCTGAACCCTAAAACGTCCCCGTCCCCTAACCCTAACCCTAGCCCCAACCATAACCCTAACACTTCCCCGAAGCCTGACCCTCACCCGTCCCCTAATCCTAACCCGTACGCTAACACTAACCCACGCCCTCACACGCACGCTCCCCCTAAAGCGTTGTCGGACCCTCACCTGGACCCTAAACCGTCCCCGTCCCCTAACCCTAACCCTAGCCCGAACCCTAACCCTAACCCTTCCCCGAAGCCTGACCCTCACCCGTCCCCTAATCCTAACCCGTAGGCTCACACTAACCCGGGCCCTCATACTCACGCTCCCCCTAAAGCGTTGTCGGACCCTCACATGAACCCTAAACCGTCCCCATCCCCTAAACCTAACCCTAGCCCGAACCCTAAACCTAACACTTCCCCGAAGCATGACCCTCACCCGTCCCAAATCCTAACCCGTACGCTAACACTAACCCGCGCCCTCACACGCACGCTCCCCCTAAAGCGTTGTCGGACCCTCACCTGGACCCTATACCGTCCCCGTCCCCTAACCCTAACCCTAGCCGGAACCCTAACCCTAACCCTTCCCCGAAGCCTGACCCTCACCCGTCCCCTTTCCTAACCCGAACGCTAACACTAATCCGCGCCCGCACACGCACGCTCCCCCTAAAGCGTTGTCGGACCCTCACCTGGACCCTAAACCGTCCCCGTACCCTAACCCTAACCCTAGCCCGAACCCTAACCCTAACCCTTCCCCGAAGCCTGACCCTCACCCGTCCCCTAATCCTAACCCGTGCGCTCACACTAACACGCGCCCTCACACGCACGCTCCCACTAAAGCGTTGTCGGACCCTCACCTGGACCCTAAACCGTCCCTGTCCCCTAACCCTAACCCTAGCCCGAACCCTAAACCTAACCCTTCCCCGAAGCCTGACCCTCACCCGTCCCCTAATCGTAACCCGTAGGCTCACACTAACCCGCGCCCTCACACGCACGCTCCCCCTAAAGCGTTGTCGGACCCTCACCTGGACCCTAAACCGTTCCCGTCCCCTAACCCTAACCCTAGCCCGAACCCTAACCCTAACCCTTCCCCGAAGCCTGACCCTCACCCGTTCCCTAATCCTAACCCGTAGGCTCACACTAACCCGCGCCCTGACACGCACGCTCCCCCTAAAGCGTTGTCGGATCCTCACCTGGACCCTAAACCGTCCCCGTCCCCTAACCCTAACCCTAGCCCGAACCCTAACCCTAACACTTCCCCGAAGCCTGACCCTCACCCGTCCCCTAATCCTAACGCGTACGCTAACACTAACCCACGCCTTCACACGCACGCTCCCCCTAAAGCGTTGTCGGACCCTCACCTGGACCCTAAACCGTCCCCATCCCCTAAACCTAACCCTAGCCTGAACACTAACCCTAAAACTTCCCCGAAGCCTGACCCTCACCCGTCCCCTAATCCTAACACGTGCGCTCACACTAACCCGCGCCCTCACACGCACGCTCCCCCTAAAGCGTTGTCGGACCCTCACCTGGACCCTAAACCGTCCCCGTCCCCTAACCCTAACCCTAGCCCGAACCCTAACCCTAACACTTCCCCGAAGCCTGACCCTCACCCGTCCCCTAAACCTAACCCGTACGCTAACACTAAGCCGCGCCCTCACACGCACGCTCCCCCTAAAGCGTTGTCGGACCCTCACCTGAACCCTAAACCGTACCCGTACCCTAACCCTAACCCTAGCCCGAATCCTAACCCTAACCCTTCCCCGAAGCCTGACCCTCACCCGTCCCCTAATCCTAACCCGTAGGCTAACACTAACCCGCGCCCTCACACGCACGCTCCCCCTAAAGCGTTGTCGGACCCTCACCTGGACTCTAAACCGTCCCCGTCCCCAGCCCTAACCCTAGCCCGAACCCTAACCCTAACCCTTACCCGAAGCCTGACCCTCACCCGTCCCCTAATCCTAACCCGAACACTAACACTAATCCGCGCCCGCACACGCACGCTCCCCCTAAAGCGTTGTCGGACCCTCACCTGGACCCTAAACCGTCCCCGTACCCTAACCCTAACCCTAGCCAGAACCCTAACCCTAAACCTTCCCCGAAGCCTGACCCTCACCCGTCCCCTAATCCTAACCCGTACGCTAATACTAACCCGCGCCCTCACATGCACGCTCCCCCTAAAGCGTTGTCGGACCCTCACCTGAACCCTAAACCGTACCCGTACCCTAACCCTAACCCTAGCCCGAACCCTAACCCTAACCCTTCCCCGAAGCCTGACCCTCACCCGTCCCCTAATCCTAACCCGTATGCTGACACTAACCCACGCCCTCACACGCACGCTCCCCCTAAAGCGTTGTCGGACCCTCACCTGGACCCTAAACCGTCCCCGTACCCTAACCCTAACCCTAGCCCGAACCCTAAACCTAACCCTTCCCCGAAGCCTGACCCTCACCCGTCCCCTAATCCTAACCCGTACGCTAACACTAACCCGCGCCCTCACACACACACTCCCCCTAAAGCGTTGTCGGACCCTCACCTGGACCCTAAACCGTCCCCGTCCCCTAACCCTAACCCTAGCCCGAACCCTAACCCTAAGCCTTCCCCGAAGCCTGACCCTCACCCGTCCCCTAATCCTAACCCGTAGGCTAGCAGTAAGCCGCGCCCTCACACGCACGCTCCCCCTAAAGCGTTGTCGGAACCTCACCTGGACCCTAAACCGTCCCCGTCCCCTAACCCTAACCCTAGCGCGAACCCTAACCCTAAGCCTTCCCCGAAGCCTGACTCTCACCTGTCCCCTAATCCTAACCCGAACGCTAACACTAACCCGCGCCCTCACACGCACGCTCTCCCTAAAGCGTTGTCGTACCCTCACCTGGACCCTAAACCGTCCCCGTCCCCTAACCCTAACCCTAGCCCGAACCCTAACCCTAACCCTTCCCCGAAGCCTGACCCTCACCCGTCCCCTAATCCTAACCCGTAGGCTAACAGTAAGCCGCGCCCTCACACGCTCGCTCCCCCTAAAGCGTTGTCGGACCCTCACCTGGACCCTAAACCGTCCCCGTCCCCTAACCCTAACCCTAGCGCGAACCCTAACCCTAAGCCTTCCCCGAAGCCTGACTCTCACCTGTCCCCTAATCCTAACCCGAACGCTAACACTAACCCGCGCCCTCACACGCACGCTCTCCCTAAAGCGTTTTCGTACCCTCACCTGGACCCTAAACCGTCCCCGTCCCCTAACCCTAACCCTAGCCCGAACCCTAACCCTAACCCTTCCCCGAAGCCTGACCCTCACCCGTCCCCTAATCCTAACCCGTAGGCTCACACTAACCCGCGCCCTCACACGCACGCTCCCCCTAAAGCGTTGTCGGACCCTCACCTGGACCCTAAACCGTCCCCGTCCCCTAACCCTAACCCTAGCCCGAACCCTAATCCTAACACTTCCTCGAAGCATGACACTCACCCGTCCCCAAATCCTAACCCGTACGCTAACACTAACCCGCGCCCTCACACGCACGCTCCCCCTAAAGCGTTGTCGGACCCTCACCTGGACCCTAAACCGTCCACGTCCCCTAACCCTAACCCTAGCCCGAACCCTAACCCTAACCCTTCCCCGAAGCCTGACCCTCACCCGTCCCCTAATCCTAAACCGAACGCTAACACTAATCCGCGCCCTCACACACACGCTCCCCCTAAAGCGTTGTCGGACCCTCACCTGGACCCTAAACCGTCCACGTACCCTAACCCTAACCCTAGCCCGAACCCTAACCCTAACCCTTCCCCGAAGCCTGACCCTCACCCGTCCCCAATACTAACCCGTACGCTAATACTAACCCGCGCCCTCACACGCACGCTCCCCCTAAAGCGTTGTCGGACCCTCACCTGAACCCTAAACCGTACCCGTACCCTAACCCTAACCCTAGCCCGAACCCTAACCCTAACCCTTCCCCGAAGCCTGACCCTCACCCGTCCCCTAATCCTAACCCGTATGCTGACACTAACCCACGCCCTCACACGCACGCTCCCCCTAAAGCGTTGTCGGACCCTCACCTGGACCCTAAACCGTCCCCGTACCCTAACCCTAACCCTAGCCCGAACCCTAAACCTAACCCTTCCCCGAAGCCTGACCCTCACCCGTCCCCTAATCCTAACCCGTACGCTAACACTAACCCGCGCCCTCACACACACACTCCCCCTAAAGCGTTGTCGGACCCTCACCTGGACCCTAAACCGTCCCCGTCCCCTAACCCTAACCCTAGCCCGAACCCTAACCCTAACCCTTCCCCGAAGCCTGACCCTCACCCGTCCCCTAATCCTAACCCGTAGGCTAACAGTAAGCCGCGCCCTCACACGCTCGCTCCCCCTAAAGCGTTGTCGGACCCTCACCTGGACCCTAAACCGTCCCCGTCCCCTAACCCTAACCCTAGCGCGAACCCTAACCCTAAGCCTTCCCCGAAGCCTGACTCTCACCTGTCCCCTAATCCTAACCCGAACGCTAACACTAACCCGCGCCCTCACACGCACGCTCTCCCTAAAGCGTTGTCGTACCCTCACCTGGACCCTAAACCGTCCCCGTCCCCTAACCCTAACCCTAGCCCGAACCCTAACCCTAACCCTTCCCCGAAGCCTGACCCTCACCCGTCCCCTAATCCTAACCCGTAGGCTCACACTAACCCGCGCCCTCACACGCACGCTCCCCCTAAAGCGTTGTCGGACCCTCACCTGGACCCTAAACCGTCCCCGTCCCCTAACCCTAACCCTAGCCCGAACCCTAATCCTAACACTTCCTCGAAGCATGACCCTCACCCGTCCCCAAATCCTAACCCGTACGCTAACACTAACCCGCGCCCTCACACGCACGCTCCCCCTACAGCGTTGTCGGACCCTCACCTGGACCCTAAACCGTCCACGTCCCCTAACCCTAACCCTAGCCCGAACCCTAACCCTAACCCTTCCCCGAAGCCTGACCCTCACCCGTCCCCTAATCCTAACCCGAACGCTAACACTAATCCGCGCCCTCACACACACGCTCCCCCTAAAGCGTTGTCGGACCCTCACCTGGACCCTAAACCGTCCACGTACCCTAACCCTAACCCTAGCCCGAACCCTAACCCTAACCCTTCCCCGAAGCCTGAACCTCACCCGTCCCCTAATCCTAAACCGTGCGCTCACACTAACCCGCGCCCTCACACGCACGCTCCCCCTAAAGCGTTGTCGGACCCTCACCTGGACCCTAAACCGTCCCCGTCCCCTAACCCTAACCCTAGCCCGAACCCTAAACCTAACCCTTCCCCGAAGCCTGACCCTCACCCGTCCCCTAATCCTAACCCGTACGCTAACACTAACCCGCGCCCTCACACGCACGCTCCCCCTAAAGCGTTGTCGGACCCTCACCTGGACCCTAAACCGTCCCCGTCCCCTAACCCTAACCCTAGCCCGAACCCTAACCCTAACCCTTCCCCGAAGCCTGACCCTCACCCGTCCCCTAATCCTAACCCGTAGGCTCACATTAACCCGCGCCCTCACACACACGCTCCCCCTAAACCGTTGTCGGACCCTCACCTGGAACCTAAACCGTCCCCGTCCCCTAACCCTAACCCTAGCCCGAACCCTAACCCTAACCCTTCCCTGAAGCCTGACCCTCACCCGTCCCCTAATCGTAACCCGTAGGCTCACACTAACCCGCGCCCTCACACGCATGCTCCCCCTAAAGCTTTGTCGGACCCTCACCTGGACCCTAAACCGTTCCCGTCCCCTAGCCCTAGCCCGAACACTAACCCTAACACTTCCCCGAAGCCTGACCCTCACCCGTCCCCAATCCTAACCCGTAGGCTCACACTAACCCGCGCCCTCACACGCACGCTCCCCCTAAAGCGTTGTCGGACCCTCACCTCGATCCTATACCGTCCCCGTCCCCTAAGCCTAACCCTAGCCCGAACTCTAACCCTAACCCTTCCCCGAAGCCTGACCCTCACCCGTCCCCAATCCTAACCCGTAGGCTCACACTAACCCGTGCCCTCACACGCACGCTCCCCCTAAAGCATTGTCGGACCCTCACCTGGACCCTAAACCGTCCCCGTCCCCTAACCCTAAACCTAGCCCGAACCCTAACCCTAACCCTTCCCCGAAGCCTGACCCTCACCCGTCCCCTAATCCTAACCCGTAGGCTCACACTAAGCCGCGCCCTCACACGCACGCTCCCCCTAAAGCGTTGTCGGACCCTCACCTGGACCCTAAACCGTCCCCGTCCCCTAACCCTAACCCTAGCCCGAACCCTAACCCTAACATTTCCCCGAAGCCTGACGCTCACCCGTCCCCTAATCCTAACCCGTACGGTAACACTCACCCACGCCCTCACACGCACGCTCCACCTAAAGCGCTGTCGGACCCTCACCTGGACCCTAAACCGTCCCCGTCCCCTAACCCTAACCCTAGCCCGAACCCTAACCCTAACCCTTCCCCGAAGCCTGACCCTCACCCGTCACCTAATCCTAACGGGTAGGCTCACACTAACCTGCGAACTTACACGCACGCTCCCCCTAAAGCATTGTCGGACCCTCACCTGGACCCTAAACCGTCCCCGTCCCCTAACCCTAGCCCGAACCCTAACCCTAACCCTTCCCCGAAGCCTGACGCTCACCCGTCCCCTAATCCTAACCCGTACGGTAACACGAACCCGCGCCCTCACACCCACGCTCCCCCTAAAGCGTTGTCGGACCCTCACCACGATCCTAAACCGTCCCCGTCCCCTAACCCTAACCCTAGCCTGAACCCTAACCCTAACACTTCCCCGAAGCCTGACCCTCACCCGTCCCCTAATCCTAACCCGTAGGCTCACACTAACCCGCGCCCTCACATGAACGCTCCCCCTAAAGCGTTGTCGGACCCTCACCTGGACCCTAAACCGTCCCCGTCCCCTAACCCTAACCCTAGCCCGAACCCTAACCCTAACCCTTCCCCGAAGCCTGACCCTCACCCGTCCCCTAATCCTAACCCGTAGGCTCACATTAACCCGCGCCCTCACATACACGCTCCCCCTAAAGCGTTGTCGGACCCTCACATGGACCCTAAACCGTCCCCGTCCCCTAACCCTAACCCTAGCCCGAACATTAACCCTAAGCCTTCCCCGAAGCCTGACCCTCACCCGTCCCCTAATCCTAACCCGTACGCTCACACTAACACGCGCCCTCACACGCACGCTCCCCCTAAAGCGTTGTCGGACCCTCACCTGGACCCTAAACCGTCCCCGTACCCTAACCCTAACCATAGCCCGAACCCTAACCCTAACCCTTCCCCGAAGCCTGACCCTCACCCGTCCTGTAATCCTAACCCGTTCGCTCACACTATCCCGCGCCCTCACATGCACGCTCCCCCTAAAGCGTTGTCGGACCCTCACCTCGACCCTAAACCGTCCCCGTCCCCTAACCCTAACCCTAGCCCGAACCCTAACCCTAACACTTCCCCGAAGCCTGACCCTCACCCGTCCCCTAATCCTAACCCGTACGCTCACACTATCCCGCGCCCTCACACGCACACTCCCCCTAAAGCGTTGTCGGACCCTCACCTGGACCCTAAACCGTCCCCGTCCCATAACCCTAACCCTAGCCCGAACCCTAACCCTAACCCTTCAACGAAGCCTGACCCTCACCCGTCCCCTAATCCTAAACCGTAGGCTCACATTAACCCGCGCCCTCACACCCAAGCTCCCCCTAAAGCGTTGTCGGACCCTCACCTGGACCCTAAACCGTCTCTGTCCCCTAACCCTAACCCTAGCCCGAACCCTAACCCTAACACTTCCCCGAAGCCTGATCCTCACCCGTCCCCTAATCCTAACCCGTAGGCTCACACTAACCCGCGCCCTCACACGCACGCTCCCCCTAAAGCGTTGTCGGACCCTCACCTGGACCCTAAACCGTCCCCGTACCCTAACCCTAACCCTAGCCCGAACCCTAACCCTAACCCTTCCCCGAAGCCTGACCCTCACCCGTCCCCTAATCCTAACCCGTACGCTAACACTAACCCACGCCCTCACACGCACGCTCCCCCTAAAGCGTTGTCGGACCCTCACCTTGACCCTAAACCGTCCCCGTCCCCTAACCTAACCCTAGCCCGAACCCTAACCCTAACACTTCCCCGAAGCCTGACGCTCACCCGTCCCCTAATCCTAACCCGTACGGTAACACTAACCCGCGCCCTCACACGGACGCTCCCCCTAAAGCGTTGTCGGACCCTCACCTGGACCCTAAACCGTCCCCGTCCCCTAACCCTAACCCTAGCCAGAACCCTAACCCTAACCCTTCCCCGAAGCCTGACCCTCACCCGTCACCTAATCCTAACGGGTAGGGTCACACTAACCCGCGCCCTACACGCACGCTCCCCCTAAAGCGTTGTCGGACCCTCACCTGGACCCTAAACCGTCCCCGTCCCCTAACCCTAGCCCGAACCCTAACCCTAACCCTTCCCCGAAGCCTGACGCTCACCCGTCCCCTAATCCTAACCCGTACGGTAACACTAACCCGCGCCCTCACACCCACGCTCCCCCTAAAGCGTTGTCGGACCCTCACCTCGATCCTAAACCGTCCCCGTCCCCTAACCCTAACCCTAGCCTGAACCCTAACCCTAACCCTTCCCCGAAGCCTGACCCTCACCCGTCCCCTAATCCTAACCCGTAGGCTCACACTAACCCGCGCCCTCACACGCACGCTCCCCCTAAAGCGTTGTCGGACCCTCACCTGGACCCTAAACCGTCCCCGTCCCCTAACCCTAACCCTAGCCCGAACCCTAACCCTAACCCTTCCCCGAAGCCTGACCCTCACCCGTCCCCTAATCCTAACCCGTAGGCTCACATTAACCCGCGCCCTCACATACACGCTCCCCCTAAAACGTTGTCGGACCCTCACATGGACCCTAAACCGTCCCCGTCCCCTAACCCTAACCCTAGCCCGAACCCTAACCCTAAGCCTTCCCCGAAGCCTGACCTTCACCCGTCCCCTAATCCTAACCCGTACGCTAACACTAACATGCGCCGTCACACGCACACTCCCCCTAAAGCGTTGTCGGACCCTCACCTGGACCCTAAACCGTCCCCGTACCCTAACCCTAACCCTAGCCCGAACCCTAACCCTAATCCTTCCCCGAAGCCTGACCCTCACCCGTCCCCTAATCCTAACCCGTATGCTCACACTAACCCGCACCCTCAAACGCACGCTCCCCCTAAAGCGTTGTCGGACCCTCACCTGGACCCTAAACCGTCCCCGTCCCCTAACCCTAACCCTAGCCCGAACCCTAACCCTAACCCTTCCCCGAAGACTGACCCTCACCCGTCCCCTAATCCTAACACGTAGGCTCACACTAACCCGCGCCCTCACACGCACGCTCCCCCTAAAGCGTTGTCGGACCCTCACCTGGACCCTAAACCGTCCCCGTCCCCTAACGTTAACCCTAGCCCGAACCCTAACCCTAACCCTTCCCCGAAGCCTGACCCTCACCCGTCCCCTAATCCTAACCCGTAGGCTCACACTAACCCGCGCCCTCACACGCACGCTCCCCCTAAAGCGTTGTCGGACCCTCACCTGGACCCTAAACCGTCCCCGTCCCCTAACCCTAACCCTAGCCCGAACCCTAACCCTATCCCTTCCCCGAAGCCTGACGCTCACCCGTCCCCTAATCCTAATCCGTACGGTAACACTAACCCGCGCCCTCACACGCACGCTCCCCCTAAAGCGTTGTCGGACCCTCACCTCGATCCTAAACCGTCCCCGTCCCCTAACCCTAACTCTAGCCCGAACTCTAACCCTAACCCTTCCCCGAAGCCTGACCCTCACCCGTCCCCAATCCTAACCCGTAGGCTCACACTAACCCGCGCCCTCACACGCACGCTCCCCCTAAGGCGTTGTCGGACCCTCACCTGGACCCTAAACCGTCCCCGTACCCTAACCCTAACCCTAGCCCGAACCCTAACCCTAACCCTTCCCCGAAGCCTGACGCTCACCCGTCCCCTAATCCTAATCCGTACGGTAACACTAACCCGCGCCCTCACACGCACGCTCCCCCTAAAGCGTTGTCGGACCCTCACCTCGATCCTAAACCGTCCCCGTCCCCTAACCCTAACCCTACCCCGAACTCTAACCCTAACCCTTCCCCGAAGCCTGACCCTCACCCGTCCCCAATCCTAACCCGTAGGCTCACACTAACCCGCGCCCTCACACGCACGCTCCCCCTAAAGCATTGTCGGACCCTCACCTGGACCCTAAACCGTCCCCGTCCCCTAACCCTAAACCTAGCCCGAACCCTAACCCTAACCCTTCCCCGAAGCCTGACCCTCACCCGTCCCCTAATCCTAACCCGTAGGCTCACACTAAGCCGCGCCCTCACACGCACGCTCCCCCTAAAGCGTTGTCGGACCCTCACCTGGACCCTAAACCGTCCCCGTCCCCTAACACTAACCCTAGCCCGAACCCTAACCCTAACACTTCCCCGAAGCCTGACCCTCACCCGTCCCCTAATCCTAACCGGTACGCTAACGCTAACCCACGCCCTCACACGCACGCTCCCCCTAAAGCGTTGTCGGACCCTCACCTGGACCCTAAACCGTCCCCGTCCCCTAACCCTAACCCTAGCCCGAACCCTAAGCCTAACACTTCCCCGAAGCCTGACGCTCACCCGTCCCCTAATCCTAACCCGTACGGTAACACTAAACCGCGCCCTCACACGCACACTCCCCCTAAAGCGTTGTCGGACCCTCACCTGGACCCTAAACCGTCCCCGTCCCCTAACCCTAAACCTAGCCCGAACCCTAACCCTAACCCTTCCCCGAAGCCTGACCCTCACCCGTCACCTAATCCTAACGGGTAGGCTCACACTAACCCGCGCCCTTACACGCACGCTCCCCCTAAAGCGTTGTCGGACCCTCACCTGGACCCTAAACCGTCCCCGTCCCCTAACCCTAGCCCGAACCCTAACCCTAACCCTTCCCCGAAGCCTGACGCTCACCCGTCCCCTAATCCTAACCCGTACGGTAACACTAACCCGCGCCCTCACACCCACGCTCCCCCTAAAGCGTTGTCGGACCCTCACCTCGATCCTAAACCGTCCCCGTCCCCTAACCCTAACCCTAGCCTGAACCCTAACCCTAACCCTTCCCCGAAGCCTGACCCTCACCCGTCCCCTAATCCTAACCCGTAGGCTCACACTAACCCGCGCCCTCACACGCACGCTCCCCCTAAAGCGTTGTCGGACCCTCACCTGGACCCTAAACCGTCCCCGTCCCCTAACCCTAACCCTAACCCTAACCCTTCCCCGAAGCCTGACCCTCACCCGTCCCCTATCCTAACCCGTAGGCTCACACTAACCCGTGCCCTCACACGCACGCTCCCCCTAAAGCGTTGTCGGACCCTCACCTGGACCCTAAACCGTCCCCGTCCCCTAACCCTAACCCTAGCCCGAACCCTAAACCTAACACTTCCCCGAAGCATGACCCTCACCCGTCCCCAAATCCTAAACCGTACGCTAACACTAACCCGCGACCTCACACGCACGCTCACCCTAAAGCGTTGTCGGACCCTCACCTGAACCCTAAACCGTACACGTCCCCTAAACCTAACCCTAGCCCGAATCCTAACCCTAACCCTTCCCCGAAGCCTGACCCTCACCCGTCCCCTAATCCTAACCCGTACGCTAACACTAACCCACGCCCTCACACGCACGCTCCCCCTAAAGCGTTGTCTGACCCTCACCTGGACCCTAAACCGTCCCCGTACCCTAACCCTAACCCTAGCCCGAACCCTAAACCTAACCCTTCCCCGAAGCCTGACCCTCACCCGTCCCCTAATCCTAACCCGTACGCTAACACTAACCCGCACCCTCACACGCACGCTCCCCCTAAAGCGTTGTCGGACCCTCACCTGGACCCTAAACTGTCCCCATCCCCTAACACTAACCCTAGCCCGAACCCTAACCCTAACACTTCCCCGAAGCCTGACCCTTACCCGTCCCCTAATCCTAACCCGTAGGCTAACACTAACCCGCGCCCTCACACGCACGCTCCCCCTAAAGCGTTGTCGGACCCTCACCTGGACCCTAAACCGTCCCCGTCCCCTAACCCTAACCCTAGCCCGAACCCTAAACCTAACTCTTCCCCGAAGCATGACCCTCACCCGTGCCCAAATCCTAACCCGTACGCTAACACTAACCCGCGCCCTCACACGCACGCTCCCCCTAAAGCGTTGTCGGACCCTCACCTGGACCCTAAACCGTCCCCGTCCCCTAACCCTATCCCTAGCCCGAACCCTAACCCTAACCCTTCCCCGAAGCCTGACCCTCACCCGTCCCCTAATCCTAACCCGAATGCTAACACTAATCCGCGCCCTCACACACACGCTCCCCCTAAAGCGTTGTCGGACCCTCACCTGGACCCTAAACCGTCCCCGTACCCTAACCCTAACCCTAGCCCGAACCCTAACCCTAACCCTTCCCCGAAGCCTGACCCTCACCCGTCCCCTAATCCTAACCCGTGCGCTCACACTAACCCGCGCCCTCACACGCACGCTCCCCCTAAAGCGTTGTCGGACCCTCACCTGGACCCTAAACCGTCCCCGTCCCCTAACCCTAACCCTAGCCCGAACCCTAAACCTAACCCTTCCCCGAAGCCTGACCCTCACCCGTCCCCTAATCCTAACCCGTACGCTAACACTAACCCGCGCCCTCACACGCACGCTCCCCCTAAAGCGTTGTCGGACCCTCACCTGGACCCTAAACCGTCCCCGTCCCCTAACCCTAACCCTAGCCCGAACCCTAACCCTAACCCTTCCCCGAAGCCTGACCCTCACCCGTCCCCTAATCCTAACCCGTAGGCTCACATTAACCCACGCCCTCACACACACGCTCCCCCTAAAGCGTTGTCGGACCCTCACCTGGAACCTAAACCGTCCCCGTCCCCTAACCCTAACCCTAGCCCGAACCCTAACCCTAACCCTTCCCCGAAGCCTGACCCTCACCCGTCCCCTAATCCTAACCCGTACGCTAACACTAACCCACGCCCTCACACGCACGCTCCCCCTAAAGCGTTGTCGGACCCTCACCTGGACCCTAAACCGTCCCCGTCCCCTAACCCTAACCCTAGCGCGAACCCTAACCCTAAGCCTTCCCCGAAGCCTGACTCTCACCTGTCCCCTAATCCTAACCCGAACGCTAACACTAACCCGCGCCCTCACACGCACGCTCTCCCTAAAGCGTTGTAGTACCTACACCTGGACCCTAAACCGTCCCCGTCCCCTAACCCTAACCCTAGCCCGAACCCTAACCCTAACCCTTCCCCGAAGCCTGACCCTCACCCGTCCCCTAATCCTAACCCGTAGGCTCACACTAACCCGCGCCCTCACACGCACGCTCCCCCTAAAGCGTTGTCGGACCCTCACCTGGACCCTAAACCGTCCCCGTCCCCTAACCCTAACCCTAGCCCGAACCCTAAACCTAACACTTCCCCGAAGCATGACCCTCACCCGTCCCCAAATCCTAACCCGTACGCTAACACTAACCCGCGCCCTCACACGCACGCTCACCCTAAAGCGTTGTCGGACCCTCACCTGAACCCTAAACCGTACCCGTCCCCTAACCCTAACCCTAGCCCGAATCCTAACCCTAACCCTTCCCCGAAGCCTGACCCTCACCCGTCCCCTAATCCTAACCCGTACGCTAACACTAACCCACGCCCTCACACGCACGCTCCCCCTAAAGCGTTGTCGGACCCTCACCTGGACCCTAAACCGTCCCCGTACCCTAACCCTAACCCTAGCCCGAACCCTAAACCTAACCCTTCCCCGAAGCCTGACCCTCACCCGTCCCCTAATCCTAACCCGTACGCTAACACTAACCCGCGCCCTCACACGCACGCTCCCCCTAAAGCGTTGTCGGACCCTCACCTGGACCCTAAACCGTCCCCATCCCCTAACCCTAACCCTAGCCCGAACCCTAACCCTAACACTTCCCCGAAGCCTGACCCTCACCCGTCCCCTAATCGTAACCCGTAGGCTAACACTAAGCCGCGCCCTCACACGCACGCTCCCTCTAAAGCGTTGTCGGACCCTCACCTGGACCCTGAACCGTCCCCGTCCCCTAACCCTAACCCTAGCCCGAACCCTAACCCTAAGCCTTCCCCGAAGCCTGACCCTCACCCGTCCCCTAATCCTAACCCGTACGCTAACACTAACCCGCGCCCTCACACGCACGCTCCCTCTAAAGCGTTGTCGGACCCTCACCTGGACCCTGAACCGTCCCCGTCCCCTAACCCTAACCCTAGCCCGAACCCTAACCCTAAGCCTTCCCCGAAGCCTGACCCTCACCCGTCCCCTAATCCTAACCCGTACGCTAACACTAACCCACGCCCTCACACGCACGCTCCCCCTAAAGCGTTGTCGGACCCTCACCTGAACCCTAAAACGTCCCCGTCCCCTAACCCTAACCCTAGCCCCAACCATAACCCTAACACTTCCCCGAAGCCTGACCCTCACCCGTCCCCTAATCCTAACCCGTACGCTAACACTAACCCACGCCCTCACACGCACGCTCCCCCTAAAGCGTTGTCGGACCCTCACCTGGACCCTAAACCGTCCCCGTCCCCTAACCCTAACCCTAGCCCGAACCCTAACCCTAACCCTTCCCCGAAGCCTGACCCTCACCCGTCCCCTAATCCTAACCCGTAGGCTCACACTAACCCGGGCCCTCATACTCACGCTCCCCCTAAAGCGTTGTCGGACCCTCACATGAACCCTAAACCGTCCCCATCCCCTAAACCTAACCCTAGACCGAACCCTAAACCTAACACTTCCCCGAAGCATGACCCTCACCCGTCCCAAATCCTAACCCGTACGCTAACACTAACCCGCGCCCTCACACGCACGCTCCCCCTAAAGCGTTGTCGGACCCTCACCTGGACCCTATACCGTCCCCGTCCCCTAACCCTAACCCTAGCCGGAACCCTAACCCTAACCCTTCCCCGAAGCCTGACCCTCACCCGTCCCCTTTCCTAACCCGAACGCTAACACTAATCCGCGCCCGCACACGCACGCTCCCCCTAAAGCGTTGTCGGACCCTCACCTGGACCCTAAACCGTCCCCGTACCCTAACCCTAACCCTAGCCCGAACCCTAACCCTAACCCTTCCCCGAAGCCTGACCCTCACCCGTCCCCTAATCCTAACCCGTGCGCTCACACTAACACGCGCCCTCACACGCACGCTCCCACTAAAGCGTTGTCAGACCCTCACCTGGACCCTAAACCGTCCCCGTCCCCTAACCCTAACCCTAGCCCGAACCCTAAACCTAACCCTTCCCCGAAGCCTGACCCTCACCCGTCCCCTAATCGTAACCCGTAGGCTCACACTAACCCGCGCCCTCACACGCACGCTCCCCCTAAAGCGTTGTCGGACCCTCACCTGGACCCTAAACCGTTCCCGTCCCCTAACCCTAACCCTAGCCCGAACCCTAACCCTAACCCTTCCCCGAAGCCTGACCCTCACCCGTTCCCTAATCCTAACCCGTAGGCTCACACTAACCCGCGCCCTGACACGCACGCTCCCCCTAAAGCGTTGTCGGATCCTCACCTGGACCCTAAACCGTCCCCGTCCCCTAACCCTAACCCTAGCCCGAACCCTAACCCTAACACTTCCCCGAAGCCTGACCCTCACCCGTCCCCTAATCCTAACGCGTACGCTAACACTAACCCACGCCTTCACACGCACGCTCCCCCTAAAGCGTTGTCGGACCCTCACCTGGACCCTAAACCGTCCCCATCCCCTAAACCTAACCCTAGCCTGAACACTAACCCTAAAACTTCCCCGAAGCCTGACCCTCACCCGTCCCCTAATCCTAACACGTGCGCTCACACTAACCCGCGCCCTCACACGCACGCTCCCCCTAAAGCGTTGTCAGACCCTCACCTGGACCCTAAACCGTCCCCGTCCCCTAACCCTAACCCTAGCCCGAACCCTAACCCTAACACTTCCCCGAAGCCTGACCCTCACCCGTCCCCTAAACCTAACCCGTACGCTAACACTAACCCGCGCCCTCACACGCACGCTCCCCCTAAAGCGTTGTCGGACCCTCACCTGAACCCTAAACCGTACCCGTACCCTAACCCTAACCCTAGCCCGAATCCTAACCCTAACCCTTCCCCGAAGCCTGACCCTCACCCGTCCCCTAATCCTAACCCGTAGGCTAACACTAACCCGCGCCCTCACACGCACGCTCCCCCTAAAGCGTTGTCGGACCCTCACCTGGACTCTAAACCGTCCCCGTCCCCAGCCCTAACCCTAGCCCGAACCCTAACCCTAACCCTTACCCGAAGCCTGACCCTCACCCGTCCCCTAATCCTAACCCGAACACTAACACTAATCCGCGCCCGCACACGCACGCTCCCCCTAAAGCGTTGTCGGACCCTCACCTGGACCCTAAACCGTCCCCGTCCCCTAACCCTAACCCTAGCCCGAACCCTAACCCTAACCCTTCCCCGAAGCCTGACCCTCACCCGTCCCCTAATCCTAACCCGTAGTCTCACACTAACCCGCGCCCTCACACGCACGCTCCCCCTAAAGCGTTGTCGGACCCTCACCTGGACCCTAAACCGTCCCCGTCCCCTAACCCTAACCCTAGCCCGAACCGTAACCCTAACCCTTCCCCGAAGCCTGACCCTAATCCGTCCCCTAATCCTAACCCGTAGGCTCACACTAACCCGCGCCCTCACACGCACGCTCCCCCTGAAGCGTTGTCGGACCCTCACTTGGACCCTAAACCGTCCCCGTCCCCTAAACCTAACCCTAGCCCGAACCCTAACCTTAACCCTTCCCCAAAGCCTGACCCTCACCCGTCCCCTAATCCTAACCCATACGCTAACACTAACCCACGCCCTCACACGCACGCTCCCCCTAAAGCGTTGTCGGACCCTCACCTGGACACTAAACCGTCCCCGTCCCCTAACCCTAACCCTAGCCCGAATCCTAACCGTAACCCTTCCCCGAAACCTGACCCTCACCCGTCCCCTAATCCTAATCCGTAGGCTCACACTAAACCGCGCCCTCACACGCACGCTCCCCCTAAAGCGTTGTCGGACCCTCACCTGGACCCTAAACCGTCCCCGTCCCCTAACCCTAACCCTAGCCCGAACCCTAACCCTAACCCTTCCCCGAAGCCTGACCCTCACCCGTCCCCTAATCCTAACACGTACGCTCACACTAACCCGCGCCCTCACACGCACGCTCCCCCTAAGCGTTGTCGGACCCTCACCTTGACCCTAAACCGTCCCCGTCCCCTAACCCTAACCCTAGCCCGAACCCTAACCCTAACCGTTCCCCGAAGCCTGACCCTCACACGTCCCCTAATCCTAACCCGTAGGCTCACACTAAGCCGCGCCCTCACAAGCACGCTCCCCCTAAAGCTTTGTCGGACCCTCACCAGGACCCTAAACCGTCCCCGTCCCCTAACCCTAACCCTAGCCCGAACCCTAACTCTAAGCCTTCCCTGAAGCCTGACCCTCACCCGTCCCCTAATCCTAATCTGTATGCTAACACTAACCCGCGCCCTCACACGCACGCTCCCCCTAAAGCGTTGTCGGACCCTCACCTGGACCCTAAACCGTCCCCGTCCCCTAACCCTAACCCTAGCCCGAACCCTAAGCCTAACCCTTCCCCGACCCCTGACCCTCACCCGTCCCCTATTCATAACCTGTAGGCTCACACTAACCCGCGCCCTCACACGCACGCTCCCCCTAAAGCGTTGTCGGACCCTCACCTGGACCCTAAACGGTCCCCGTCCCCTAACCCTAACCCTAGCCCGAACCCTAACCCTAACACTTCCCCGAAGCCTGACCCTCACCCGTCCCCTAATCCTAACCCGTACGCTAACACTAACCCGCGCCCTCACACGCACGCTCCCCCTAAAGCGTTGTCGGACCCTCACCTGGACCCTAAACCGTCCCCGTCCCCTAACCCTAACCCTAGCCCGAACCCTAACCCTAACACTTCCCCGAAGCCTGACCCTCACCCGTCCCCTAAACCTAACCCGTACGCTAACACTAACCCGCGCCCTCACACGCACGCTCCCCCTAAAGCGTTGTCGGACCCTCACCTGAACCCTAAACCGTACCCGTACCCTAACCCTAACCCTAGCCCGAATACTAACCCTAACCCTTCCCCGAAGCCTGACCCTCACCCGTCCCCTAATCCTAACCCGTAGGCTAACACTAACCCGCGCCCTCACACGCACGCTCCCCCTAAAGCGTTGTCGGACCCTCACCTGGACTCTAAACCGTCCCCGTCCCCAGCCCTAACCCTAGCCCGAACCCTAACCCTAACCCTTACCCGAAGCCTGACCCTCACCCGTCCCCTAATCCTAACCCGAACACTAACACTAATCCGCGCCCGCACACGCACGCTCCCCCTAAAGCGTTGTCGGACCCTCACCTGGACCCTAAACCGTCCCCGTCCCCTAACCCTAACCCTAGCCCGAACCCTAACCCTAACCCTTCCCCGAAGCCTGACCCTCACCCGTCCCCTAATCCTAACCCGTAGTCTCACACTAACCCGCGCCCTCACACGCACGCTCCCCCTAAAGCGTTGTCGGACCCTCACCTGGACCCTAAACCGTCCCCGTCCCCTAACCCTAACCCTAGCCCGAACCGTAACCCTAACCCTTCCCCGAAGCCTGACCCTAATCCGTCCCCTAATCCTAACCCGTAGGCTCACACTAACCCGCGCCCTCACACGCACGCTCCCCCTGAAGCGTTGTCGGACCCTCACTTGGACCCTAAACCGTCCCCGTCCCCTAAACCTAACCCTAGCCCGAACCCTAACCTTAACCCTTCCCCAAAGCCTGACCCTCACCCGTCCCCTAATCCTAACCCATACGCTAACACTAACCCACGCCCTCACACGCACGCTCCCCCTAAAGCGTTGTCGGACCCTCACCTGGACACTAAACCGTCCCCGTCCCCTAACCCTAACCCTAGCCCGAATCCTAACCGTAACCCTTCCCCGAAACCTGACCCTCACCCGTCCCCTAATCCTAATCCGTAGGCTCACACTAAACCGCGCCCTCACACGCACGCTCCCCCTAAAGCGTTGTCGGACCCTCACCTGGACCCTAAACCGTCCCCGTCCCCTAACCCTAACCCTAGCCCGAACCCTAACCCTAACCCTTCCCCGAAGCCTGACCCTCACCCGTCCCCTAATCCTAACACGTACGCTCACACTAACCCGCGCCCTCACACGCACGCTCCCCCTAAGCGTTGTCGGACCCTCACCTTGACCCTAAACCGTCCCCGTCCCCTAACCCTAACCCTAGCCCGAACCCTAACCCTAACCGTTCCCCGAAGCCTGACCCTCACACGTCCCCTAATCCTAACCCGTAGGCTCACACTAAGCCGCGCCCTCACAAGCACGCTCCCCCTAAAGCTTTGTCGGACCCTCACCAGGACCCTAAACCGTCCCCGTCCCCTAACCCTAACCCTAGCCCGAACCCTAACTCTAAGCCTTCCCTGAAGCCTGACCCTCACCCGTCCCCTAATCCTAATCTGTATGCTAACACTAACCCGCGCCCTCACACGCACGCTCCCCCTAAAGCGTTGTCGGACCCTCACCTGGACCCTAAACCGTCCCCGTCCCCTAACCCTAACCCTAGCCCGAACCCTAAGCCTAACCCTTCCCCGACCCCTGACCCTCACCCGTCCCCTATTCATAACCTGTAGGCTCACACTAACCCGCGCCCTCACACGCACGCTCCCCCTAAAGCGTTGTCGGACCCTCACCTGGACCCTAAACGGTCCCCGTCCCCTAACCCTAACCCTAGCCCGAACCCTAACCCTAACACTTCCCCGAAGCCTGACCCTCACCCGTCCCCTAATCCTAACCCGTACGCTAACACTAACCCGCGCCCTCACACGCACGCTCCCCCTAAAGCGTTGTCGGACCCTCACCTGGACCCTAAACCGTCCCTGTCCCCTAACCCTAACCCTAGCCCAAAGCCTAACCCTAACCCTTCCCCGAAGCCTGACCCTCACCCGTCCCCTAATCCTAACCCGTAGGCTAACACTAACCCGCCCCCTCACACGCACGCTCCCCCTAAATCGCTGTCGGACCCTCACCTGGACCCTAAACCGTCCCCATCCCCTAACCCTAACCCTAGCCCGAACCCTAACCCTAACCCTTCCCCGAAGCCTGACCCTCACCCGTCCCCTAATCCTAACCCGTAGGCTCACACTAACCCGCGCCCTCACACGCACGCTCCCCCTAAAGCGTTGTCGGACCCTCACCTGGACCCTAAACCGTCCCCGTCCCCTAACCCTAACCCTAGCCCGAACCCTAACCCTAACCCTTCCCCGAAGCCTGACCCTCACCCGTCCCCTAATCCTAACCCGTAGGCTCACACTAACCCGCGCCCTCACACGCACGCTCCCCCTAAAGCGTTGTCGGACCCTCAGCTGGACCCTAAACCGTCCCCGTCCCCTAACCCTAACCCTAGCCCGAACCCTAACCCTAACCCTTCCCCGAAGCCTGACCCTCACCCGTCCCCTAATCCTAACCCGTACGCTAACACTAACCCGCGCCCTCACAAGCACGCTCCCCCTAAAGCGTTGTCGGACCATCACCTGGACCCTAAACCGTCCCCGTCCCCTAACCCTAACCCTAGCCCGAACCCTAAACCTAACCCTTCCCCGAAGCCTGACCCTCACCCGTCCCCTAATCCTAACCCGTACGCTAACACTAACCTGCGCCCTCAAACGCACGCTCCCCCTAAAGCGTTGTCGGACCCTCACCTGGACCCTAAACCGTCCCCATCCCCTAACCCCAACCCTAGCCTGAACACTAACCCTAACACTTCCCCGAACCCTGACCCTCACCCGTCCCCTAATCCTAACCAGTAGGCTCACACTAACCCGCGCCCTCACACGCACGCTCCCCCTAAAGCGTTGTCGGACCCTCACCTGGACCCAAAACCGTCCCCATCCCCTAACCCTAACCCTAGCCGGAACCCTAACCCTAAACCTTCCCCGAAACCTGACCCTCACCGTCCCCTAATCCTAACCCGTATGCTCACACTAACCCGCGCCCTCACACGCACGCTCCCTCTAAAGTGTTGTCGGACCCTCACCTGGACCCTAAACCGTCCCCGTCCCCTAACCCTAACCCTAGCCCGAACCCTAACCCTAAGCCTTCCCCGAAGCCTGACCCTCACCCATCCCATAAACCTAACCCGTACGCTAACACTAACCCGCGCCCTCACACGCACGCTCTCCCTAAAGCGTTGTCGTACCCTCACCTGGACCCTAAACCGTCCCCGTCCCCTAACCCTAACCCTAGCCCGAACCCTAACCCTAAGCCTTCCCCGAAGCCTGACCCTCACCCGTCCCCTAATCCTAACCCGTAGGCTCACACTAACCCACGCCCTCACACGCACGCTTCCCCTAAAGCGTTGTCGGACCCTCACCTGGACCCTAAACCGTCCCCGTCCCCTAACCCTAACCCTAGCCCGAACCCTAAACCTAACACTTCCCCGAAGCATGACCCTCACCCGTCCCCAAATCCTAACCCGTACGCTAACACTAACCCGCGCCCTCACACGCACGCTCCCCCTAAAGCGTTGTCGGACCCTCACCTGGACCCTAAACCGTCCCCGTCCCCTAACCCTAACCCTAGCCCGAACCCTAACCCTAACCCTTCCCCGAAGCCTGACCCTCACCCGTCCCCTAATCCTAACCCGTACGCTAACACTAATCCGCGCCCTCACACGCACGCTCCCCCTAAAGCGTTGTCGGACCCTCACCTGGACCCTAAACCGTCCCCGTCACCTAACCCTAACCTTAGCCCGAACCCTAACCCTAACCCTTCCCCGAAGCCTGACCCTCACCCGTCCCCTAATCCTAACCCGTGCGCTCACACTAACCCGCGCCCTCACACGCACGCTCCCCCTAAAGCGTTGTCGGACCCTCACCTGGACCCTAAACCTTCCCCGTCCCCTAACCCTAACCCTAGCCCGAACCCTAACCCTAACCCTTCCCCGAAGCCTGACCCTCACCCGTCCCCTAATCCTAACCCGTGCGCTCACACTAACCCGCGCCCTCACACGCACGCTCCCCCTAAAGCGTTGTCGGACCCTCACCTGGACCCTAAACCGTCCCCGTCCCCTAACCCTAACCCTAGCCCGAACCCTAACCCTAACCCTTCCCCGAAGCCTGACCCTCATCCGTCCCCTAATCCTAACCCGTAGGCTCACACTAACCCGCGCCCTCACACGCACGCTCCCCCTAAAGCGTTGTCGGCCCCTCACCTGGACCCTAAACCGTCCCCGTCCCCTAACCCTACCCCTAGCCCGAACCCTAACCCTAACCCTTCCCCGAAGCCTGACCCTCACCCGTCCCCTAATCCTAACCCGTAGGCTCACACTAAGCCACGCCCTCACACGCTCGCTCCCCCTAAACCGTTGTCGGACCCTCACCTGGACCCTAAACCGTCCCCGTCCCCGTCCCCTAACCCTAGCCCGAAACCTAACACTAACCCTTCCCCGAAGCCTGACCCTCACCCGTCCCCTAATCCTAACCCGTATGCTAACACTAACCCGCGCCCTCACACGCACACTCCCCCTAAAGCGTTGTCGGACCCACAATTGGACCCTAAGCCATCCCCGTCCCCTAACGCTAACCCTAGCCCGAACCCTAACCCTAACCCTTCCCCGAAGCCTGACCCTCACATGTCCCCTAATCCTAACCAGCACGCTAACAATAACCTGGGCCCTCACACGCATGCTCCCCCTAAAGCGTTGTCGGACCCTCACCTGGACCCTAAACCGTCCCCGTCCTCTAACCCTAACCCTAGCCCGAACCCTAACCCTAACACTTCCCCAAAGCCTGACCCTCACCCGTCCCCTAATCCTAACCCGTAGGCTCACACTAACCCGCGCCCTCACACGCACGCTCCCCCTTAAGCGTTGTCGGACCCTCACCTGGACCCTAAATCGTCCCCGTCCCCTAACCCTAACCCTAGCCCGAACACTAACCCTAACCCTTCCCCGAAGCCTGACCCTCACCCGTCCCCTAATCCTAACCCGTAGGCTCCACTAACCCGCGCCCTCACACGCACGCTCCCCCTAAAGCGTTGTCGGACCCTCACCTGGACCCTAAACCGTCCCCGTCCCCTAACCCTAACCCTAGCCCGAACCCTAACCCTAACCCTTCCCCGAAGCCTGACCCTCACCCGTCCCCTAATCCTAACCCGTAGGCTCACACTAACCCGCGCCCTCACACGCACGCTCCCCCTAAAGCGTTGTCGGACCCTCACCTGGACCCTAAACCGTCCCCGTACCCTAACCCTAAACCTAGCCCGAACCCTAACCCTAAACCTTCACCGAAGCCTGACCCTCACCCGTCCCCTAATCCTAACCCGTACGCTAACACTAACCCGCGCCCTCACACGCACGCTCCCCCTAAAGCGTTGTCGGACCCTCACGTGAACCCTAAACCGTCCCCGTCCCCTAACCCTAACCCTAGCCCGAATCCTAACCCTAACGCTTCCCCGAAGCCTGACCCTCACCCGTCCCCTAATCCTAACCCATACGCTAACACTAACCCACGCCCTCACACGCACGCTCCCCCTAAAGCGTTGTCGGACCCTCACCTGGACACTAAACCGTCCCCGTCCCCTAACCCTAACCCTAGCCCGAATCCTAACCGTAACACTTCCCCGAAACCTGACCCTCACCCGTCCCCTAATCCTAATCCGTAGGCTCACACTAAACCGCGCCCTCACACGCACGCTCCCCCTAAAGCGTTGTCGGACCCTCACCTGGACCCTAAACCGTCCCCGTCCCCTAACCCTAACCCTAGCCCGAACCCTAACCCTAACCCTTCCCCGAAGCCTGACCCTCACCCGTCCCCTAATCCTAACACGTACGCTCACACTAACCCGCGCCCTCACACGCACGCTCCCCCTAAGCGTTGTCGGACCCTCACCTTGACCCTAAACCGTCCCCGTCCCCTAACCCTAACCCTAGCCCGAACCCTAACCCTAACCGTTCCCCGAAGCCTGACCCTCACACGTCCCCTAATCCTAACCCGTAGGCTCACACTAAGCCGCGCCCTCACAAGCACGCTCCCCCTAAAGCTTTGTCGGACCCTCACCAGGACCCTAAACCGTCCCCGTCCCCTAACCCTAACCCTAGCCCGAACCCTAACTCTAAGCCTTCCCTGAAGCCTGACCCTCACCCGTCCCCTAATCCTAATCTGTATGCTAACACTAACCCGCGCCCTCACACGCACGCTCCCCCTAAAGCGTTGTCGGACCCTCACCTGGACCCTAAACCGTCCCCGTCCCCTAACCCTAACCCTAGCCCGAACCCTAAGCCTAACCCTTCCCCGACCCCTGACCCTCACCCGTCCCCTATTCATAACCTGTAGGCTCACACTAACCCGCGCCCTCACACGCACGCTCCCCCTAAAGCGTTGTCGGACCCTCACCTGGACCCTAAACGGTCCCCGTCCCCTAACCCTAACCCTAGCCCGAACCCTAACCCTAACACTTCCCCGAAGCCTGACCCTCACCCGTCCCCTAATCCTAACCCGTACGCTAACACTAACCCGCGCCCTCACACGCACGCTCCCCCTAAAGCGTTGTCGGACCCTCACCTGGACCCTAAACCGTCCCCGTCCCCTAACCCTAACCCTAGCCCAAACCCTAACCCTAACCCTTCCCCGAAGCCTGACCCTCACCCGTCCCCTAATCCTAACCCGTAGGCTAACACTAACCCGCCCCCTCACACGCACGCTCCCCCTAAATCGCTGTCGGACCCTCAACTGGACCCTAAACCGTCCCCATCCCCTAACCCTAACCCTAGCTCGAACCCTAACCCTAACCCTTCCCCGAAGCCTGACCCTCACCCGTCCCCTAATCCTAACCCGTAGGCTCACACTAACCCGCGCCCTCACACGCACGCTCCCCCTAAAGCGTTGTCGGACCCTCACCTGGACCCTAAACCGTCCCCGTCCCCTAACCCTAACCCTAGCCCGAACCCTAACCCTAACCCTTCCCCGAAGCCTGACCCTCACCCGTCCCCTAATCCTAACCCGTAGGCTCACACTAACACGCGCCCTCACACGCACGCTCCCCCTAAAGCGTTGTCGGACCCTCACCTGGACCCTAAACCGTCCCCGTCCCCTAACCCTAACCCTAGCCCGAACCCTAACTCTAAGCCTTCCCCGAAGCCTGACACTCACCCGTCCCCTAATCCTAACCCGTAGGCTCACACTAACCCGCGCCCTCACACGCACGCTCCCCCTAAAGCGTTGTCGGACCCTCACCTGGACCCTAAACTGTCCCCGTCCCCTAACCCTAACCCTAGCCCGAACCCTAACCCTAACCCTTCCCCGAAACCTGACCCTCACCCGTCCCCTAATCCTAACCCGTAGGCTCACACTAACCCGCGCCCTCACACGCACGCTCCCCCTAAAGCGTTGTCGGACCCTCACCTGGACCCTAAACCGTCCCCGTCCCCTAACCCTAACCCTAGCCCGAACCCTAACCCTAACCCTTCCCCGAAGCCTGACCCTCACCCGTCCCCTAATCCTAAACCGTACGCTCACACTAACACGCGCCCTCACACACACGTTCCCCCTAAAGCGTTGTCGGACCCTCACCTGGACCCTAAACCGTCCCCGTCCCCTAACCCTAACCCTAGCCCGAACCCTAACCCTAACCCTTCCCCGAAGCCTGACCCTCACCCGTCCCCTAATCCTAACACGTACGCTCACACTAACCCGCGCCCTCACACGCACGCTCCCCCTAAGCGTTGTCGGACCCTCACCTTGACCCTAAACCGTCCCCGTCCCCTAACCCTAACCCTAGCCCGAACCCTAACCCTAACCGTTCCCCGAAGCCTGACCCTCACACGTCCCCTAATCCTAACCCGTAGGCTCACACTAACCCGCGCCCTCACAAGCACGCTCCCCCTAAAGCTTTGTCGGACCCTCACCTGGACCCTAAACCGTCCCCGTCCCCTAACCCTAACCCTAGCCCGAACCCTAACTCTAAGCCTTCCCTGAAGCCTGACCCTCACCCGTCCCCTAATCCTAATCTGTATGCTAACACTAACCCGCGCCCTCACACGCACGCTCCCCCTAAAGCGTTGTCGGACCCTCACCTGGACCCTAAACAGTCCCCGTCCCCTAACCCTAACCCTAGCCCGAACCCTAAGCCTAACCCTTCCCCGAAGCCTGACCCTCACCCGTCCCCTAATCATAACCTGTAGGCTCACACTAACCCGCGCCCTCACACGCACGCTCCCCCTAAAGCGTTGTCGGACCCTCACCTGGACCCTAAACGGTCCCCGTCCCCTAACCCTAACCCTAGCCCGAACCCTAACCCTAACACTTCCCCGAAGCCTGACCCTCACCCGTCCCCTAATCCTAACCCGTACGCTAACACTAACCCGCGCCCTCACACGCACGCTCCCCCTAAAGCGTTGTCGGACCCTCACCTGGACCCTAAACCGTCCCCGTCCCCTAACCCTAACCCTAGCCCAAACCCTAACCCTAACCCTTCCCCGAAGCCTGACCCTCACCCGTCCCCTAATCCTAACCCGTAGGCTAACACTAACCCGCCCCCTCACACGCACGCTCCCCCTAAATCGCTGTCGGACCCTCACCTGGACCCTAAACCGTCCCCATCCCCTAACCCTAACCCTAGCCCGAACCCTAACCCTAACCCTTCCCCGAAGCCTGGCCCTCACCCGTCCCCTAATCCTAACCCGTAGGCTCACACTAACCCGCGCCCTCACACGCACGCTCCCCCTAAAGCGTTGTCGGACCCTCACCTGGACCCTAAACCGTCCCCGTCCCCTAACCCTAACCCTAGCCCGAACCCTAACCCTAACCCTTCCCCGAAGCCTGACCCTCACCCGTCCCCTAATCCTAACCCGTAGGCTCACACTAACCCGCGCCCTCACACGCACGCTCCCCCTAAAGCGTTGTCGGACCCTCAGCTGGACCCTAAACCGTCCCCGTCCCCTAACCCTAACCCTAGCCCGAACCCTAACTCTAAGCCTTCCCCGAAGCCTGACCCTCACCCGTCCCCTAATCCTAACCCGTAGGCTCACACTAACCCGCGCCCTCACACGCACGCTCCCCCTAAAGCGTTGTCGGACCCTCACCTGGACCCTAAACCGTCCCCGTCCCCTAACCCTAACCCTAGCCCGAACCCTAACCCTAACCCTTCCCCGAAGCCTGACCCTCACCCGTCCCCTAATCCTAACCCGTACGCTAACACTAACCCGCGCCCTCACACGCACGCTCCCCCTAAAGCGTTGTCGGACCCTCACCTGGACCCTAAACCGTCCCCGTCCCCTAACCCTAACCCTAGCCCAAACCCTAACCCTAACCCTTCCCCGAAGCCTGACCCTCACCCGTCCCCTAATCCTAACCCGTAGGCTAACACTAACCCGCCCCCTCACACGCACGCTCCCCCTAAATCGCTGTCGGACCCTCAACTGGACCCTAAACCGTCCCCATCCCCTAACCCTAACCCTAGCCCGAACCCTAACCCTAACCCTTCCCCGAAGCCTGACCCTCACCCGTCCCCTAATCCTAACCCGTAGGCTCACACTAACCCGCGCCCTCACACGCACGCTCCCCCTAAAGCGTTGTCGGACCCTCACCTGGACCCTAAACCGTCCCCGTCCCCTAACCCTAACCCTAGCCCGAACCCTAACCCTAACCCTTCCCCGAAGCCTGACCCTCACCCGTCCCCTAATCCTAACCCGTAGGCTCACACTAACACGCGCCCTCACACGCACGCTCCCCCTAAAGCGTTGTCGGACCCTCACCTGGACCCTAAACCGTCCCCGTCCCCTAACCCTAACCCTAGCCCGAACCCTAACTCTAAGCCTTCCCCGAAGCCTGACACTCACCCGTCCCCTAATCCTAACCCGTAGGCTCACACTAACCCGCGCCCTCACACGCACGCTCCCCCTAAAGCGTTGTCGGACCCTCACCTGGACCCTAAACTGTCCCCGTCCCCTAACCCTAACCCTAGCCCGAACCCTAACCCTAACCCTTCCCCGAAACCTGACCCTCACCCGTCCCCTAATCCTAACCCGTAGGCTCACACTAACCCGCGCCCTCACACGCACGCTCCCCCTAAAGCGTTGTCGGACCCTCACCTGGACCCTAAACCGTCCCCGTCCCCTAACCCTAACCCTAGCCCGAACCCTAACCCTAACCCTTCCCCGAAGCCTGACCCTCACCCGTCCCCTAATCCTAAACCGTACGCTCACACTAACACGCGCCCTCACACACACGTTCCCCCTAAAGCGTTGTCGGACCCTCACCTGGACCCTAAACCGTCCCCGTCCCCTAACACTAACCCTAGCCCGAACCCTAACCCTAACCCTTCCCCGAAGCCTGACCCTCACCCGTCCCCTAATCCTAACACGTACGCTCACACTAACCCGCGCCCTCACACGCACGCTCCCCCTAAGCGTTGTCGGACCCTCACCTTGACCCTAAACCGTCCCCGTCCCCTAACCCTAACCCTAGCCCGAACCCTAACCCTAACCGTTCCCCGAAGCCTGACCCTCACACGTCCCCTAATCCTAACCCGTAGGCTCACACTAAGCCGCGCCCTCACAAGCACGCTCCCCCTAAAGCTTTGTCGGACCCTCACCTGGACCCTAAACCGTCCCCGTCCCCTAACCCTAACCCTAGCCCGAACCCTAACTCTAAGCCTTCCCTGAAGCCTGACCCTCACCCGTCCCCTAATCCTAATCTGTATGCTAACACTAACCCGCGCCCTCACACGCACGCTCCCCCTAAAGCGTTGTCGGACCCTCACCTGGACCCTAAACAGTCCCCGTCCCCTAACCCTAACCCTAGCCCGAACCCTAAGCCTAACCCTTCCCCGAAGCCTGACCCTCACCCGTCCCCTAATCATAACCTGTAGGCTCACACTAACCCGCGCCCTCACACGCACGCTCCCCCTAAAGCGTTGTCGGACCCTCACCTGGACCCTAAACGGTCCCCGTCCCCTAACCCTAACCCTAGCCCGAACCCTAACCCTAACACTTCCCCGAAGCCTGACCCTCACCCGTCCCCTAATCCTAACCCGTACGCTAACACTAACCCGCGCCCTCACACGCACGCTCCCCCTAAAGCGTTGTCGGACCCTCACCTGGACCCTAAACCGTCCCCGTCCCCTAACCCTAACCCTAGCCCAAACCCTAACCCTAACCCTTCCCCGAAGCCTGACCCTCACCCGTCCCCTAATCCTAACCCGTAGGCTAACACTAACCCGCCCCCTCACACGCACGCTCCCCCTAAATCGCTGTCGGACCCTCACCTGGACCCTAAACCGTCCCCATCCCCTAACCCTAACCCTAGCCCGAACCCTAACCCTAACCCTTCCCCGAAGCCTGGCCCTCACCCGTCCCCTAATCCTAACCCGTAGGCTCACACTAACCCGCGCCCTCACACGCACGCTCCCCCTAAAGCGTTGTCGGACCCTCACCTGGACCCTAAACCGTCCCCGTCCCCTAACCCTAACCCTAGCCCGAACCCTAACCCTAACCCTTCCCCGAAGCCTGACCCTCACCCGTCCCCTAATCCTAACCCGTACGCTAACACTAACCCGCGCCCTCACACGCACGCTCCCCCTAAAGCGTTGTCGGACCCTCACCTGGACCCTAAACCGTCCCCGTCCCCTAACCCTAACCCTAGCCCAAACCCTAACCCTAACCCTTCCCCGAAGCCTGACCCTCACCCGTCCCCTAATCCTAACCCGTAGGCTAACACTAACCCGCCCCCTCACACGCACGCTCCCCCTAAATCGCTGTCGGACCCTCAACTGGACCCTAAACCGTCCCCATCCCCTAACCCTAACCCTAGCCCGAACCCTAACCCTAACCCTTCCCCGAAGCCTGACCCTCACCCGTCCCCTAATCCTAACCCGTAGGCTCACACTAACCCGCGCCCTCACACGCACGCTCCCCCTAAAGCGTTGTCGGACCCTCACCTGGACCCTAAACCGTCCCCGTCCCCTAACCCTAACCCTAGCCCGAACCCTAACCCTAACCCTTCCCCGAAGCCTGACCCTCACCCGTCCCCTAATCCTAACCCGTAGGCTCACACTAACACGCGCCCTCACACGCACGCTCCCCCTAAAGCGTTGTCGGACCCTCACCTGGACCCTAAACCGTCCCCGTCCCCTAACCCTAACCCTAGCCCGAACCCTAACTCTAAGCCTTCCCCGAAGCCTGACACTCACCCGTCCCCTAATCCTAACCCGTAGGCTCACACTAACCCGCGCCCTCACACGCACGCTCCCCCTAAAGCGTTGTCGGACCCTCACCTGGACCCTAAACTGTCCCCGTCCCCTAACCCTAACCCTAGCCCGAACCCTAACCCTAACCCTTCCCCGAAACCTGACCCTCACCCGTCCCCTAATCCTAACCCGTAGGCTCACACTAACCCGCGCCCTCACACGCACGCTCCCCCTAAAGCGTTGTCGGACCCTCACCTGGACCCTAAACCGTCCCCGTCCCCTAATCCTAACCCTAGCCCGAACCCTAACCCTAACCCTTCCCCGAAGCCTGACCCTCACCCGTCCCCTAATCCTAAACCGTACGCTCACACTAACACGCGCCCTCACACACACGTTCCCCCTAAAGCGTTGTCGGACCCTCACCTGGACCCTAAACCGTCCCCGTCCCCTAACACTAACCCTAGCCCGAACCCTAACCCTAACCCTTCCCCGAAGCCTGACCCTCACCCGTCCCCTAATCCTAACACGTACGCTCACACTAACCCGCGCCCTCACACGCACGCTCCCCCTAAGCGTTGTCGGACCCTCACCTTGACCCTAAACCGTCCCCGTCCCCTAACCCTAACCCTAGCCCGAACCCTAACCCTAACCGTTCCCCGAAGCCTGACCCTCACACGTCCCCTAATCCTAACCCGTAGGCTCACACTAAGCCGCGCCCTCACAAGCACGCTCCCCCTAAAGCTTTGTCGGACCCTCACCTGGACCCTAAACCGTCCCCGTCCCCTAACCCTAACCCTAGCCCGAACCCTAACTCTAAGCCTTCCCTGAAGCCTGACCCTCACCCGTCCCCTAATCCTAATCTGTATGCTAACACTAACCCGCGCCCTCACACGCACGCTCCCCCTAAAGCGTTGTCGGACCCTCACCTGGACCCTAAACAGTCCCCGTCCCCTAACCCTAACCCTAGCCCGAACCCTAAGCCTAACCCTTCCCCGAAGCCTGACCCTCACCCGTCCCCTAATCATAACCTGTAGGCTCACACTAACCCGCGCCCTCACACGCACGCTCCCCCTAAAGCGTTGTCGGACCCTCACCTGGACCCTAAACGGTCCCCGTCCCCTAACCCTAACCCTAGCCCGAACCCTAACCCTAACACTTCCCCGAAGCCTGACCCTCACCCGTCCCCTAATCCTAACCCGTACGCTAACACTAACCCGCGCCCTCACACGCACGCTCCCCCTAAAGCGTTGTCGGACCCTCACCTGGACCCTAAACCGTCCCCGTCCCCTAACCCTAACCCTAGCCCAAACCCTAACCCTAACCCTTCCCCGAAGCCTGACCCTCACCCGTCCCCTAATCCTAACCCGTAGGCTGACACTAACCCGCCCCCTCACACGCAAGCTCCCCCTAAATCGCTGTCGGACCCTCACCTGGACCCTAAACCGTCCCCATCCCCTAACCCTAACCCTAGCCCGAACCCTAACCCTAACCCTTCCCCGAAGCCTGGCCCTCACCCGTCCCCTAATCCTAACCCGTAGGCTCACACTAACCCGCGCCCTCACACGCACGCTCCCCCTAAAGCGTTGTCGGACCCTCACCTGGACCCTAAACCGTCCCCGTCCCCTAACCCTAACCCTAGCCCGAACCCTAACCCTAACCCTTCCCCGAAGCCTGACCCTCACCCGTCCCCTAATCCTAACCCGTAGGCTCACACTAACCCGCGCCCTCACACGTACGCTCCCCCTAAAGCGTTGTCGGACCCTCAGCTGGACCCTAAACCGTCCCCGTCCCCTAACCCTAACCCTAGCCCGAACCCTAACTCTAAGCCTTCCCCGAAGCCTGACCCTCACCCGTCCCCTAATCCTAACCCGTAGGCTCACACTAACCCGCGCCCTCACACGCACGCTCCCCCTAAAGCGTTGTCGGACCCTCACCTGGACCCTAAACCGTCCCCGTCCCCTAACCCTAACCCTAGCCCGAACCCTAACCCTAACCCTTCCCCGAAACCTGACCCTCACCCGTCCCCTAATCCTAACCCGTAGGCTCACACTAACCCGCGCCCTCACACGCACGCTCCCCCTAAAGCGTTGTCGGACCCTCACCTGGACACTAAACCGTCCCCGTCCCCTAACCCTAACCCTAGCCTGAACCCTAACCCTAACCCTTTCCCGAAGCCTGACCCTCACCCGTCCCCTAATCCTAACCCGTACGGTCACACTAACCCGCGCCCTCACACGCACGCTCCCCCTAAAGCGTTGTCGGACCCTCACCTGGACCCTAAACCGTCCCCGTACCCTAACCGTAACCCTAGCCCGAACCCTAACCCTAACCCTTCCCCGAAGCCTGACCCTGACCCGTCCCCTAATCCTAACCCGTATGCTAACACTAACCCACGCCCTCACACGCACGCTCCCCCTAAAGCGTTGTCGGACCCTCACCTGGACCCTAAACCGTCCCCGTCCCCTAACCCTAACCCTAGCCCGAATCCTAACCCTAACCCTTCCCCGAAGCCTGACCCTCACCCGTCCCCTAATCCTAATCCGTAGGCTAACACTAACCCGCGCCCTCACACGCACGCTCCCCCTAAAGCGTTGTCGGACCCTCACCTGGACCCTAAACCGTCCCCGTCCCCTAAACCTAACCCTAGCCCGAACCCTAACCCTAACCCTTCCCCGAAGCCTGACCCTCACCCGTCCCCTAATCCTAACACGTACGCTCACACTAACCCGCGCCCTCACACGCACGCTCCCCCTAAAGCGTTGTCGGACCCTCACCTTGACCCTAAACCGTCCCCGTCCCCTAACCCTAACCCTAGCCCGAACCCTAACCCTAACCCTTCCCCGAAGCCTGACCCTCACCCGTCCCCTAATCCTAACCCGTAGGCTCACACTAAGCCGCGCCCTCACAAGCACGCTCCCCCTAAAGCGTTTTCGGACCCTCACCTGGACCCTAAACCGTCCCCGTCCCGTAACCCTAACCCTAGCCCGAACCCTAACTCTAAGCCTTCCCTGAAGCCTGACCCTCACCCGTCCCCTAATCCTAATCTGTATGCTAACACTAACCCGCGCCCTCACACGCACGCTCCCCCTAAAGCGTTTTCGGACCCTCACCTGGACCCTAAACCGTCCCCGTACCCTAACCCTAACCCTAGCCCGAACCCTAACCCTAACCCTTCCCCGAAGCCTGACCCTCACCCGTCCCCTAATCCTAACCCGTAGGCTCACACTAAGCCACGCCCACACACACACCCTCCCCCTAAAGCGTTGTCGGACCCTCACCTGGACCCTGAACCGTCCCCGTCCTCTGTACCTAACCCTAACCCGAACCCTAACCCTAAAACTTCCCCGAAGCCTGACCCTCACCCGTCCCCTAATCCTAACCCGTAGGCTAACACTAACCAGAGCCCTCACACGCACGCTCCCCCTAAAGCATTGTCGGACCCTCACCTCGATCCTAAACCGTCCCCATCCCCTAAACCTAAACCTAGCCCGAACCCTAACCCTAACCCTTCCCCGAAGCCTGACACTCACCCGTCCCCTAATCCTAAACCGTAGGCTCACACTAAGCTGCGCCCTCACACGCACGCTCCTTCTAAAGCGTTGTCGGACCCTCACCTGGACCCTAAACCGTCCCCGTCCCCTAACCCTAACCCTAGCCGGAACCCTAACCCTAAGCCTTCCCCGAAGCCTGACCCTCACCCGTCCCCTAATCCTAACCCGTACGCTAACACTAACCCGCGCCGTCACACGCACGCTACCCCTAAAGCGTTGTCGGACCCTCACCTGGATCCTAAACCGTCCCGTCCCCTAACCCTAACCCTAGCCCGAACCCTAACTTTAACACTTCCCCGAAGCCTGACCCTCACCCGTCCCCTAATCCTAACCCGTAGGCTCACACTAAGCCGCGCCCTCACATGCACGCTCCCCCTAAAGCGTTGTCGGACGCTCACCTGGACCCTAAACCGTCCCCATCCCCTAACCCTAACCCTAGCCCGAACCCTAACCCTAAGCCTTCCCCGAAGCCTGACCCTCACCCGTCCCCTAATCCTAACCCGTACGCTAACACTAACCCGCGCCCTCACACGCACGCTCTCCCTAAAGCGTTGTCGGACCCTCACCTGGACCCTAAACCGTCCCCGTCCCCTCACCCTAACGCTAGCCCGAACCCTAACCCTAACCCTTCCCCGAAGCCTGACCCTCACCCGTCCCCTAATCGTAACCCGTAGGCTCACACTAACCCGCGCCCTCACACGCACGCTCCCCCTAAAGCGTTGTCGGACCCTCACTTGGACCCTAAACCGTCCCCGTCCCCTAACCCTAACCCTAGCCTGAACCCTAACCTTAACCCTTCCCCAAAGCCTGACCCTCACCCGTCCCCTAATCGTAACCCGTAGGCTCACACTAACCCGCGCCCTCACACGCACGCTCCCCCTAAAGCGTTGTCGGACCCTCACCTGGACCCTAAACCGTCCCCGTCCCCTAACCCTAACCCTAGCCCGAACCCTAACCCTAACACTGCCCCGAAGCCTGACCCTCACCCGTCCCCTAATACTAACCCGTAGGCTCACACTAACCCGCGCCCTCACATGCACGCTCCCCCTAAAGCGTTGTCGGACCCTCACCTGGACCCTAAACCGTCCCCGTACCCTAACCCTAACCCTAGCCCGAACCCTAACCCTAACACTTCCCCGAAGCCTCACCCTCACCCGTCCCCTAATCCTAACGCGTATGCTAACACTAACCCACGCCCTCACACGCACACTCCCCCTAAAGCGTTGTCGGACCCTCACCTGGACCCTAAACCGTCCCCAACCCCTAACCCTAACCCTAGCCCGAACACTAACCCTAACAGTTCCCCGAAGCCTGACCCTCACCCGTCCCCTAATCCTAACCCGTGCGCTCACACTAACCCGCGCCCTCACACGCACGCTCCCCCTAAAGCGTTGTCGGACCCTCACCTGAACCCTAAACCGTCCCCGTCCCCTAACCCTAACCCTAGCCCGAACCCTAACCCTAACACTTCCCCGAAGCCTGACCCTCACCCGTCCCCTAATCCTAACCCGTACGCTAACACTAACCCGCGCCCTCACACGCACGCTCCCCCTAAAGCGTTGTCGGACCCTCACCTGGACCCTAAACCGTCCCCGTACCCTAACCCTAACCCTAGCCCGAACCCTAACCCTAACCCTTCCCCGAAGCCTGACCCTCACCCGTCCCCTAATCCTAACCCATTGGCTCACATTAACCCGCGCCCTCACACACACGCTCCCCCTAAAGCGTTGTGGGACCCTCACCTGGAACCTAAACCGTCCCCGTCCCCTAACCCTAACCCTAGCCCGAACCCTAACCCTAACCCTTCCCCGAAGCCTGACCCTCACCCGTCCCCTAATCCTAACCCGTAGGCTCACACTAACCCGCGCCCTCACACGCACGCTCCCCCTAAAGCGTTGTCGGACCCTCACCTGGACCCTAAACCGTCCCCGTCCCCTAACCCTACCCCTAGCCCGAACCCTAACCCTAACCCTTCCCCGAAGCCTGACCCTCACCCGTCCCCTAATCCTAACCCGTAGGCTCACACTAAGCCACGCCCTCACACGCTCGCTCCCCCTAAAGCGTTGTCGGACCCTCACCTGGACCCTAAACCGTCCCCGTCCCCGTCCCCTAACCCTAGCCCGAACCCTAACCCTAACCCTTCCCCGAAGCCTGACCCTCACCCGTCCCCTAATCCTAACCCGTATGCTAACACTAACCCGCGCCCTCACACGCACACTCCCCCTAAAGCGTTGTCGGACCCACAATTGGACCCTAAGCCGTCCCCGTCCCCTAACGCTAACCCTAGCCCGAACCCTAACCCTAACCCTTCCCCGAAGCCTGACCCTCACACGTCCCCTAATCCTAACCAGCACGCTAACAATAACCTGGGCCCTCACACGCATGCTCCCCCTAAAGCGTTGTCGGACCCTCACCTGGACCCTAAACCGTCCCCGTCCCCTAACCCTAACCCTAGCCCGAACCCTAACCCTAACACTTCCCCAAAGCCTGACCCTCACCCGTCCCCTAATCCTAACCCGTAGGCTCACACTAACCCGCGCCCTCACACGCACGCTCCCCCTTAAGCGTTGTCGGACCCTCACCTGGACCCTAAATCGTCCCCGTCCCCTAACCCTAACCCTAGCCCGAACCCTAACCCTAACCCTTCCCCGAAGCCTGACCCTCACCCGTCCCCTAATCCTAACCCGTAGGCTCCACTAACCCGCGCCCTCACACGCACGCTCCCCCTAAAGCGTTGTCGGACCCTCACCTGGACCCTAAACCGTCCCCGTCCCCTAACCCTAACCCTAGCCCGAACCCTAACCCTAACCCTTCCCCGAAGCCTGACCCTCACCTGTCCCCTAATCCTAACCCGTAGTCTCACACTAACCCGCGCCCTCACACGCACGCTCCCCCTAAAGCGTTGTCGGACCCTCACCTGGACCCTAAACCGTCCCCGTCCCCTAACCCTAACCCTAGCCCGAACCGTAACCCTAACCCTTCCCCGAAGCCTGACCCTAATCCGTCCCCTAATCCTAACCCGTAGGCTCACACTAACCCGCGCCCTCACACGCACGCTCCCCCTAAAGCGTTGTCGGACCCTCACTTGGACCCTAAACCGTCCCCGTCCCCTAAACCTAACCCTAGCCCGAACCCTAACCTTAACCCTTCCCCAAAGCCTGACCCTCGCCCGTCCCCTAATCGTAACCCGTAGGCTCACACTAACCCGCGCCCTCACACGCACGCTCCCCCTAAAGCGTTGTCGGACCCTCACCTGGACCCTAAACCGTTCCCGTCCACTAACACTAACCCTAGCCCGAACCCTAACCCTAACCCTTCCCCGAAGCCTGACCCTCACCCGTCCCCTAATCCTAACCCGTAGGCTCACACTCACCCGCGCCCTCACACGCACGCTCCCCCTAAAGCGTTGTCGGACCCTCACCTGGACCCTAAACCGTCCCCGTCCCCTAACCCTAACCCTACCCCGAACCCTAACCCTAACACTTCCCCGAAGCCTGACCCTCACCCGTCCCCTAATCCTAACGCGTACGCTAACACTAACCCACGCCTTCACACGCACGCTCCCCCTAAAGCGTTGTCGGACCCTCACCTGGACCCTAAACCGTCCCCGCCCCCTAACCCTAACCCTAGCCCGAACCCTAACCCTAAGCCTTCCCCGAAGCCTGACTCTCACCTGTCCCCTAATCCTAACCCGAACGCTAACACTAACGCGCGCCCTCACACGCACACTCTCCCTAAAGCGTTGTCGTACCCTCACCTGGACCCTAAACCGTCCCCGTCCCCTAACCCTAACCCTAGCCCGAACCCTAACCCTAACCCTTCCCCGAAGCCGGACCCTCACCCGTCCCCTAATCCTAACCCGTAGGCTCACACTAACCCGCGCCCTCACACGCACGCTCCCCCTAAAGCGTTGTCGGACCCTCACCTGGACCCTAAACCGTCCCCGTCCCCTAACCCTAACCCTAGCCGGAACCCTAACCCTAACACTTCCCCGAAGCCTGACCCTCACCCGTCCCCTAATCCTAACATGTACGCTAACACTAACCCACGCCCTCACACGCACGCTCCCCCTAAAGCGTTGTCGGACCCTCACCTGAACCCTAAACCGTACCCGTCCCCTAACCCTAACCCTAGCCCGAAACCTAACCCTAACCCTTCCCCGAAGCCTGACCCTCACCCGTCCCCTATCCTAACCCGAACGCTAACACTAATCCGCCCTCGGACACGCACGCTCCCCCTAAAGCGTTGTCGGACCCTCACCTGGACCCTAAACCGTCCCCGTACCCTAACCCTTACCCTAGCCCGAACCCTAACCCTAAACCTTCCCCGAAGCCTGACCCTCACCCGTCCCGTAATCCTAACCCGTGCACTCACACTAACCCGCGCCCTCACACGCACGCTCCCCCTAAAGCGTTGTCGGACCCTCACTTGGACCCTAAACCGTTCCCGTCCCCTAACCCTAACCCTAGCCCGAATCCTAACCGTAACCCTTCCCCGAAGCCTGACCCTCACCCGTCCCCTAATCCTAACCCGTAGGCTCATACTAACCCGCGCCCTCACACGCACGCTCCCCCTAAAGCGTTGTCGGACCCTCACCTGAACCCTAAACCGTAGCCGTCGCCTAACCCTAACCCTAGCCCGAACCCTAACCCTAACCCTTCCCCGAAGCCTGACCCTCACCCGTCCCCTAATCCTAACCCGAATGCTAACACTAACCCACGCCCTCACACGCACGCTCCCCCTAAAGCGTTGTCGGACGCTCACCTGGACCCTAAACCGTCTCCGTACCCTAACCCTAACCCTAGCCCGAACCCTAACCCTAACCCTTCCCCGAAGCCTGACCCTCACCCGTCCCCTAATCCTAACCCGTACGCTAACACTAACCTGCGCCCTCATACGCACGCTCCCCCTAAAGCGTTGTCGGACCCTCACCTGGACCCTAAACCGTCCCCATCCCCTAACCCCAACCCTAGCCTGAACACTAACCCTAACACTTCCCCGAACCCTGACCCTCACCCGTCCCCTATCCTAACCCGTGCGCTCACACTAACCCGCACCCTCACACGCACGCTCCCCCTAAAGCGTTGTCGGACCCTCACCTGAACCCTAAACCGTCCCCGTCCCCTAACCCTAACCCTAGCCCGAACCCTAACCCTAACACTTCCCCTAAGCCTGACCCTCACCCGTCCCCTAATCCTAACCCGTAGGCTAACACTAAGCCGCGCCCTCACACGCACGCTCCCCCTAAAGCGTTGTCGGACCCTCACCTGGACCCTAAACCGTCCCCATCCCCTTACCCTACCCCTAGCCCGAACCCTAACCCTAACCCTTCCCCGAAGCCTGACCCTCACCCGTCCCCTAATCCTAACCCGTACGCTAACACTAACCCACGCCCTCACACGCACGCTCCCCCTAAAGCGTTGTCGGACCCTCACCTGGACCCTAAACCGTCCCCGTCCCCTAACCCTAACCCTAGCCCGAACCCTAACCCTAACACTTCCCCGAAGCCTGACCCTCACCCGTCCCCTAATCCTAACCCGTACGCTCACACTAACCCACGCCCTCACACGCACGCTCCCCCTAAAGCGTTGTCGGACCCTCACCTGGACCCTAAACCGTCCCCGTCCCCTAACCCTAACCCTAGCCCGAACCCTAACCCTAACCCTTCCCCGAAGCCTGACCCTCACCCGTCCCCTAATCCTAACCCGTACGCTAACACTAACCCGCGCCCTCACACGCACGCTCCCCCTAAAGCGTTGTCGGACCCTCACCTCGACCCTAAACCGTCCCGTCCCCTAACCCTAACCCTAGCCTGAACCCTAACCCTAACCCTTCCCCGAAGCCTGACCCTCACCCGTCCCCTAATCCTAACCCGAACGCTAACACTAATCCGCCCCCGCACACGCACGCTCCCCCTAAAGCGTTTTCGGACCCTCACCTGGACCCTAAACCGTCCCCGTCCCCGTCCCCTAACCCTAGCCCGAACCCTAACCCTAACCCTTCCCCGAAGCCTGACCCTCACCCGTCCCCTAATCCTAACCCGTATGCTAACACTAACCCGCGCCCTCACACGCACACTCCCCCTAAAGCGTTGTCGGACCCACAATTGGACCCTAAGCCGTCCCCGTCCCCTAACGCTAACCCTAGCCCGAACCCTAACCCTAACCCTTCCCCGAAGCCTGACCCTCACACGTCCCCTAATCCTAACCAGCACGCTAACAATAACCTGGGCCCTCACACGCATGCTCCCCCTAAAGCGTTGTCGGACCCTCACCTGGACCCTAAACCGTCCCCGTCCCCTAACCCTAACCCTAGCCCGAACCCTAACCCTAACACTTCCCCAAAGCCTGACCCTCACCCGTCCCCTAATCCTAACCCGTAGGCTCACACTAACCCGCGCCCTCACACGCACGCTCCCCCTTAAGCGTTGTCGGACCCTCACCTGGACCCTAAATCGTCCCCGTCCCCTAACCCTAACCCTAGCCCGAACCCTAACCCTAACCCTTCCCCGAAGCCTGACCCTCACCCGTCCCCTAATCCTAACCCGTAGGCTCCACTAACCCGCGCCCTCACACGCACGCTCCCCCTAAAGCGTTGTCGGACCCTCACCTGGACCCTAAACCGTCCCCGTCCCCTAACCCTAACCCTAGCCCGAACCCTAACCCTAACCCTTCCCCGAAGCCTGACCCTCACCTGTCCCCTAATCCTAACCCGTAGTCTCACACTAACCCGCGCCCTCACACGCACGCTCCCCCTAAAGCGTTGTCGGACCCTCACCTGGACCCTAAACCGTCCCCGTCCCCTAACCCTAACCCTAGCCCGAACCGTAACCCTAACCCTTCCCCGAAGCCTGACCCTAATCCGTCCCCTAATCCTAACCCGTAGGCTCACACTAACCCGCGCCCTCACACGCACGCTCCCCCTAAAGCGTTGTCGGACCCTCACCTGGACCCTAAACCGTTCCCGTCCACTAACACTAACCCTAGCCCGAACCCTAACCCTAACCCTTCCCCGAAGCCTGACCCTCACCCGTCCCCTAATCCTAACCCGTAGGCTCACACTCACCCGCGCCCTCACACGCACGCTCCCCCTAAAGCGTTGTCGGACCCTCACCTGGACCCTAAACCGTCCCCGTCCCCTAACCCTAACCCTACCCCGAACCCTAACCCTAACACTTCCCCGAAGCCTGACCCTCACCCGTCCCCTAATCCTAACGCGTACGCTAACACTAACCCACGCCTTCACACGCACGCTCCCCCTAAAGCGTTGTCGGACCCTCACCTGGACCCTAAACCGTCCCCGCCCCCTAACCCTAACCCTAGCCCGAACCCTAACCCTAAGCCTTCCCCGAAGCCTGACTCTCACCTGTCCCCTAATCCTAACCCGAACGCTAACACTAACGCGCGCCCTCACACGCACACTCTCCCTAAAGCGTTGTCGTACCCTCACCTGGACCCTAAACCGTCCCCGTCCCCTAACCCTAACCCTAGCCCGAACCCTAACCCTAACCCTTCCCCGAAGCCGGACCCTCACCCGTCCCCTAATCCTAACCCGTAGGCTCACACTAACCCGCGCCCTCACACGCACGCTCCCCCTAAAGCGTTGTCGGACCCTCACCTGGACCCTAAACCGTCCCCGTCCCCTAACCCTAACCCTAGCCGGAACCCTAACCCTAACACTTCCCCGAAGCCTGACCCTCACCCGTCCCCTAATCCTAACATGTACGCTAACACTAACCCACGCCCTCACACGCACGCTCCCCCTAAAGCGTTGTCGGACCCTCACCTGAACCCTAAACCGTACCCGTCCCCTAACCCTAACCCTAGCCCGAAACCTAACCCTAACCCTTCCCCGAAGCCTGACCCTCACCCGTCCCCTATCCTAACCCGAACGCTAACACTAATCCGCCCTCGCACACGCACGCTCCCCCTAAAGCGTTGTCGGACCCTCACCTGGACCCTAAACCGTCCCCGTACCCTAACCCTTACCCTAGCCCGAACCCTAACCCTAAACCTTCCCCGAAGCCTGACCCTCACCCGTCCCGTAATCCTAACCCGTGCACTCACACTAACCCGCGCCCTCACACGCACGCTCCCCCTAAAGCGTTGTCGGACCCTCACTTGGACCCTAAACCGTTCCCGTCCCCTAACCCTAACCCTAGCCCGAATCCTAACCGTAACCCTTCCCCGAAGCCTGACCCTCACCCGTCCCCTAATCCTAACCCGTAGGCTCATACTAACCCGCGCCCTCACACGCACGCTCCCCCTAAAGCGTTGTCGGACCCTCACCTGAACCCTAAACCGTAGCCGTCGCCTAACCCTAACCCTAGCCCGAACCCTAACCCTAACCCTTCCCCGAAGCCTGACCCTCACCCGTCCCCTAATCCTAACCCGAATGCTAACACTAACCCACGCCCTCACACGCACGCTCCCCCTAAAGCGTTGTCGGACCCTCACCTGGACCCTAAACCGTCTCCGTACCCTAACCCTAACCCTAGCCCGAACCCTAACCCTAACCCTTCCCCGAAGCCTGACCCTCACCCGTCCCCTAATCCTAACCCGTACGCTAACACTAACCTGCGCCCTCATACGCACGCTCCCCCTAAAGCGTTGTCGGACCCTCACCTGGACCCTAAACCGTCCCCATCCCCTAACCCCAACCCTAGCCTGAACACTAACCCTAACACTTCCCCGAACCCTGACCCTCACCCGTCCCCTATCCTAACCCGTGCGCTCACACTAACCCGCACCCTCACACGCACGCTCCCCCTAAAGCGTTGTCGGACCCTCACCTGAACCCTAAACCGTCCCCGTCCCCTAACCCTAACCCTAGCCCGAACCCTAACCCTAACACTTCCCCTAAGCCTGACCCTCACCCGTCCCCTAATCCTAACCCGTAGGCTAACACTAAGCCGCGCCCTCACACGCACGCTCCCCCTAAAGCGTTGTCGGACCCTCACCTGGACCCTAAACCGTCCCCATCCCCTTACCCTACCCCTAGCCCGAACCCTAACCCTAACCCTTCCCCGAAGCCTGACCCTCACCCGTCCCCTAATCCTAACCCGTACGCTAACACTAACCCACGCCCTCACACGCACGCTCCCCCTAAAGCGTTGTCGGACCCTCACCTGGACCCTAAACCGTCCCCGTCCCCTAACCCTAACCCTAGCCCGAACCCTAACCCTAACACTTCCCCGAAGCCTGACCCTCACCCGTCCCCTAATCCTAACCCGTACGCTCACACTAACCCACGCCCTCACACGCACGCTCCCCCTAAAGCGTTGTCGGACCCTCACCTGGACCCTAAACCGTCCCCGTCCCCTAACCCTAACCCTAGCCCGAACCCTAACCCTAACCCTTCCCCGAAGCCTGACCCTCACCCGTCCCCTAATCCTAACCCGTACGCTAACACTAACCCGCGCCCTCACACGCACGCTCCCCCTAAAGCGTTGTCGGACCCTCACCTCGACCCTAAACCGTCCCGTCCCCTAACCCTAACCCTAGCCTGAACCCTAACCCTAACCCTTCCCCGAAGCCTGACCCTCACCCGTCCCCTAATCCTAACCCGAACGCTAACACTAATCCGCCCCCGCACACGCACGCTCCCCCTAAAGCGTTGTCGGACCCTCACCTGGACCCTAAACCGTCCCCATCCCCTAACCCTAACCCTAGCCGGAACCCTAACCCTAACCCTTCCCCGAAGCCTGACCCTCACACGTCCCCTAATCCTAACCCGTATGCTCACACTAACCCGCGCCCTCACACGCACGCTCCCCCTAAAGCGTTGTCGGACCCTCACCTGGACCCTAAACCGTCCCCATCCCCTAACCCTAACCCTAGCCCGAACCCTAACCCTAAGCCTTCCCCGAAGCCTGACCCTCACCCATCCCCTAATCCTAACCCGTACGCTAACACTAACCCACGCCCTCACACGCACGCTCCCCCTAAAGCGTTGTGGGACACTCACCTGAACCCTAAACCGTCCCCGTCCCCTAACCCTAACCCTAGCCCGAACCATAATCCTAACACTTCCCCGAAGCCTGACCCTCACCCGTCCCCTAATCCTAACCCGTACGCTAACACTAACCCACGCCCTCACACGCACGCTCCCCCTAAAGCGTTGTCGGACCCTCACCTGGACCCTAAACCGTCCCCGTCCCCTAACCCTAACCCTAGCGCGAACCCTAACCCTAAGCCTTCCCCGAAGCCTGACTCTCACCTGTCCCCTAATCCTAACCCGAACGCTAACACTAACCCGCGCCCTCACACGCACGCTCTCCCTAAAGCGTTGTCGTACCCTCACCTGGACCCTAAACCGTCCCCGTCCCCTAACCCTAACCCTAGCCCGAACCCTAACCCTAACCCTTCCCCGAAGCCTGACCCTCACCCGTCCCCTAATCCTAACCCGTAGGCTCACACTAACCCACGCCCTCACACGCACGCTCCCCCTAAAGCGTTGTCGGACCCTCACCTGGACCCTAAACCGTCCCCGTCCCCTAACCCTAACCCTAGCCCGAACCCTAAACCTAACACTTCCCCGAAGCATGACCCTCACCCGTGCCCAAATCCTAACCCGTACGCTAACACTAACCCGCGCCCTCACACGCACGCTCCCCCTAAAGCGTTGTCGGACCCTCACCTGGACCCTAAACCGTCCCCGTCCCCTAACCCTATCCCTAGCCCGAACCCTAACCCTAACCCTTCCCCGAAGCCTGACCCTCACCCGTCCCCTAATCCTAACCTGAATGCTAACACTAATCCGCGCCCTCACACACACGCTCCCCCTAAAGCGTTGTCGGACCCTCACCTGGACCCTAAACCGTCCCCGTACCCTAACCCTAACCCTAGCCCGAACCCTAACCCTAACCGTTCCCCGAAGCCTGACCCTCACCCGTCCCCTAATCCTAACCCGTACGCTCACACTAACTCGCGCCCTCACACGCACGCTCCCCCTAAAGCGTTGTCGGACCCTCACCTGGACCCTAAACCGTCCCCGTCCCCTAACCCTACGCCTAGCCCGAACCCTAACCCTAACCCTTCCCCGAAGCCTGACCCTCACCCGTCCCCTAATCCTAACCCGTAGGCTCACACTAAGCCGCGCCCTCACACGCACGCTCCCCCTAAAGCGTTGTCGGACCCTCACCTGGACGCTAAACCGTCCCCGTCCCCTAACCCTAACCCTAGCCCGAACCCTAACGCTAACCCTTCCCCGAAGCCTGACCCTCGCCCGTCCCCTAATCGTAACCCGTAGGCTCACACTAACCCGCGCCCTCACACGCACGCTCCCCCTAAAGCGTTGTCGGACCCTCACCTGGACCCTAAACCGTTCCCGTCCACTAACACTAACCCTAGCCCGAACCCTAACCCTAACCCTTCCCCGAAGCCTGACCCTCACCCGTCCCCTAATCCTAACCCGTAGGCTCACACTCACCCGCGCCCTCACACGCACGCTCCCCCTAAAGCGTTGTCGGACCCTCACCTGGACCCTAAACCGTCCCCGTCCCCTAACCCTAACCCTACCCCGAACCCTAACCCTAACACTTCCCCGAAGCCTGACCCTCACCCGTCCCCTAATCCTAACGCGTACGCTAACACTAACCCACGCCTTCACACGCACGCTCCCCCTAAAGCGTTGTCGGACCCTCACCTGGACCCTAAACCGTCCCCGCCCCCTAACCCTAACCCTAGCCCGAACCCTAACCCTAAGCCTTCCCCGAAGCCTGACTCTCACCTGTCCCCTAATCCTAACCCGAACGCTAACACTAACGCGCGCCCTCACACGCACACTCTCCCTAAAGCGTTGTCGTACCCTCACCTGGACCCTAAACCGTCCCCGTCCCCTAACCCTAACCCTAGCCCGAACCCTAACCCTAACCCTTCCCCGAAGCCGGACCCTCACCCGTCCCCTAATCCTAACCCGTAGGCTCACACTAACCCGCGCCCTCACACGCACGCTCCCCCTAAAGCGTTGTCGGACCCTCACCTGGACCCTAAACCGTCCCCGTCCCCTAACCCTAACCCTAGCCGGAACCCTAACCCTAACACTTCCCCGAAGCCTGACCCTCACCCGTCCCCTAATCCTAACATGTACGCTAACACTAACCCACGCCCTCACACGCACGCTCCCCCTAAAGCGTTGTCGGACCCTCACCTGAACCCTAAACCGTACCCGTCCCCTAACCCTAACCCTAGCCCGAACCCTAACCCTAACCCTTCCCCGAAGCCTGACCCTCACCCGTCCCCTATCCTAACCCGAACGCTAACACTAATCCGCCCTCGCACACGCACGCTCCCCCTAAAGCGTTGTCGGACCCTCACCTGGACCCTAAACCGTCCCCGTACCCTAACCCTTACCCTAGCCCGAACCCTAACCCTAAACCTTCCCCGAAGCCTGACCCTCACCCGTCCCGTAATCCTAACCCGTGCACTCACACTAACCCGCGCCCTCACACGCACGCTCCCCCTAAAGCGTTGTCGGACCCTCACTTGGACCCTAAACCGTTCCCGTCCCCTAACCCTAACCCTAGCCCGAATCCTAACCGTAACCCTTCCCCGAAGCCTGACCCTCACCCGTCCCCTAATCCTAACCCGTAGGCTCACACTAACCCGCGCCCTCACACGCACGCTCCCCCTAAAGCGTTGTCGGACCCTCACCTGAACCCTAAACCGTAGCCGTCGCCTAACCCTAACCCTAGCCCGAACCCTAACCCTAACCCTTCCCCGAAGCCTGACCCTCACTCGTCCCCTAATCCTAACCCGAATGCTAACACTAACCCACGCCCTCACACGCACGCTCCCCCTAAAGCGTTGTCGGACCCTCACCTGGACCCTAAACCGTCTCCGTACCCTAACCCTAACCCTAGCCCGAACCCTAACCCTAACCCTTCCCCGAAGCCTGACCCTCACCCGTCCCCTAATCCTAACCCGTACGCTAACACTAACCTGCGCCCTCATACGCACGCTCCCCCTAAAGCGTTGTCGGACCCTCACCTGGACCCTAAACCGTCCCCATCCCCTAACGCCAACCCTAGCCTGAACACTAACCCTAACACTTCCCCGAACCCTGACCCTCACCCGTCCCCTATCCTAACCCGTGCGCTCACACTAACCCGCACCCTCACACGCACGCTCCCCCTAAAGCGTTGTCGGACCCTCACCTGAACCCTAAACCGTCCCCGTCCCCTAACCCTAACCCTAGCCCGAACCCTAACCCTAACACTTCCCCTAAGCCTGACCCTCACCCGTCCCCTAATCCTAACCCGTAGGCTAACACTAAGCCGCGCCCTCACACGCACGCTCCCCCTAAAGCGTTGTCGGACCCTCACCTGGACCCTAAACCGTCCCCATCCCCTTACCCTACCCCTAGCCCGAACCCTAACCCTAACCCTTCCCCGAAGCCTGACCCTCACCCGTCCCCTAATCCTAACCCGTATGCTAACACTAACCCACGCCCTCACACGCACGCTCCCCCTAAAGCGTTGTCGGACCCTCACCTGGACCCTAAACCGTCCCCGTCCCCTAACCCTAACCCTAGCCCGAACCCTAACCCTAACACTTCCCCGAAGCCTGACCCTCACCCGTCCCCTAATCCTAACCCGTACGCTCACACTAACCCACGCCCTCACACGCACGCTCCCCCTAAAGCGTTGTCGGACCCTCACCTGGACCCTAAACCGTCCCCGTCCCCTAACCCTAACCCTAGCCCGAACCCTAACCCTAACCCTTCCCCGAAGCCTGACCCTCACCCGTCCCCTAATCCTAACCCGTACGCTAACACTAACCCGCGCCCTCACACGCACGCTCCCCCTAAAGCGTTGTCGGACCCTCACCTCGACCCTAAACCGTCCCGTCCCCTAACCCTAACCCTAGCCTGAACCCTAACCCTAACCCTTCCCCGAAGCCTGACCCTCACCCGTCCCCTAATCCTAACCCGTAGGCTCACACTAACCCGCGCCCTCACACGCACGCTCCCCCTAAAGCGTTGTCGGACCCTCACCTGGACCCTAAACCGTCCCCGTCCCCTAACCCTAACCCTAGCCCGAACCCTAACCCTAACCCTTCCCCGAAGCCTGACCCTCACCCGTCCCCTAATCCTAACCCGAACGCTAACACTAATCCGCCCCCGCACACGCACGCTCCCCCTAAAGCGTTGTCGGACCCTCACCTGGACCCTAAACCGTCCCCGTACCCTAACCCTTACCCTAGCCCGAACCCTAACCCTAAACCTTCCCCGAAGCCTGACCCTCACCCGTCCCCTAATCCTAACCCGAACGCTAACACTAATCCGCCCCCGCACACGCACGCTCCCCCTAAAGCGTTGTCGGACCCTCACCTGGACCCTAAACCGTCCCCATCCCCTAACCCTAACCCTAGCCGGAACCCTAACCCTAACCCTTCCCCGAAGCCTGACCCTCACACGTCCCCTAATCCTAACCCGTATGCTCACACTAACCCGCGCCCTCACACGCACGCTCCCCCTAAAGCGTTGTCGGACCCTCACCTGGACCCTAAACCGTCCCCATCCCCTAACCCTAACCCTAGCCCGAACCCTAACCCTAAGCCTTCCCCGAAGCCTGACCCTCACCCATCCCCTAATCCTAACCCGTACGCTAACACTAACCCACGCCCTCACACGCACGCTCCCCCTAAAGCGTTGTGGGACACTCACCTGAACCCTAAACCGTCCCCGTCCCCTAACCCTAACCCTAGCCCGAACCATAATCCTAACACTTCCCCGAAGCCTGACCCTCACCCGTCCCCTAATCCTAACCCGTACGCTAACACTAACCCACGCCCTCACACGCACGCTCCCCCTAAAGCGTTGTCGGACCCTCACCTGGACCCTAAACCGTCCCCGTCCCCTAACCCTAACCCTAGCGCGAACCCTAACCCTAAGCCTTCCCCGAAGCCTGACTCTCACCTGTCCCCTAATCCTAAACCGAACGCTAACACTAACCCGCGCCCTCACACGCACGCTCTCCCTAAAGCGTTGTCGTACCCTCACCTGGACCCTAAACCGTCCCCGTCCCCTAACCCTAACCCTAGCCCGAACCCTAACCCTAACCCTTCCCCGAAGCCTGACCCTCACCCGTCCCCTAATCCTAACCCGTAGGCTCACACTAACCCGCGCCCTCACACGCACGCTCCCCCTAAAGCGTTGTCGGACCCTCACCTGGACCCTAAACCGTCCCCGTCCCCTAACCCTAACCCTAGCCCGAACCCTAAACCTAACACTTCCCCGAAGCATGACCCTCACCCGTGCCCAAATCCTAACCCGTACGCTAACACTAACCCGCGCCCTCACACGCACGCTCCCCCTAAAGCGTTGTCGGACCCTCACCTGGACCCTAAACCGTCCCCGTCCCCTAACCCTATCCCTAGCCCGAACCCTAACCCTAACCCTTCCCCGAAGCCTGACCCTCACCCGTCCCCTAATCCTAACCTGAATGCTAACACTAATCCGCGCCCTCACACACACGCTCCCCCTAAAGCGTTGTCGGACCCTCACCTGGACCCTAAACCGTCCCCGTACCCTAACCCTAACCCTAGCCCGAACCCTAACCCTAACCGTTCCCCGAAGCCTGACCCTCACCCGTCCCCTAATCCTAACCCGTACGCTCACACTAACTCGCGCCCTCACACGCACGCTCCCCCTAAAGCGTTGTCGGACCCTCACCTGGACCCTAAACCGTCCCCGTCCCCTAACCCTACGCCTAGCCCGAACCCTAACCCTAACCCTTCCCTGAAGCCTGACCCTCACCCGTCCCCTAATCCTAACCCGTAGGCTCACACTAAGCCGCGCCCTCACACGCACGCTCCCCCTAAAGCGTTGTCGGACCCTCACCTGGACGCTAAACCGTCCCCGTCCCCTAACCCTAACCCTAGCCCGAACACTAACGCTAACCCTTCCCCGAAGCCTGACCCTCACCCGTCCCCTAATCCTAACACGTAGGCTCACACTAAGCCGCGCCGTCACACGCACGCTCCCCCTAAAGCGTTGTCGGACCCTCACCTGAACCCTAAACCGTCCCCGTCCCCTAACCCTAACCCTAGCCCGAACCGTAACCCTAACACTTCCCCGAAGCCTGACCCTCACCCGTCCCCTAATCCTAACCCGTAGGCTCACACTAACCCGAGCCCTCACACGCACGCTCCCCCTAAAGCGTTGTCGGACCCTCACCTCGATCCTAAACCGTCCCCATCCCCTAACCCTAAACCTAGCCAGAACCCTAACCCTAACCCTTCCCCGAAGCCTGACCCTCACCCGTCCCCTAATCCTAAACCGTAGGCTCACACTAAGCCGCGCCCTCACACGCACGCTCCTTCTAAAGCGTTGTCGGACCCTCACCTGGACCCTAAACCGGCCCCGTCCCCTAACCCTAACCCTAGCCCGAACCCTAACCCTAAGCCTTCCCCGAAGCCTGACCCTCACCCGTCCCCTAATCCTAACCCGTACGCTAACACTAACCCGCGCCGTCACACGCACGCTCCCCCTAAAGCGTTGTCGGACCCTCACCTGGATCCTAAACCGTCCCGTCCCCTAACCCTAACCCTAGCCTGAACCCTAACCCTAACCCTTCCCCGAAGCCTGACCCTCACCCGTCCCCTAATCCTAAACCATAGGCTCACACTAACCCGCGCCCTCACACGCACGCTCCCCCTAAAGCGTTGTCGGACCCTCACCTGGACGCTAAACCGTCCCCGTCCCCTAACCCTAACCCTAGCCCGAACCCTAACCCTAACACTTCCCCGAAGCCTGACCCTCACCCGTCCCCTAATCCTAACGCGTACGCTAACACTAACCCACTCCCTCACACGCACGCTCCCCCTAAAGCGTTGTCGGACCCTCACCTGGACCCTAAACCGTCCCCATCCACTAAACCTAACCCTAGCCCGAACACTAACCCTAAAACTTCCCCGAAGCCTGACCCTCACCCGTCCCCTAATCCTAACACGTGTGCTCACACTAACCTGCGCTTTCACACGCACGCTCCCCCTAAAGCGTTGTCGGACCCTCACCTGGACCCTAAACCGTCCCCGTCCCCTAACACTAACCCTAGCCCGAACCCTAACCCTAACCCTTCCCCGAAGCCTGACCCCCAACCGTCCCCTAATCCTAACCCGTACGCTAACACTAAACCGCGCCCTCACACGCACACTCCCCCTAAAGCGTTGTCGGATCCTCACCTGGACCCTAAACCGTCCCCGTCCCCTAACCCTAACCCTAGCCCGAACCCTAACCCTAACACTTCCCCGAAGCCTGACCCTCACCCGTCCCCTAATCCTAACCAGTAGGCTCACACTAACCCGCGCCCTCACACGCACGCTCCCCCTAAAGCGTTGTCGGACCCTAACCTGTACCCAAAACCGTCCCCTTCCCCTAACGCTAACCCTAGCCGGAAACCTAACCCTAACCCTTCCCCGAAGCCTGACCCTCACCCGTCCCCTAATCCTAACCCGTACGCTCACACTAACCCACGCCCTCACACGCACGCTCCCTCTAAAGCGTTGTCGGACCCTCACCTGGACCCTAAACCGTCCCCGTCCCCTAACCCTAACCCTAGCCCGAACCCTAACCCTAAGCCTTCCCCGAAGCCTGACCCTCACCCGTCCCCTAATCCTAACCCGTACGCTAACACTAACCCGCGCCCTCACACGCATGCTCCCCCTAAAGCGTTGTCGGACCCTCACCTGAACCCTAAACCGTCCCCGTCCCCTAACCCTAACCCTAGCCCGAACCCTAACCCTAACCCTTCCCCGAAGCCTGACCCTCACCCGTCCCCTAATCCTAACCCGTACGCTAACACTAACCCACGCCCTCACAGGCACGCTCCCCCTAAAGCGTTGTCGGACCCTCACCTGGACCCTAAACCGTCCCCGTCCCCTAACCCTAACCCTAGCCCGAACCCTAACACTAAGCCTTCCCCAAGCCTGACCCTCACCCGTCCCCTAATCCTAAACCGAACGCTAACACTAACCCGCGCCCTCACACGCACGCTCTCCCTAAAGCGTTGTCGTACCCTCACCTGGACCCTAAACCGTCCCCGTCCCCGTCCCCTTACCCTAGCCCGAACCCTAACCCTAACGCTTCCCCGAAACCTGACCCTCACCCGTGCCCTAATCCTAACCCGTAGGCTCACACTAACCCGCGCCCTCACACGCACGCTCCCCCTAAAGCGTTTTCGGACCCTCACCTGGACCCTAAACCGTCCCCGTACCCTAACCCTAACCCTAGCCCGAACGCTAACCCTAACCCTTCCCCGAAGTCTGACCCTCACCCGTCCCCTAATCGTAACCCGTAGGCTCACACTAACCCGCGCCCTCACACACACGCTCCCCCTAAAGCGTTGTCGGACGCTCACTTGGACCCTAAACCGTCCCCGTCCCCTAACCCTAACCCTAGCCCGAACCCTAACCCTAACACTTCCCCGAAGCCTGACCCTCACCCGTCCCGTAATCGTAAACCGTAGGCTCACACTAACCCGCGCACTCACACGCACGCTCCCCCTAAAGCGTTGTCGGACCCTCACCTGAACCCTAAACCATCCCAGTCCCCTAACCCTAACACTAACCCGAACCCTAACCCTAACCCTTCCCCGAAGCCTGACCCTCACCCGTCCCCTAATCCTAACCCGTACGGTAACACTAACCCACGACCTCACACGCACGCTCCCCCTAAAGCGTTGTCGGACCCTCACCTGGACCCTAAACCGTCCCCGTACCCTAACCCTAACCCTAGCCCGAACCCTAAACCTAACCCTTCCCCGAAGCCTGACCCTCACCCGTCCCCTAATCCTAACCCGTAGTCTCACACTAACCCGCGCCCTCACACGCACGCTCCCCCTTAAGCGTTGTCGGACCCTCACCTGGACCCTAAATCGTCCCCGTCCCCTAACCCTAACCCTAGCCCGAACCCTAACCCTAACCCTTCCCCGAAGCCTGACCCTCACCCGTCCCCTAATCCTAACCCGTAGGCTCCACTAACCCGCGCCCTCACACGCACGCTCCCCCTAAAGCGTTGTCGGACCCTCACCTGGACCCTAAACCGTCCCCGTCCCCTAACCCTAACCCTAGCCCGAACCCTAACCCTAACCCTTCCCCGAAGCCTGACCCTCACCTGTCCCCTAATCCTAACCCGTAGTCTCACACTAACCCGCGCCCTCACACGCACGCTCCCCCTAAAGCGTTGTCGGACCCTCACCTGGACCCTAAACCGTCCCCGTCCCCTAACCCTAACCCTAGCCCGAACCGTAACCCTAACCCTTCCCCGAAGCCTGACCCTAATCCGTCCCCTAATCCTAACCCGTAGGCTCACACTAACCCGTGCCCTCACACGCACGCTCCCCCTAAAGCGTTGTCGGACCCTCACTTGGACCCTAAACCGTCCCCGTCCCCTAAACCTAACCCTAGCCCGAACCCTAACCTTAACCCTTCCCCAAAGCCTGACCCTCGCCCGTGCCCTAATCGTAACCCGTAGGCTCACACTAACCCGCGCCCTCACACGCACGCTCCCCCTAAAGCGTTGTCGGACCCTCACCTGGACCCTAAACCGTTCCCGTCCACTAACACTAACCCTAGCCCGAACCCTAACCCTAACCCTTCCCCGAAGCCTGACCCTCACCCGTCCCCTAATCCTAACCCGTAGGCTCACACTCACCCGCGCCCTCACACGCACGCTCCCCCTAAAGCGTTGTCGGACCCTCACCTGGACCCTAAACCGTCCCCGTCCCCTAACCCTAACCCTAGCCCGAACCCTAACCCTAACACTTCCCCGAAGCCTGACCCTCACCCGTCCCCTAATCCTAACGCGTACGCTAACACTAACCCACGCCTTCACACGCACGCTCCCCCTAAAGCGTTGTCGGACCCTCACCTGGACCCTAAACCGTCCCCGCCCCCTAACCCTAACCCTAGCCCGAACCCTAACCCTAAGCCTTCCCCGAAGCCTGACTCTCACCTGTCCCCTAATCCTAACCCGAACGCTAACACTAACGCGCGCCCTCACACGCACACTCTCCCTAAAGCGTTGTCGTACCCTCACCTGGACCCTAAACCGTCCCCGTCCCCTAACCCTAACCCTAGCCCGAACCCTAACCCTAACCCTTCCCCGAAGCCTGACCCTCACCCGTCCCCTAATCCTAACCCGTAGGCTCACACTAACCCGCGCCCTCACACGCACGCTCCCCGTAAAGCGTTGTCGGACCCTCACCTGGACCCTAAACCGTCCCCGTCCCCTAACCCTAACCCTAGCCGGAACCCTAACCCTAACACTTCCCCGAAGCCTGACCCTCACCCGTCCCCTAATCCTAACATGTACGCTAACACTAACCCACGCCCTCACACGCACGCTCCCCCTAAAGCGTTGTCGGACCCTCACCTGAACCCTAAACCGTACCCGTCCCCTAACCCTAACCCTAGCCCGAACCCTAACCCTAACCCTTCCCCGAAGCCTGACCCTCACCCGTCCCCTATCCTAACCCGAACGCTAACACTAATCCGCCCTCGCACACGCACGCTCCCCCTAAAGCGTTGTCGGACCCTCACCTGGACCCTAAACCGTCCCCGTACCCTAACCCTTACCCTAGCCCGAACCCTAACCCTAAACCTTCCCCGAAGCCTGACCCTCACCCGTCCCCTAATCCTAACCCGTACGCTAACACTAACCTGCGCCCTCATACGCACGCTCCCCCTAAAGCGTTGTCGGACCCTCACCTGGACCCTAAACCGTCCCCATCCCCTAACCCCAACCCTAGCCTGAACACTAACCCTAACACTTCCCCGAACCCTGACCCTCACCCGTCCCCTATCCTAACCCGTGCGCTCACACTAACCCGCACCCTCACACGCACGCTCCCCCTAAAGCGTTGTCGGACCCTCACCTGAACCCTAAACCGTCCCCGTCCCCTAACCCTAACCCTAGCCCGAACCCTAACCCTAACACTTCCCCTAAGCCTGACCCTCACCCGTCCCCTAATCCTAACCCGTAGGCTAACACTAAGCCTCGCCCTCACACGCACGCTCCCCCTAAAGCGTTGTCGGACCCTCACCTGGACCCTAAACCGTCCCCATCCCCTAACCCTACCCCTAGCCCGAACCCTAACCCTAACCCTTCCCCGAAGCCTGACCCTCACCCGTCCCCTAATCCTAACCCGTACGCTAACACTAACCCACGCCCTCACACGCACGCTCCCCCTAAAGCATTGTCGGACCCTCACCTGGACCCTAAACCGTCCCCGTCCCCTAACCCTAACCCTAGCCCGAACCCTAACCCTAACACTTCCCCGAAGCCTGACCCTCACCCGTCCCCTAATCCTAACCCGTACGCTCACACTAACCCACGCCCTCACACGCACGCTCCCCCTAAAGCGTTGTCGGACCCTCACCTGGACCCTAAACCGTCCCCGTCCCCTAACCCTAACCCTAGCCCGAACCCTAACCCTAACCCTTCCCCGAAGCCTGACCCTCACCCGTCCCCTAATCCTAACCCGTACGCTAACACTAACCCGCGCCCTCACACGCACGCTCCCCCTAAAGCGTTGTCGGACCCTCACCTCGACCCTAAACCGTCCCGTCCCCTAACCCTAACCCTACCCCGAACCCTAACCCTAACCCTTCCCCGAAGCCTGACCCTCACCCGTCCCCTAATCCTAACCCGTAGGCTCACACTAACCCGCGCCCTCACACGCACGCTCCCCCTAAAGCGTTGTCGGACCCTCACCTCGATCCTAAACCGTCCCCATCCCCTAACCCTAAACCTAGCCAGAACCCTAACCCTAACCCTTCCCCGAAGCCTGACCCTCACCCGTCCCCTAATCCTAAACCGTAGGCTCACACTAAGCCGCGCCCTCACACGCACGCTCCTTCTAAAGCGTTGTCGGACCCTCACCTGGACCCTAAACCGGCCCCGTCCCCTAACCCTAACCCTAGCCCGAACCCTAACCCTAAGCCTTCCCCGAAGCCTGACCCTCACCCGTCCCCTAATCCTAACCCGTACGCTAACACTAACCCGCGCCGTCACACGCACGCTCCCCCTAAAGCGTTGTCGGACCCTCACCTGGATCCTAAACCGTCCCGTCCCCTAACCCTAACCCTAGCCTGAACCCTAACCCTAACCCTTCCCCGAAGCCTGACCCTCACCCGTCCCCTAATCCTAAACCATAGGCTCACACTAACCCGCGCCCTCACACGCACGCTCCCCCTAAAGCGTTGTCGGACCCTCACCTGGACGCTAAACCGTCCCCGTCCCCTAACCCTAACCCTAGCCCGAACCCTAACCCTAACACTTCCCCGAAGCCTGACCCTCACCCGTCCCCTAATCCTAACGCGTACGCTAACACTAACCCACTCCCTCACACGCACGCTCCCCCTAAAGCGTTGTCGGACCCTCACCTGGACCCTAAACCGTCCCCATCCACTAAACCTAACCCTAGCCCGAACACTAACCCTAAAACTTCCCCGAAGCCTGACCCTCACCCGTCCCCTAATCCTAACACGTGTGCTCACACTAACCTGCGCTTTCACACGCACGCTCCCCCTAAAGCGTTGTCGGACCCTCACCTGGACCCTAAACCGTCCCCGTCCCCTAACACTAACCCTAGCCCGAACCCTAACCCTAACCCTTCCCCGAAGCCTGACCCCCAACCGTCCCCTAATCCTAACCCGTACGCTAACACTAAACCGCGCCCTCACACGCACACTCCCCCTAAAGCGTTGTCGGATCCTCACCTGGACCCTAAACCGTCCCCGTCCCCTAACCCTAACCCTAGCCCGAACCCTAACCCTAACACTTCCCCGAAGCCTGACCCTCACCCGTCCCCTAATCCTAACCAGTAGGCTCACACTAACCCGCGCCCTCACACGCACGCTCCCCCTAAAGCGTTGTCGGACCCTAACCTGTACCCAAAACCGTCCCCTTCCCCTAACGCTAACCCTAGCCGGAAACCTAACCCTAACCCTTCCCCGAAGCCTGACCCTCACCCGTCCCCTAATCCTAACCCGTACGCTCACACTAACCCACGCCCTCACACGCACGCTCCCTCTAAAGCGTTGTCGGACCCTCACCTGGACCCTAAACCGTCCCCGTCCCCTAACCCTAACCCTAGCCCGAACCCTAACCCTAAGCCTTCCCCGAAGCCTGACCCTCACCCGTCCCCTAATCCTAACCCGTACGCTAACACTAACCCGCGCCCTCACACGCATGCTCCCCCTAAAGCGTTGTCGGACCCTCACCTGAACCCTAAACCGTCCCCGTCCCCTAACCCTAACCCTAGCCCGAACCCTAACCCTAACCCTTCCCCGAAGCCTGACCCTCACCCGTCCCCTAATCCTAACCCGTACGCTAACACTAACCCACGCCCTCACAGGCACGCTCCCCCTAAAGCGTTGTCGGACCCTCACCTGGACCCTAAACCGTCCCCGTCCCCTAACCCTAACCCTAGCCCGAACCCTAACACTAAGCCTTCCCCAAGCCTGACCCTCACCCGTCCCCTAATCCTAAACCGAACGCTAACACTAACCCGCGCCCTCACACGCACGCTCTCCCTAAAGCGTTGTCGTACCCTCACCTGGACCCTAAACCGTCCCCGTCCCCGTCCCCTTACCCTAGCCCGAACCCTAACCCTAACGCTTCCCCGAAACCTGACCCTCACCCGTGCCCTAATCCTAACCCGTAGGCTCACACTAACCCGCGCCCTCACACGCACGCTCCCCCTAAAGCGTTTTCGGACCCTCACCTGGACCCTAAACCGTCCCCGTACCCTAACCCTAACCCTAGCCCGAACGCTAACCCTAACCCTTCCCCGAAGTCTGACCCTCACCCGTCCCCTAATCGTAACCCGTAGGCTCACACTAACCCGCGCCCTCACACACACGCTCCCCCTAAAGCGTTGTCGGACGCTCACTTGGACCCTAAACCGTCCCCGTCCCCTAACCCTAACCCTAGCCCGAACCCTAACCCTAACACTTCCCCGAAGCCTGACCCTCACCCGTCCCGTAATCGTAAACCGTAGGCTCACACTAACCCGCGCACTCACACGCACGCTCCCCCTAAAGCGTTGTCGGACCCTCACCTGAACCCTAAACCATCCCAGTCCCCTAACCCTAACACTAACCCGAACCCTAACCCTAACCCTTCCCCGAAGCCTGACCCTCACCCGTCCCCTAATCCTAACCCGTACGGTAACACTAACCCACGACCTCACACGCACGCTCCCCCTAAAGCGTTGTCGGACCCTCACCTGGACCCTAAACCGTCCCCGTACCCTAACCCTAACCCTAGCCCGAACCCTAAACCTAACCCTTCCCCGAAGCCTGACCCTCACCCGTCCCCTAATCCTAACCCGTAGTCTCACACTAACCCGCGCCCTCACACGCACGCTCCCCCTTAAGCGTTGTCGGACCCTCACCTGGACCCTAAATCGTCCCCGTCCCCTAACCCTAACCCTAGCCCGAACCCTAACCCTAACCCTTCCCCGAAGCCTGACCCTCACCCGTCCCCTAATCCTAACCCGTAGGCTCCACTAACCCGCGCCCTCACACGCACGCTCCCCCTAAAGCGTTGTCGGACCCTCACCTGGACGCTAAACCGTCCCCGTCCCCTAACCCTAACCCTAGCCCGAACCCTAACCCTAACCCTTCCCCGAAGCCTGACCCTCACCTGTCCCCTAATCCTAACCCGTAGTCTCACACTAACCCGCGCCCTCACACGCACGCTCCCCCTAAAGCGTTGTCGGACCCTCACCTGGACCCTAAACCGTCCCCGTCCCCTAACCCTAACCCTAGCCCGAACCGTAACCCTAACCCTTCCCCGAAGCCTGACCCTAATCCGTCCCCTAATCCTAACCCGTAGGCTCACACTAACCCGCGCCCTCACACGCACGCTCCCCCTAAAGCGTTGTCGGACCCTCACTTGGACCCTAAACCGTCCCCGTCCCCTAAACCTAACCCTAGCCCGAACCCTAACCTTAACCCTTCCCCAAAGCCTGACCCTCGCCCGTGCCCTAATCGTAACCCGTAGGCTCACACTAACCCGCGCCCTCACACGCACGCTCCCCCTAAAGCGTTGTCGGACCCTCACCTGGACCCTAAACCGTTCCCGTCCACTAACACTAACCCTAGCCCGAACCCTAACCCTAACCCTTCCCCGAAGCCTGACCCTCACCCGTCCCCTAATCCTAACCCGTAGGCTCACACTCACCCGCGCCCTCACACGCACGCTCCCCCTAAAGCGTTGTCGGACCCTCACCTGGACCCTAAACCGTCCCCGTCCCCTAACCCTAACCCTAGCCCGAACCCTAACCCTAACACTTCCCCGAAGCCTGACCCTCACCCGTCCCCTAATCCTAACGCGTACGCTAACACTAACCCACGCCTTCACACGCACGCTCCCCCTAAAGCGTTGTCGGACCCTCACCTGGACCCTAAACCGTCCCCGCCCCCTAACCCTAACCCTAGCCCGAACCCTAACCCTAAGCCTTCCCCGAAGCCTGACTCTCACCTGTCCCCTAATCCTAACCCGAACGCTAACACTAACGCGCGCCCTCACACGCACACTCTCCCTAAAGCGTTGTCGTACCCTCACCTGGACCCTAAACCGTCCCCGTCCCCTAACCCTAACCCTAGCCCGAACCCTAACCCTAACCCTTCCCCGAAGCCTGACCCTCACCCGTCCCCTAATCCTAACCCGTAGGCTCACACTAACCCGCGCCCTCACACGCACGCTCCCCGTAAAGCGTTGTCGGACCCTCACCTGGACCCTAAACCGTCCCCGTCCCCTAACCCTAACCCTAGCCGGAACCCTAACCCTAACACTTCCCCGAAGCCTGACCCTCACCCGTCCCCTAATCCTAACATGTACGCTAACACTAACCCACGCCCTCACACGCACGCTCCCCCTAAAGCGTTGTCGGACCCTCACCTGAACCCTAAACCGTACCCGTCCCCTAACCCTAACCCTAGCCCGAACCCTAACCCTAACCCTTCCCCGAAGCCTGACCCTCACCCGTCCCCTATCCTAACCCGAACGCTAACACTAATCCGCCCTCGCACACGCACGCTCCCCCTAAAGCGTTGTCGGACCCTCACCTGGACCCTAAACCGTCCCCGTACCCTAACCCTTACCCTAGCCCGAACCCTAACCCTAAACCTTCCCCGAAGCCTGACCCTCACCCGTCCCCTAATCCTAACCCGTACGCTAACACTAACCTGCGCCCTCATACGCACGCTCCCCCTAAAGCGTTGTCGGACCCTCACCTGGACCCTAAACCGTCCCCATCCCCTAACCCCAACCCTAGCCTGAACACTAACCCTAACACTTCCCCGAACCCTGACCCTCACCCGTCCCCTATCCTAACCCGTGCGCTCACACTAACCCGCACCCTCACACGCACGCTCCCCCTAAAGCGTTGTCGGACCCTCACCTGAACCCTAAACCGTCCCCGTCCCCTAACCCTAACCCTAGCCCGAACCCTAACCCTAACACTTCCCCTAAGCCTGACCCTCACCCGTCCCCTAATCCTAACCCGTAGGCTAACACTAAGCCGCGCCCTCACACGCACGCTCCCCCTAAAGCGTTGTCGGACCCTCACCTGGACCCTAAACCGTCCCCATCCCCTAACCCTACCCCTAGCCCGAACCCTAACCCTAACCCTTCCCCGAAGCCTGACCCTCACCCGTCCCCTAATCCTAACCCGTACGCTAACACTAACCCACGCCCTCACACGCACGCTCCCCCTAAAGCATTGTCGGACCCTCACCTGGACCCTAAACCGTCCCCGTCCCCTAACCCTAACCCTAGCCCGAACCCTAACCCTAACACTTCCCCGAAGCCTGACCCTCACCCGTCCCCTAATCCTAACTCGTACGCTCACACTAACCCACGCCCTCACACGCACGCTCCCCCTAAAGCGTTGTCGGACCCTCACCTGGACCCTAAACCGTCCCCGTCCCCTAACCCTAACCCTAGCCCGAACCCTAACCCTAACCCTTCCCCGAAGCCTGACCCTCACCCGTCCCCTAATCCTAACCCGTACGCTAACACTAACCCGCGCCCTCACACGCACGCTCCCCCTAAAGCGTTGTCGGACCCTCACCTCGACCCTAAACCGTCCCGTCCCCTAACCCTAACCCTACCCCGAACCCTAACCCTAACCCTTCCCCGAAGCCTGACCCTCACCCGTCCCCTAATCCTAACCCGTAGGCTCACACTAACCCGCGCCCTCACACGCACGCTCCCCCTAAAGCGTTGTCGGACCCTCACCTGGACCCTAAACCGTCCCCGTCCCCTAACCCTAACCCTAGCCCGAACCCTAACCCTAACCCTTCCCCGAAGCCTGACCCTCACCCGTCCCCTAATCCTAACCCGAACGCTAACACTAATCCGCCCCCGCACACGCACGCTCCCCCTAAAGCGTTGTCGGACCCTCACCTGGACCCTAAACCGTCCCCGTACCCTAACCCTTACCCTAGCCCGAACCCTAACCCTAACCCTTCCCCGAAGCCTGACCCTCACCCGTCCCCTAATCCTAACCCGAACGCTAACACTAATCCGCCCCCGCACACGCACGCTCCCCCTAAAGCGTTGTCGGACCCTCACCTGGACCCTAAACCGTCCCCATCCCCTAACCCTAACCCTAGCCGGAACCCTAACCCTAACCCTTCCCCGAAGCCTGACCCTCACACGTCCCCTAATCCTAACCTGTATGCTCACACTAACCCGCGCCCTCACACGCACGCTCCCCCTAAAGCGTTGTCGGACCCTCACCTGGACCCTAAACCGTCCCCATCCCCTAACCCTAACCCTAGCCCGAACCCTAACCCTAAGCCTTCCCCGAAGCCTGACCCTCACCCATCCCCTAATCCTAACCCGTACGCTAACACTAACCCACGCCCTCACACGCACGCTCCCCTAAAGCGTTGTGGGACACTCACCTGAACCCTAAACCGTCCCCGTCCCCTAACCCTAACCCTAGCCCGAACCATAATCCTAACACTTCCCCGAAGCCTGACCCTCACCCGTCCCCTAATCCTAACCCGTACGCTAACACTAACCCACGCCCTCACACGCACGCTCCCCCTAAAGCGTTGTCGGACCCTCACCTGGACCCTAAACCGTCCCCGTCCCCTAACCCTAACCCTAGCGCGAACCCTAACCCTAAGCCTTCCCAGAAGCCTGACTCTCACCTGTCCCCTAATCCTAACCCGAACGCTAACACTAACCCGCGCCCTCACACGCACGCTCTCCCTAAAGCGTTGTCGTACCCTCACCTGGACCCTAAACCGTCCCCGTCCCCTAACCCTAACCCTAGCCCGAACCCTAACCCTAACCCTTCCCCGAAGCCTGACCCTCACCCGTCCCCTAATCCTAACCCGTAGGCTCACACTAACCCGCGCCCTCACACGCACGCTCCCCCTAAAGCGTTGTCGGACCCTCACCTGGACCCTAAACCGTCCCCGTCCCCTAACCCTAACCCTAGCCCGAACCCTAAACCTAACACTTCCCCGAAGCATGACCCTCACCCGTGCCCAAATCCTAACCCGTACGCTAACACTAACCCGCGCCCTCACACGCACGCTCCCCCTAAAGCGTTGTCGGACCCTCACCTGGACCCTAAACCGTCCCCGTCCCCTAACCCTATCCCTAGCCCGAACCCTAACCCTAACCCTTCCCCGAAGCCTGACCCTCACCCGTCCCCTAATCCTAACCCGTACGCTCACACTAACTCGCGCCCTCACACGCACGCTCCCCCTAAAGCGTTGTCGGACCCTCACCTGGACCCTAAACCGTCCCCGTCCCCTAACCCTACGCCTAGCCCGAACCCTAACCCTAACCCTTCCCCGAAGCCTGACCCTCACCCGTCCCCTAATCCTAACCCGTAGGCTCACACTAAGCCGCGCCCTCACACGCACGCTCCCCCTAAAGCGTTGTCGGACCCTCACCTGGACGCTAAACCGTCCCCGTCCCCTAACCCTAACCCTAGCCCGAACCCTAACGCTAACCCTTCCCCGAAGCCTGACCCTCACCCGTCCCCTAATCCTAACACGTAGGCTCACACTAAGCCGCGCCGTCACACGCACGCTCCCCCTAAAGCGTTGTCAGACCCTCACCTGAACCCTAAACCGTCCCCGTCCCCTAACCCTAACCCTAGCCCGAACCGTAACCCTAACACTTCCCCGAAGCCTGACCCTCACCCGTCCCCTAATCCTAACCCGTAGGCTAACACTAACCCGAGCCCTCACACGCACGCTCCCCCTAAAGCGTTGTCGGACCCTCACCTCGATCCTAAACCGTCCCCATCCCCTAACCCTAAACCTAGCCAGAACCCTAACCCTAACCCTTCCCCGAAGCCTGACCCTCACCCGTCCCCTAATCCTAAACCGTAGGCTCACACTAAGCCGCGCCCTCACACGCACGCTCCTTCTAAAGCGTTGTCGGACCCTCACCTGGACCCTAAACCGTCCCCGTCCCCTAACCCTAACCCTAGCCCGAACCCTAACCCTAAGCCTTCCCCGAAGCCTGACCCTCACCCGTGCCCTAATCCTAACCCGTAGGCTCACACTAACCCGCGCCCTCACACGCACGCTCCCCCTAAAGCGTTTTCGGACCCTCACCTGGACCCTAAACCGTCCCCGTCCCCTAACCCTAACCCTAGCCCGAACGCTAACCCTAACCCTTCCCCGAAGTCTGACCCTCACCCGTCCCCTAATCGTAACCCGTAGGCTCACACTAACCCGCGCCCTCACACACACGCTCCCCCTAAAGCGTTGTCGGACGCTCACTTGGACCCTAAACCGTCCCCGTCCCCTAACCCTAACCCTAGCCCGAACCCTAACCCTAACACTTCCCCGAAGCCTGACCCTCACCCGTCCCGTAATCGTAAACCGTAGGCTCACACTAACCCGCGCACTCACACGCACGCTCCCCCTAAAGCGTTGTCGGACACTCACCTGGACCCTAAACCGTCCCTGTCCCCTAACCCTAACACTAGCCCGAACCCTAACCCTAACACTTCCCCGAAGCCTGACCCTCACCCGTCCCCAAATCCTAACACGTACGCTAACACTAACCCGTGCCCTCACACGCACGCTCCCCCTAAAGTGTTGTCGGACCCTCACCTGGACCCTAAACCGTCCCCGTCCCCTAAACCTAACCCTAGCCCGTACCCTAACCCTAACCCTACCCCGAAGCCTGACCCTCACCCGTCCCCTAATCCTAACCCGTACGCTCACACTAACCCGAGCCCTCACACGCACGCTCCCCCTAAAGCGTTGTCGGACCCTCACCTGGACCCTAAACCGTCCGCGTCCCCTAACCCTAACCCTAGCCCGAACCCTAACCCTAACCCTTCCCCGAAGCCTGACCCTCACCCGTCCCCTAATCCTAACCCGTAGGCTAACACTAACCCGCGCCCTCACATGCACGCTCCCCCTAAAGCGTTGTCGGACCCTCACCTGAACCCTAAACCATCCCAGTCCCCTAACCCTAACACTAACCCGAACCCTAACCCTAACCCTTCCCCGAAGCCTGACCCTCACCCGTCCCCTAATCCTAACCCGTACGGTAACACTAACCCACGACCTCACACGCACGCTCCCCCTAAAGCGTTGTCGGACCCTCACCTGGACCCTAAACCGTCCCCGTACCCTAACCCTAACCCTAGCCCGAACCCTAAACCTAACCCTTCCCCGAAGCCTGACCCTCACCCATCCCCTAATCCTAACCCGTACGCTAACACTAAACCCCGCCCTGACACGCACGCTCCCCCTAAAGCGTTGCTGGACCCTCACCTGGACCCTAAACCATCCCCGTACCCTAACCTTAACCCTAGCCCGAACCCTAACCCTAACCCTTCCCCGAAGCCTGACCCTAACCCGTCCCCTAATCCTAACCCGTAGGCTCACACTAACCAGCGCCCTCACACGCACGCTCCCCCTAAAGCGTTGTCGGACCCTCACCTGGACCCTAAACCGTCCCCATCCCCTAACCCTAACCCTAGCCCGAACCCTAACCCTAACCCTTCCCTGAAGCCTGACCCTCACCCGTCCCCTAATCCTAACCCGTAGGCTCACACTAACCCGCGCCCTCACACGCACGCTCCCCCTAAAGCGTTGTCGGACCCTCACCTGGACCCTAAACCGTCCCCGTCCCCTAACCCTAACCCTAGCCCGAACCCTAACCCTAACCCTTCCCCGAAGCCTGACCCTCACCCGTCCCCTAATCCTAACCCGTACGCTCACACTAACACGCGCCCTCACACGCACGCTCCCCCTAAAGCGTTGTCGGACCCTCACCTGTATCCTAAACCGACCCCGTCCCCTAACCCTAACCCTAGCTCGAACCCTAACCCTAACCCTTCCCCGAAGCCTGACCCTCACCCGTCCCCTAATCCTAACCCGTAGGCTCACACTAACCCGCGCCCTCACACGCACGCTCCCCCTAAAGCGTTGTCGGACCCTCACCTGGACCCTAAACCGTCCCCGTCCCCTAACCCTAACCCTAGCCCGAACCCTAACCCTAACACATCCCCCAAACCTGACCCTCACCCGTCCCCTAATCCTAACCCGTACGCTCACACTAACCCGCGCCCTCACACGCACGCTCCCCCTAAAGCGTTGTCGGACCCTCACCTGAACCCTAAACCGTCCCCGTACCCTAACCCTAACCCTAGCCCGAACCCTAACCCTAACCCTTCAACGAAGCCTGACCCTCACCCGTCCCCTAATCCTAACCCGTACGCTAACACTAACTCACGCCCTCACATGCACGCTCCCCCTAAAGCGTTGCCGGACCCTCACCTGGACCCTAAACCGTCCCCGTCCCCTAACCCTAACCCTAGCCCGAACCCTAACCCTAACCCTTCCCCGAAGCCTGACCCTCACCCGTCCCCTAATCCTAAACCGTACGCTAACACTAACCTGCGCCCTCACACACACGCTCCCCCTAAAGCGTTGTCGGACCATCACCTGGACCCTAAACCGTCCCCGTCCCCTAACCCTAACCCTAGCCCGAACCCTAACCCTAACCCTTCCCCGAAGCCTGACACTCACCCGTCCCCTAATCCTAACCCGTACGCTAAAACTAACCCGCGCCCTCACACGCACGCTCCCCCTAAAGCGTTGTCGGACCCTCACCTGAACCCTAAACCTTCCCCGTCCCCTAACCCTAACCCTAGCCCGAACCCTAACCCTAACACTTCCCCGAAGCCTGACCCTCACCCGTCCCCTAATCCTAACCCGTACGCTAACACTAACCCACGCCCTCACAGGCACGCTCCCCCTAAAGCGTTGTCGGACCCTCACCTGGACCCTAAACCGTCCCCGTCCCCTAACCCTAACCCTAGCCCGAACCCTAACCCTAACCCTTCCCCGAACCCTGACACTCACCCGTCCCCTAATCCTAACCCGTACGCTAACACTAACCCGCGCCCTCACACGCACGCTCCCCCTAAAGCGTTGTCGGACCCTCACCTGGACCCTAAACCGTCCCCGTCCCCTAACCCTAACCCTAGCCCGAACCCTAACCCTAACACTTCCCCGAAGCCTGACCCTCACCCGTCCCCTAATCCTAACCCGTACGCTCACACTAACACGCGCCCTCACACGCACGCTCCCCCTAAAGCGTTGTCGGACCCTCACCTGGATCCTAAACCGACCCCGTCCCCTAACCCTAACCCTAGCCCGAACCCTAACCCTAACCCTTCCCCGAAGCCTGACCCTCACCCGTCCCCTAATCCTAACCCGTAGGCTCACACTAACCCGCGCCCTCACATGCACGCACCCCCTAAAGCGTTGTCGGACCCTCACCTGGACCCTAAACCGTCCCCGTCCCCTAAACCTAACCCTAACCCTAGCCCGAACCCTAACCCTAACCCTTCCCCCAACCCTGACCCTCACCCGTCCCCTAATCCTAACCCGTACGCTCACACTAACCCACGCCCTCACACTCACGCTCCCCCTGAAGTGTTGTCGGACCCTCACCTGGACCCTAAACCGTCCCCGTCCCCTAACCCTAACCCTAGCCCGAACCCTAACCCTAACCCTTCCCCGAAGCCTGACCCTCACCCGTCCCCTAATCGTAACCCGTAGGCTCACACTATCCCGCGCCCTCACACGCACGCTCCCCCTAAAGCGTTGTCGGACCCTCACCTGGACCCTAAACCGTCCCCGTCCCCTAACCCTAACCCTAGCCCGAACCCTAACCCTAACCCTTCCCCGAAGCCTGACCCTCACCCGTCCCCTAATCCTAACCCATAGGCTCACACTAAGCCGCGCCCTCACACGCACGCTCCCCCTAAAGCGTTGTCGGACCCTCACCTGGACCCTAAACCGTCCCCGTCCCCTAACCCTAACCCTAGCCCGAACCCTAACTCTAAGCCTTCCCTGAAGCCTGACCCTCAACCGTCCCCTAATCCTAACCTGTATGCTAACACTAACCCGCGCCCTCACACGCACGCTCCCCCTAAAGCGTTGTCGGACCCTCACCTGGACCCTAAACCGTCCCCGTACCCTAACCCTAACCCTAGCCCGAACCCTAACCCTAACACTTCCCCGAAGCCTGACCCTCACCCGTCCCCTATTCCTAAACCGTAGGCTCACACTAACCCGCGCCCTCACACGCACGCTCCCCCTAAAGCGTTGTCGGACCCTCACCTGGACCCTAAACCGTCCCCGTACCCTAACCCTAACCCTAGCCCGAACCCTAACCCTAACCCTTCACCGAAACCTGACCCTCACCCGTCCCCTAATCCTAACCCGTACGCTAACACTAACCCGCGCCCTCACACGCTCTCTCCCCCTAAAGCGTTGTCGGACCCTCACCTGAACCCTAAACCGTCCCCGTCCCCTAACCCTAACCCTAGCCCGAACCCTAACCCTAACCCTTCCCCGAAGCCTGACCCTCACCTGTCCCCTAATCCTAACCCGTACGCTCACACTAACCCACGCCCTCACACGCACGCTCCCCCTAAAGCGTTGTCGGACCCTCACCTGGACCCTAAACCGTCCCCGTACCCTAACCCTAACCCTAGCCCGAACCCTAACCCTAACCCTTCACCGAAGCCTGACCCTCACCCGTCCCCTAATCCTAACCCGTACGCTAACACTAACCCGCGCCCTCACACGCACGCTCCCCCTAAAGCGTTGTCGGACCCTCACCTGAACCCTAAACCGTCCCCGTCACCTAACCCGAACCCAAGCCCGAACCCTAACCCTAAAACTTCCCCGAAGCCTGACCATCACCCGTCCCCTAATCCTAACCCGTACGCTCACACTAACACGCGCCCTCACACGCACGCTCCCCCTAAAGCGTTGTCGGACCCTCACCTGGATCCTAAACCGACCCCGTCCCCTAACCCTAACCCTAGCCCGAACCCTAACCCTAACACTTCCCCGAAGCCTGACCCTCACCCGTCCCCTAATCCTAACCCGTAGGCTCACACTAACCCGCGCTCTCACACGCACGCACACCCTAAAGCGTTGTCGGACCCTCACCTGGACCCTAAACCGTCCCCGTCCCATAAACCTAACCCTAACCCTAGCCCGAACCCTAACCCTAACCCTTCCCCCAACCCTGACCCTCACCCGTCCCCTAATCCTAACCCGTACGCTCACACTAACCCGCGCCCTCACACGCACGCTCCCCCTAAAGCGTTGTCGGACCCTCACCTGGACCCTAAACCGTCCCCGTACCCTAACCCTAACCCTAGCCCGAACCCTAACCCTAACACTTCCCCGAAGCCTGACCCTCACCCGTCCCCTATTCCTAAACCGTAGGCTCACACTAACCCGCGCCCTCACACGCACGCTCCCCCTAAAGCGTTGTCGGACCCTCACCTGGACCCTAAACCGTCCCCGTACCCTAACCCTAACCCTAGCCCGAACCCTAACCCTAACCCTTCACCGAAACCTGACCCTCACCCGTCCCATAATCCTAACCCGTACGCTAACACTAACCCGCGCCCTCACACGCTCTCTCCCCCTAAAGCGTTGTCGGACCCTCACCTGAACCCTAAACCGTCCCCGTCCCCTAACCCTAACCCTAGCCCGAACCCTAACCCTAACCCTTCCCCGAAGCCTGACCCTCACCTGTCCCCTAATCCTAACCCGTACGCTCACACTAACCCACGCCCTCACACGCACGCTCCCCCTAAAGCGTTGTCGGACCCTCACCTGGACCCTAAACCGTCCCCGTACCCTAACCCTAACCCTAGCCCGAACCCTAACCCTAACCCTTCACCGAAGCCTGACCCTCACCCGTCCCCTAATCCTAACCCGTACGCTAACACTAACCCGCGCCCTCACACGCACGCTCCCCCTAAAGCGTTGTCGGACCCTCACCTGAACCCTAAACCGTCCCCGTCACCTAACCCGAACCCAAGCCCGAACCCTAACCCTAAAACTTCCCCGAAGCCTGACCATCACCCGTCCCCTAATCCTAACCCGTACGCTCACACTAACACGCGCCCTCACACGCACGCTCCCCCTAAAGCGTTGTCGGACCCTCACCTGGATCCTAAACCGACCCCGTCCCCTAACCCTAACCCTAGCCCGAACCCTAACCCTAACACTTCCCCGAAGCCTGACCCTCACCCGTCCCCTAATCCTAACCCGTAGGCTCACACTAACCCGCGCTCTCACACGCACGCACACCCTAAAGCGTTGTCGGACCCTCACCTGGACCCTAAACCGTCCCCGTCCCATAAACCTAACCCTAACCCTAGCCCGAACCCTAACCCTAACCCTTCCCCCAACCCTGACAATCACCCGTCCCCTAATCCTAACCCGTACGCTCACACTAACCCGCGCCCTCACACGCAAGCTCCCCCTAAAGCGTTGTCGGACCCTCACCTGGACCCTAAACCGTCCCCGTCCCCTAACCCTTACCCTAGCCCGAAACCTAACCCTAACACTTCCCCAAAGGCTGACCCTCACCCGTCCCCTAATCCTAACCCGTAGGCTAACACTAACCTGCGCCCTCACACGCACGCTCCCCCTAAATCGTTGTCAGACCGTCACCTGGATCCTAAACCGTCCCCGACCCCTAACCCTAACCCTAGCCAGAACCTGAACCCTAACACTTCCCCGAAGCCTGACCCTCACCCGTCCCCTAATCCTAACCCGTAGGCTCACACTATCCCGCGCCCTCACACGCACGCTCCCCCTAAAGCGTTGTCGGACCCTCACCTGGACCCTAAACCGTCCCCGTCCCCTAACCCTAACCCTAGCCCGAACCCTATACCTAACCCTTCCGCGAAGCCTTACCCTGACCCGTCCCCTAATCCTAACCCGTACGCTCACACTAACCCGCACCCTCACACGCACGCTCCCCCTAAAGCCTTGTCGGACCCTCACCTGGACCCTAAACCGTCCCCGTACCCTAACCCTAACCCTAGCCCGAACCCTAACCCTAACACTTCCCCGAAGCCTGACCCTCACCCGTCCCCTATTCCTAAACCGTAGGCTCACACTAACCCGCGCCCTCACACGCACGCTCCCCCTAAAGCGTTGTCGGACCCTCACCTGGACCCTAAACCGTCCCCGTACCCTAACCCTAACCCTAGCCCGAACCCTAACCCTAACCCTTCACCGAAACCTGACCCTCACCCGTCCCCTAATCCTAACCCGTACGCTAACACTAACCCGCGCCCTCACACGCTCGCTCCCCCTAAAGCGTTGTCGGACCCTCACCTGAACCCTAAACCGTCCCCGTCACCTAACCCTAACCCTAGCCCGAACCCTAACCCTAACCCTTCCCCGAAGCCTGACCCTCACCCGTCCCCTAATCCTAACCCGTACGCTCACACTAACCCACGCCCTCACACGCACGCTCCCCCTAAAGCGTTGTCGGACCCTCACCTGGACCCTAAACCGTCCCCGTACCCTAACCCTAACCCTAGCCCGAACCCTAACCCTAACCCTTCACCGAAGCCTGACCCTCACCCGTCCCCTAATCCTAACCCGTACGCTAACACTAACCCGCGCCCTCACACGCACGCTCCCCCTAAAGCGTTGTCGGACCCTCACCTGAACCCTAAACCGTCCCCGTCACCTAACCCGAACCCAAGCCCGAACCCTAACCCTAACACTTCCCTGAAGCCTGACCCTCACCCGTTCCCTAATCCTAACCCGTACGCTCACACTAACACGCGCCCTCACACGCACGCTCCCCCTAAAGCGTTGTCGGACCCTCACCTGGATCCTAAACCGACCCCGTCCCCTAACCCTAACCCTAGCCCGAACCCTAACCCTAACCCTTCCCCGAAGCCTGACCCTCACCCGTCCCCTAATCCTAACCCGTAGGCTCACACTAACCCGCGCTCTCACACGCACGCACACCCTAAAGCGTTGTCGGACCCTCACCTGGACCCTAAACCGTCCCCGTCCCCTAAACCTAACCCTAACCCTAGCCCGAACCCTAACCCTAACCCTTCCCCCAACCCTGACCCTCACCCGTCCCCTAATCCTAACCCGTACGCAGACACTAACCCGCGCCCTCACACGCAAGCTCCCCCTAAAGCGTTGTCGGACCCTCACATGGACCCTAAACCGTCCCCGTCCCCTAACCCTTACTCTAGCCCGAAACCTAACCCTAACACTTCCCCAAAGCCTGACCCTCACCCGTCCCCTAATCCTAACCCGTAGGCTAACACTAACCTGCGCCCTCACACGCACGCTCCCCCTAAATCGTTGTCAGACCGTCACCTGGATCCTAAACCGTCCCCGACCCCTAACCCTAACCCTAGCCAGAACCTGAACCCTAACACTTCCCCGAAGCCTGACCCTCACCCGTCCCCTAATCCTAACCCGTAGGCTCACACTATCCCGCGCCCTCACACGCACGCTCCCCCTAAAGCGTTGTCGGACCCTCACCTGGACGCTAAACCGTCCCCGTCCCCTAACCCTAACCCTAGCCCGAACCCTATACCTAACCCTTCCGCGAAGCCTTACCCTGACCCGTCCCCTAATCCTAACTCGTACGCTCACACTAACCCGCACCCTCACACGCACGCTCCCCGTAAAGCCTTGTCGGACCCTCACCTGGACCCTAAACCGTCCCCGTCCCCTAACCCTAACCCTAGCCCGAACCCTAACCCTAACCCTTCCCCGAAGCCTGACCCTCACCCGTCCCCTAATCTTAACCCGTACGCTCACACTAACCCGCGCCCTCACACGCACGCTCCCCCTAAAGCGTTGTCGGACCCTCACCTGGACCCTAAACCGTCCCCGTCCCCTAACCCTAACCCTAGCCCGAACCCTAACCCTAACCCTTCCCCGAAGCCTGACCCTCACCTGTCCCCTAATCCTAACCCGTACGCTAACACTAACCCACGCCCTCACACGCATGCTCCCCCTAAAGCGTTGTCGGACCCTCACCTGAACCCTAAACCGTCCCCGTACCCTAACCCTAACCCTAGCCCGAACCCTAACCCTAACCCTTCCCCGAAGCCTGACCCTCTCCCGTCCCCTAATCCTAACCCGTACGCTAACACTAACCCACGCCCTCACACGCACGCTCCCCCTAAAGCGTTGTCGGACCCTCACCTGGACCCTAAACCGTCCCCGTCCCCTAACCCTAACCCTAGACCGAACCCTAACCCTAACCCTTCCCCGAAGCCTGACCCTCACCCGTCCCCTAATCCTAACCCGTACGCTCACACTAACCCACGCCCTCACACGCACGCTCCCCCTAAAGCGTTGTCGGACCCTCACCTGGACCCTAAACCGTCCCCGTCCCCTAACCCTAACCCTAGCCCGAACCCTAAACCTAACCCTTCCCCGAAGCCTGACCCTCACCCGTCCCCTAATCCTAATCCGTAGGCTCACACTAACCCGCGCCCTCACACGCACGCTCCCCCTAAAGCGTTGTCGGACCCTCACCTGGACCCTAAACCGTCCCCGTCCCCTAACCCTAACCCTAGCCCGAACCCTAACCCTAACCCTTCCCCGAAGCCTGACCCTCACCCGTCCCCTAATCCTAACCCGTACACTCACACTAACCCGCCCCCTCACACGCACGCTCCCCCTAAAGCGTTGTCGGACCCTCACCTGGACCCTAAACCGTCCCCGTCCCCTAACCCTAACCCTAGCCCGAACCCTAACCCTAACCCTTCCCCGAAGCCTGACCCTCACCCGTCCCCTAATACTAACCCATAGGCTCACACTAAGCCGCGCCCTCACACGCACGCTCCCCCTAAAGCGTTGTCGGACCCTCACCTGGACCCTAAACCGTCCCCGTCCCCTAACCCTAACCCTAGCCCGAACCCTAACTCTAAGCCTTCCCTGAAGCCTGACCCTCAACCGTCCCCTAATCCTAACCTGTATGCTAACACTAACCCGCGCCCTCACACGCACGCTCCCCCGAAAGCGTTGTCGGACCCTCACCTGGACCCTAAACCGTCCCCGTAACCTAACCCTAACCCTAGGCCGAACCCTAACCCTAACACTTCCCCGAAGCCTGACCCTCACCCGTCCCCTATTCCTAAACCGTAGGCTCACACTAACCCGCGCCCTCACACGCACGCTCCCCCTAAAGCGTTGTCGGACCCTCACCTGGACCCTAAACCGTCCCCGTACCCTAACCCTAACCCTAGCCCGAACCCTAACCCTAACCCTTCACCGAAACCTGACCCTCACCCGTCCCCTAATCCTAACCCGTACGCTAACACTAACCCGTGCCCTCACACGCTCGCTCCCCCTAAAGCGTTGTCGGACCGTCACCTGAACCCTAAACCGTCCCCGTCACCTAACCCTAACCCTAGCCCGAACCCTAACCCTAACCCTTCCCCGAAGCCTGACCCTCACCCGTCCCCTAATCCTAACCCGTACGCTCACACTAACCCACGCCCTCACACGCACGCTCCCCCTAAAGCGTTGTCGGACCCTCACCTGGACCCTAAACCGTCCCCGTCCCCTAACCCTAACCCTAGCCCGAACCCTAACCCTAACCCTTCCCCGAAGCCTGACCCTCACCCGTCCCCTAATCCTAACCCGTAGGCTCACACTAAGCCGCGCCCTCACACGCACGCTCCCCCTAAAGCGTTGTCGGACCCTCACCTGGACCCTAAACCGTCCCCGTCCCCTAACCCTAACCCTAACCCGAACCCTAACTCTAAGCCTTCCCTGAAGCCTGACCCTCACCCGTCCCCTAATCCTAACCCGTATGCTAACACTAACCTGCGCCCTCACACGCACGCTCCCCCTAAAGCGTTGTCGGACCCTCATCTGAAACCTAAACCGTCCCCGTACCCTAACCCTAACCCTAGCCCGAACCCTAAACCTAACGCTTCCCCGAAGCCTGACACTCACCCGTCCCCTAATCCTAACCCGTACGCTAACACTAACCCGCGCCCTCACACACACGCTCACCCCTAAAGCGTTGTCGGACCCTCACCTGGACCCTAAACCGTCCCCGTCCCCTAACCCTAACCCTAGCCCGAACCCTAACCCTAACACTTCCCCGAAGCCTGACCCTCACCCGTCCCCTAATCCTAACCCGTACGCTAACACAAAGCCGCGCCCTCACACGCACGCTCCCCTAAAGCGTTGTCGGACCCTCACCTGAACCCTAAACCGTCCCCGTCCCCTAACCCTAACCCTAGCCCGAACCCTAACCCTAAGCCTTCCCCGAAGTCTGACCCTCACCCGTCCCCTAATCCTAAACCGAACGCTAACACTAACCCGCGCCCTCACACGCACGCTCTCCCTAAAGCGTTGTCGTACCCTCACCTGGACCCTAAACCGTCCCCGTCCCCTAACCCTAACCCTAGACCGAACCCTAACCCTAACCCTTCCCCGAAACCTAACCCTCACCCGTCCCCTAATCCTAACCCGTACGCTCACACTAACCCGCGCCCTCACACGCACACTCCCCCTAAAGCGTTGTCGGACCCTCACCTGGACCCTAAACCGTCCCCGTCCCCTAACCCTAACCCTAGCCCGAACGATAAACCTAACCCTTCCCCGAAGCCTGACCCTCACCCGTCCCCTAATTGTAACCCGTAGGCTCACACTAACCCGCGCCCTCACACGCACGCTCCCCCTAAAGCGTTGTCGGACCCTCACCTGGACCCTAAAACCGTCCCCGTCCCCTAACCCTAACCCTAGCCCGAACCCTAACCCTAACACTTCCCGAAGCCTGACCCTCACCCGTCCCCAAATCCTAACCCGTACGCTAACACTAACCCGCGCCCTCACACGCACGCTCCCCGTAAAGCGTTGTCGGACCCTCACCTGGACCCTAAACCGTCCCCGTCCCCTAACCCTAACCCTAGCCCGAACCCTAACCCTAAGCCTTCCCCGAAGCCTGACCCTCACCCGTCCCCTAATCCTAACCCGTACGCTAACACTAACCCGCGCCCTCACACGCACGCTCCCCCTAAAGCGTTGTCGGACCCTCACCTGAACCCTAAACCGTCCCCGTCCCCTAACCCTAACCCTAGCCCGAACCCTAACCCTAACCCTTCCCCGAAGCCTGACCCTCACCCGTCCCCTAATCCTAACCCGTAGGCTAACACTAACCTGCGCCCTCACACGCACGCTCCCCCTAAAGCGTTGTCAGACCGTCACCTGGATCCTAAACCGTCCCCGTCCCCTAACCCTAACCCTAGCCAGAACCTTAACCCTAACACTTCCCCGAAGCCTGACCCTCACCCGTCCCCTAATCCTAACCCGTAGGCTCACACTAACCCGCGCCTTCACACGCACGCTCCCCCTAAAGCGTTGTCAGACCCTCACCTGGACCCTAAACCGTCCCCGTCCCCTAACCCTAACCCTAGCCCGAACCCTAACCCTAACACTTCCCCGAAGCCTGACCCTCACCCGTCCCGTAATCCTAACCCGTACGCTCACACTAACCCGCGCCCTCACACGCACGCTCCCCCTAAAGCGTTGTCGGACCCTCACCTGGACCCTAAACCGTCCCCGTCCCCTAACCCTAACCTTAGCCCGAACCCTAACCCTAATCCTTCCCCGAAGCCTGACTCTCACCCGTCCCCTAATCCTAACCCGTACGCTAACACTAACCCGCGCCCTCACACGCACGCTGCCCCTAAAGCGTTGTCGGACCCTCACCTGAACCCTAAACCGTCCCCGTCCCCTAACCCTAACCCTAGCCCGTACCCTAACCCTAACCCTTCCCCGAAGCCTGACCCTCACCCGTCCCCTAATCCTAACCCGTAGGCTCACACTAACCCGCGCCCTCACACGCACGCTCCCCCTAAAGCGTTGTCGGACCCTCACCTGGACCCTAAACTGTCCCCATCCCCTAACCCTAACCCTAGCCCGAACCCTAACCCTAACCCTTCCCCGAAGCCTGACCCTCACCCGTCCCCTAATCCTAACCAGTAGGCTCACACTAACCCACGCCCTCACACGCACGCTCCCCCTAAAGCGTTGTCGGACCCTCACCTGGACCCAAAACCGTCCCCATCCCCTAACCCTAACCCTAGCCGGAACCCTAACCCTAACCCTTCCCTGAAGCCTGACCCTCACCCGTCCCCTAATCCTAACCCGTACGCTCACACTAACCCACGCCCTCACACGCACGCTCCCTCTAAAGCGTTGTCGGACCCTCACCTGGACACTAAACCGTCCCCGTCCCCTAACCCTAACCCTAGCCCGAACCCTAACCCTAAGCCTTCCCCGAAGCCTGACCCTCACTCGTCCCCTAATCCTGAATCGAACGCTAACACTAACCCGCGCTTCACACGCACGCTCTCCCTAAAGCGTTGTCATACCCTCACCTGGACCCTAAACCGTCCCCGTCCCCTAACCCTAACCCTAGCCCGAACCCTAACCCTAACCCTTCCCCGAAGCCTGACCCTCACCCGTCCCCTAATCCTAACCCGTAGGCTCACACTAAGCCGCGCCCTCACACGCACGCTCCCCCTAAAGTGTTGTCGGACCCTCACCTGGACCCTAAACCGTCCCCGTCCCCTAACCCTAACCCTAACCCGAACCCTAACTCTAAGCCTTCCCTGAAGCCTGACCCTCACCCGTCCCCTAATCCTAACCCGTATGCTAACACTAACCTGCGCCCTCACACGCACGCTCCCCCTAAAGCGTTGTCGGACCCTCATCTGAAACCTAAACCGTCCCCGTACCCTAACCCTAACCCTAGCCCGAACCCTAAACCTAACGCTTCCCCGAAGCCTGACACTCACCCGTCCCCTAATCCTAACCCGTACGCTAACACTAACCCGCGCCCTCACACACACGCTCACCCTAAAGCGTTGTCGGACCCTCACCTGGACCCTAAACCGTCCCCGTCCCCTAACCCTAACCCTAGCCCGAACCCTAACCCTAACACTTCCCCGAAGCCTGACCCTCACCCGTCCCCTAATCCTAACCCGTACGCTAACACAAAGCCGCGCCCTCACACGCACGCTCCCCCTAAAGCGTTGTCGGACCCTCACCTGAACCCTAAACCGTCCCCGTCCCCTAACCCTAACCCTAGCCCGAACCCTAACCCTAAGCCTTCCCCGAAGTCTGACCCTCACCCGTCCCCTAATCCTAAACCGAACGCTAACACTAACCCGCGCCCTCACACGCACGCTCTCCCTAAAGCGTTGTCGTACCCTCACCTGGACCCTAAACCGTCCCCGTCCCCTAACCCTAACCCTAGACCGAACCCTAACCCTAACCCTTCCCCGAAACCTAACCCTCACCCGTCCCCAAATCCTAACCCGTACGCTCACACTAACCCGCGCCCTCACACGCACGCTCCCCCTAAAGCGTTGTCAGACCGTCACCTGGATCCTAAACCGTCCCCGTCCCCTAACCCTAACCCTAGCCAGAACCTTAACCCTAACACTTCCCCGAAGCCTGACCCTCACCCGTCCCCTAATCCTAACCCGTAGGCTCACACTAACCCGCGCCTTCACACGCACGCTCCCCCTAAAGTGTTGTCGGACCCTCACCTGGACCCTAAACCGTCCCCGTCCCCTAACCCTAACCCTAACCCGAACCCTAACTCTAAGCCTTCCCTGAAGCCTGACCCTCACCCGTCCCCTAATCCTAACCCGTATGCTAACACTAACCTGCGCCCTCACACGCACGCTCCCCCTAAAGCGTTGTCGGACCCTCATCTGAAACCTAAACCGTCCCCGTACCCTAACCCTAACCCTAGCCCGAACCCTAAACCTAACGCTTCCCCGAAGCCTGACACTCACCCGTCCCCTAATCCTAACCCGTACGCTAACACTAACCCGCGCCCTCACACACACGCTCACCCTAAAGCGTTGTCGGACCCTCACCTGGACCCTAAACCGTCCCCGTCCCCTAACCCTAACCCTAGCCCGAACCCTAACCCTAACACTTCCCCGAAGCCTGACCCTCACCCGTCCCCTAATCCTAACCCGTACGCTAACACAAAGCCGCGCCCTCACACGCACGCTCCCCCTAAAGCGTTGTCGGACCCTCACCTGAACCCTAAACCGTCCCCGTCCCCTAACCCTAACCCTAGCCCGAACCCTAACCCTAAGCCTTCCCCGAAGTCTGACCCTCACCCGTCCCCTAATCCTAAACCGAACGCTAACACTAACCCGCGCCCTCACACGCACGCTCTCCCTAAAGCGTTGTCGTACCCTCACCTGGACCCTAAACCGTCCCCGTCCCCTAACCCTAACCCTAGACCGAACCCTAACCCTAACCCTTCCCCGAAACCTAACCCTCACCCGTCCCCTAATCCTAACCCGTACGCTCACACTAACCCGCGCCCTCACACGCACACTCCCCCTAAAGCGTTGTCGGACCCTCACCTGGACCTAAACCGTCCCCGTCCCCTAACCCTAACCCTAGCCCGAACGATAAACCTAACCCTTCCCCGAAGCCTGACCCTCACCCGTCCCCTAATTGTAACCCGTAGGCTCACACTAACCCGCGCCCTCACACGCACGCTCCCCCTAAAGCGTTGTCGGACCCTCACCTGGACCCTAAACCGTCCCCGTCCCCTAACCCTAACCCTAGCCCGAACCCTAACCCTAACACTTCCCCGAAGCCTGACCCTCACCCGTCCCCAAATCCTAACCCGTACGCTAACACTAACCCGCGCCCTCACACGCACGCTCCCCGTAAAGCGTTGTCGGACCCTCACCTGGACCCTAAACCGTCCCCGTCCCCTAACCCTAACCCTAGCCCGAACCCTAACCCTAAGCCTTCCCCGAAGCCTGACCCTCACCCGTCCCCTAATCCTAACCCGTACGCTAACACTAACCCGCGCCCTCACACGCACGCTCCCCCTAAAGCGTTGTCGGACCCTCACCTGAACCCTAAACCGTCCCCGTCCCCTAACCCTAACCCTAGCCCGAACCCTAACCCTAACCCTTCCCCGAAGCCTGACCCTCACCCGTCCCCTAATCCTAACCCGTAGGCTAACACTAACCCGCGCCCTCACACGCACGCTCCCCCTAAAGCGTTGTCAGACCGTCACCTGGATCCTAAACCGTCCCCGTCCCCTAACCCTAACCCTAGCCAGAACCTTAACCCTAACACTTCCCCGAAGCCTGACCCTCACCCGTCCCCTAATCCTAACCCGTAGGCTCACACTAACCCGCGCCTTCACACGCACGCTCCCCCTAAAGCGTTGTCAGACCCTCACCTGGACCCTAAACCGTCCCCGTCCCCTAACCCTAACCCTAGCCCGAACCCTAACCCTAACACTTCCCCGAAGCCTGACCCTCACCCGTCCCGTAATCCTAACCCGTACGCTCACACTAACCCGCGCCCTCACACGCACGCTCCCCCTAAAGCGTTGTCGGACCCTCACCTGGACCCTAAACCGTCCCCGTCCCCTAACCCTAACCTTAGCCCGAACCCTAACCCTAATCCTTCCCCGAAGCCTGACTCTCACCCGTCCCCTAATCCTAACCCGTACGCTAACACTAACCCGCGCCCTCACACGCACGCTGCCCCTAAAGCGTTGTCGGACCCTCACCTGAACCCTAAACCGTCCCCGTCCCCTAACCCTAACCCTAGCCCGTACCCTAACCCTAACCCTTCCCCGAAGCCTGACCCTCACCCGTCCCCTAATCCTAACCCGTAGGCTCACACTAACCCGCGCCCTCACACGCACGCTCCCCCTAAAGCGTTGTCGGACCCTCACCTGGACCCTAAACTGTCCCCATCCCCTAACCCTAACCCTAGCCCGAACCCTAACCCTAACCCTTCCCCGAAGCCTGACCCTCACCCGTCCCCTAATCCTAACCAGTAGGCTCACACTAACCCACGCCCTCACACGCACGCTCCCCCTAAAGCGTTGTCGGACCCTCACCTGGACCCAAAACCGTCCCCATCCCCTAACCCTAACCCTAGCCCGAACGCTAACCCTAACCCTTCCCCGAAGCCTGACCCTCACCCGTCCCCTAATCGTAACCCGTAGGCTCACACTAACCCGCGCCCTCACACGCACGCTCCCCCTAAAGCGTTGTCGGACCCTCACCTGGACCCTAAACCGTCCCCGTCCCCTAACCTTAACCCTAGCCCTAACCCTAACCCTAACACTTCCCCGAAGCCAGACCCTCACCCGTCCCCAAATCCTAACCCGTACGCTAACACTAACCCGCGCCCTCACACGCACGCTCCCCCTAAAGCGTTGTCGGACCCTCACCTGGACCCTAAACCGTCCCCGTCCCCTAACCCTAACCCTAGCCCGTACCCTAATCCTAACCCTTCCCCGAAGCCTGACCCTCACCCGTCCCCTAATCCTAACCCGTACGCTCACACTAACCCGCGCCCTCACACGCACGCTCCCCCTAAAGCGTTGTCGGACCCTCACCTGGACCCTAAACCGTCCGCGTCCCCTAACCCTAACCCTAGCCCGAACCCTAACCCTAACCCTTCCCCGAAGCCTGACCCTCACCCGTCCCCTAATCCTAACCCGTAGGCTCACACTAAGCCGCGCCCTCACACGCACGCTCCCCCTAAAGTGTTGTCGGACCCTCACCTGGACCCTAAACCGTCCCCGTCCCCTAACCCTAACCCTAACCCGAACCCTAACTCTAAGCCTTCCCTGAAGCCTGACCCTCACCCGTCCCCTAATCCTAACCCGTATGCTAACACTAACCTGCGCCCTCACACGCACGCTCCCCCTAAAGCGTTGTCGGACCCTCATCTGAAACCTAAACCGTCCCCGTACCCTAACCCTAACCCTAGCCCGAACCCTAAACCTAACGCTTCCCCGAAGCCTGACACTCACCCGTCCCCTAATCCTAACCCGTACGCTAACACTAACCCGCGCCCTCACACACACGCTCACCCTAAAGCGTTGTCGGACCCTCACCTGGACCCTAAACCGTCCCCGTCCCCTAACCCTAACCCTAGCCCGAACCCTAACCCTAACACTTCCCCGAAGCCTGACCCTCACCCGTCCCCTAATCCTAACCCGTACGCTAACACAAAGCCGCGCCCTCACACGCACGCTCCCCCTAAAGCGTTGTCGGACCCTCACCTGAACCCTAAACCGTCCCCGTCCCCTAACCCTAACCCTAGCCCGAACCCTAACCCTAAGCCTTCCCCGAAGTCTGACCCTCACCCGTCCCCTAATCCTAAACCGAACGCTAACACTAACCCGCGCCCTCACACGCACGCTCTCCCTAAAGCGTTGTCGTACCCTCACCTGGACCCTAAACCGTCCCCGTCCCCTAACCCTAACCCTAGACCGAACCCTAACCCTAACCCTTCCCCGAAACCTAACCCTCACCCGTCCCCTAATCCTAACCCGTACGCTCACACTAACCCGCGCCCTCACACGCACACTCCCCCTAAAGCGTTGTCGGACCCTCACCTGGACCCTAAACCGTCCCCGTCCCCTAACCCTAACCCTAGCCCGAACGATAAACCTAACCCTTCCCCGAAGCCTGACCCTCACCCGTCCCCTAATTGTAACCCGTAGGCTCACACTAACCCGCGCCCTCACACGCACGCTCCCCCTAAAGCGTTGTCGGACCCTCACCTGGACCCTAAACCGTCCCCGTCCCCTAACCCTAACCCTAGCCCGAACCCTAACCCTAACACTTCCCCGAAGCCTGACCCTCACCCGTCCCCAAATCCTAACCCGTACGCTAACACTAACCCGCGCCCTCACACGCACGCTCCCCGTAAAGCGTTGTCGGACCCTCACCTGGACCCTAAACCGTCCCCGTCCCCTAACCCTAACCCTAGCCCGAACCCTAACCCTAAGCCTTCCCCGAAGCCTGACCCTCACCCGTCCCCTAATCCTAACCCGTACGCTAACACTAACCCGCGCCCTCACACGCACGCTCCCCCTAAAGCGTTGTCGGACCCTCACCTGAACCCTAAACCGTCCCCGTCCCCTAACCCTAACCCTAGCCCGAACCCTAACCCTAACCCTTCCCCGAAGCCTGACCCTCACCCGTCCCCTAATCCTAACCCGTAGGCTAACACTAACCCGCGCCCTCACACGCACGCTCCCCCTAAAGCGTTGTCAGACCGTCACCTGGATCCTAAACCGTCCCCGTCCCCTAACCCTAACCCTAGCCAGAACCTTAACCCTAACACTTCCCCGAAGCCTGACCCTCACCCGTCCCCTAATCCTAACCCGTAGGCTCACACTAACCCGCGCCTTCACACGCACGCTCCCCCTAAAGCGTTGTCAGACCCTCACCTGGACCCTAAACCGTCCCCGTCCCCTAACCCTAACCCTAGCCCGAACCCTAACCCTAACACTTCCCCGAAGCCTGACCCTCACCCGTCCCGTAATCCTAACCCGTACGCTCACACTAACCCGCGCCCTCACACGCACGCTCCCCCTAAAGCGTTGTCGGACCCTCACCTGGACCCTAAACCGTCCCCGTCCCCTAACCCTAACCTTAGCCCGAACCCTAACCCTAATCCTTCCCCGAAGCCTGACTCTCACCCGTCCCCTAATCCTAACCCGTACGCTAACACTAACCCGCGCCCTCACACGCACGCTGCCCCTAAAGCGTTGTCGGACCCTCACCTGAACCCTAAACCGTCCCCGTCCCCTAACCCTAACCCTAGCCCGTACCCTAACCCTAACCCTTCCCCGAAGCCTGACCCTCACCCGTCCCCTAATCCTAACCCGTAGGCTCACACTAACCCGCGCCCTCACACGCACGCTCCCCCTAAAGCGTTGTCGGACCCTCACCTGGACCCTAAACTGTCCCCATCCCCTAACCCTAACCCTAGCCCGAACCCTAACCCTAACCCTTCCCCGAAGCCTGACCCTCACCCGTCCCCTAATCCTAACCAGTAGGCTCACACTAACCCACGCCCTCACACGCACGCTCCCCCTAAAGCGTTGTCGGACCCTCACCTGGACCCAAAACCGTCCCCATCCCCTAACCCTAACCCTAGCCGGAACCCTAACCCTAACCCTTCCCTGAAGCCTGACCCTCACCCGTCCCCTAATCCTAACCCGTACGCTCACACTAACCCACGCCCTCACACGCACGCTCCCTCTAAAGCGTTGTCGGACCCTCACCTGGACACTAAACCGTCCCCGTCCCCTAACCCTAACCCTAGCCCGAACCCTAACCCTAAGCCTTCCCCGAAGCCTGACCCTCACTCGTCCCCTAATCCTGAATCGAACGCTAACACTAACCCGCGCTTCACACGCACGCTCTCCCTAAAGCGTTGTCATACCCTCACCTGGACCCTAAACCGTCCCCGTCCCCTAACCCTAACCCTAGCCCGAACCCTAACCCTAACCCTTCCCCGAAGCCTGACCCTCACCCGTCCCCTAATCCTAACCCGTAGGCTCACACTAAGCCGCGCCCTCACACGCACGCTCCCCCTAAAGTGTTGTCGGACCCTCACCTGGACCCTAAACCGTCCCCGTCCCCTAACCCTAACCCTAACCCGAACCCTAACTCTAAGCCTTCCCTGAAGCCTGACCCTCACCCGTCCCCTAATCCTAACCCGTATGCTAACACTAACCTGCGCCCTCACACGCACGCTCCCCCTAAAGCGTTGTCGGACCCTCATCTGAAACCTAAACCGTCCCCGTACCCTAACCCTAACCCTAGCCCGAACCCTAAACCTAACGCTTCCCCGAAGCCTGACACTCACCCGTCCCCTAATCCTAACCCGTACGCTAACACTAACCCGCGCCCTCACACACACGCTCACCCTAAAGCGTTGTCGGACCCTCACCTGGACCCTAAACCGTCCCCGTCCCCTAACCCTAACCCTAGCCCGAACCCTAACCCTAACACTTCCCCGAAGCCTGACCCTCACCCGTCCCCTAATCCTAACCCGTACGCTAACACAAAGCCGCGCCCTCACACGCACGCTCCCCCTAAAGCGTTGTCGGACCCTCACCTGAACCCTAAACCGTCCCCGTCCCCTAACCCTAACCCTAGCCCGAACCCTAACCCTAAGCCTTCCCCGAAGTCTGACCCTCACCCGTCCCCTAATCCTAAACCGAACGCTAACACTAACCCGCGCCCTCACACGCACGCTCTCCCTAAAGCGTTGTCGTACCCTCACCTGGACCCTAAACCGTCCCCGTCCCCTAACCCTAACCCTAGACCGAACCCTAACCCTAACCCTTCCCCGAAACCTAACCCTCACCCGTCCCCTAATCCTAACCCGTACGCTCACACTAACCCGCGCCCTCACACGCACACTCCCCCTAAAGCGTTGTCGGACCCTCACCTGGACCCTAAACCGTCCCCGTCCCCTAACCCTAACCCTAGCCCGAACGATAAACCTAACCCTTCCCCGAAGCCTGACCCTCACCCGTCCCCTAATTGTAACCCGTAGGCTCACACTAACCCACGCCCTCACACGCACGCTCCCCCTAAAGCGTTGTCGGACCCTCACCTGGACCCTAAACCGTCCCCGTCCCCTAACCCTAACCCTAGCCCGAACCCTAACCCTAACACTTCCCCGAAGCCTGACCCTCACCCGTCCCCAAATCCTAACCCGTACGCTAACACTAACCCGCGCCCTCACACGCACGCTCCCCGTAAAGCGTTGTCGGACCCTCACCTGGACCCTAAACCGTCCCCGTCCCCTAACCCTAACCCTAGCCCGAACCCTAACCCTAAGCCTTCCCCGAAGCCTGACCCTCACCCGTCCCCTAATCCTAACCCGTACGCTAACACTAACCCGCGCCCTCACACGCACGCTCCCCCTAAAGCGTTGTCGGACCCTCACCTGAACCCTAAACCGTCCCCGTCCCCTAACCCTAACCCTAGCCCGAACCCTAACCCTAACCCTTCCCCGAAGCCTGACCCTCACCCGTCCCCTAATCCTAACCCGTAGGCTAACACTAACCCGCGCCCTCACACGCACGCTCCCCCTAAAGCGTTGTCAGACCGTCACCTGGATCCTAAACCGTCCCCGTCCCCTAACCCTAACCCTAGCCAGAACCTTAACCCTAACACTTCCCCGAAGCCTGACCCTCACCCGTCCCCTAATCCTAACCCGTAGGCTCACACTAACCCGCGCCTTCACACGCACGCTCCCCCTAAAGCGTTGTCAGACCCTCACCTGGACCCTAAACCGTCCCCGTCCCCTAACCCTAACCCTAGCCCGAACCCTAACCCTAACACTTCCCCGAAGCCTGACCCTCACCCGTCCCGTAATCCTAACCCGTACGCTCACACTAACCCGCGCCCTCACACGCACGCTCCCCCTAAAGCGTTGTCGGACCCTCACCTGGACCCTAAACCGTCCCCGTCCCCTAACCCTAACCTTAGCCCGAACCCTAACCCTAATCCTTCCCCGAAGCCTGACTCTCACCCGTCCCCTAATCCTAACCCGTACGCTAACACTAACCCGCGCCCTCACACGCACGCTGCCCCTAAAGCGTTGTCGGACCCTCACCTGAACCCTAAACCGTCCCCGTCCCCTAACCCTAACCCTAGCCCGTACCCTAACCCTAACCCTTCCCCGAAGCCTGACCCTCACCCGTCCCCTAATCCTAACCCGTAGGCTCACACTAACCCGCGCCCTCACACGCACGCTCCCCCTAAAGCGTTGTCGGACCCTCACCTGGACCCTAAACTGTCCCCATCCCCTAACCCTAACCCTAGCCCGAACCCTAACCCTAACCCTTCCCCGAAGCCTGACCCTCACCCGTCCCCTAATCCTAACCAGTAGGCTCACACTAACCCACGCCCTCACACGCACGCTCCCCCTAAAGCGTTGTCGGACCCTCACCTGGACCCAAAACCGTCCCCATCCCCTAACCCTAACCCTAGCCGGAACCCTAACCCTAACCCTTCCCTGAAGCCTGACCCTCACCCGTCCCCTAATCCTAACCCGTACGCTCACACTAACCCACGCCCTCACACGCACGCTCCCTCTAAAGCGTTGTCGGACCCTCACCTGGACACTAAACCGTCCCCGTCCCCTAACCCTAACCCTAGCCCGAACCCTAACCCTAAGCCTTCCCCGAAGCCTGACCCTCACTCGTCCCCTAATCCTGAATCGAACGCTAACACTAACCCGCGCTTCACACGCACGCTCTCCCTAAAGCGTTGTCATACCCTCACCTGGACCCTAAACCGTCCCCGTCCGCTAACCCTAACCCTAGCCCGAACCCTAACCCTAACCCTTCCCCGAAGCCTGACCCTCACCCGTCCCCTAATCCTAACCCGTAGGCTCACACTAACCCGCGCCCTCACACGCACACTCCCCCTAAAGCGTTGTCGGACCCTCACCTGGACCCTAAACCGTCCCCGTCCCCTAACCCTAACCCTAGCCCGAACGCTAACCCTAACCCTTCCCCGAAGCCTGACCCTCACCCGTCCCCTAATCGTAACCCGTAGGCTCACACTAACCCGCGCCCTCACATGCACGCTCCCCCTAAAGCGTTGTCGGACCCTCACCTGGACCCTAAACCGTCCCCGTCCCCTAACCCTAACCCTAGCCACAACCCTAACCCTAACACTTCCCAGAAGCCTGACCCTCACCCTTCCCCAAATCCTAACCCGTACGCTAACACTAACCCGCGCCCTCACACGCACGCTCCACCTAAAGCGTTGTCGGACCTTCACCTGGACCCTAAACCGTCCCCGTCCCCTAACCCTAACCCTAGCCCATACCCTAAACCTAACCCTTCCCCGAAGCCTGACCCTCACCCGTCCCCTAATCCTAACCCGTAGGCTCACACTAACCAGCGCCCTCACACGCACGGTCCCCCTAAAGCGTTGTTGGACCCTCACCTGGACCCTAAACCGTCCCCATCCCCAAACCGTAACCCTAGCCCGCACCCTAACCCTAACCCTTCCCCGAAGCCTGACCCTCACGCGTCCCCTAATCCTAACCCGTAGGCTCACACTAAGCCGCGCCCTCACACGCACGCTCCCCCTAAAGCGTTGTCGGACCCTCACCTGGACCCTAAATTCTCCCCATCCCCTAACCCTAACCCTAGCCCGAACCCTAACCCTAACCCTTCCCCAAAGCCTGACCCTCACCCGTCCCCTAATCCTAACCAGTAGGCTCACACTAACCCGCGCCCTCACACGCACGCTCCCCCTAAAGCGTTGTCGGACCCTCACCTGGACCCAAAACCGTCCCCATCCCCTAACCCTAACCCTAGCTGGAACACTAACCCTAACCCTTCCCTGAAGCCTGACCCTCACCTGTCCCCTAATCCTAACCCGTACGCTCACACTAACCCACGCCCTCACACGCACGCTCCCCCTAAAGCGTTGTCGGACCCTCACCTGGACCCTAAACCGTCCCCGTCCCCTAACCTTAACCCTAGCCCTAACCCTAACCCTAACACTTCCCCGATGCCAGACCCTCACCCGTCCCCAAATCCTAACCCGTACGCTAACACTAACCCGCGCCCTCACACGCACGCTCCCCCTAAAGCGTTGTCGGACCCTCACCTGGACCCTAAACCGTCCCCGTCCCCTAACCCTAACCCTAGCCCGAACCCTAACCCTAACCCTTCCCCGAAGCCTGACCCTCACCCGTCCCCTAATCCTAACCCGTACGCTAACACTAACCCACGCCCTCACACGCACGCTCCCCCTAAAGCGTTGTTGGACCCTCACCTGGACCCTAAACCGTCCCCATCCCCTAACCCTAACCCTAGCCCGAACCCTAACCCTAACACTTCACCGAAGCCTGACCCTCACCCGTCCCCTAATCCTAACCCGTACGCTAACACTAACCCGCGCCCTCACACGCACGCTCCCCCTAAAGCGTTGTCGGACCCTCACCTGGACCCTAAACCGTCCCTGTCCCCTAACCCTAACCCTAGACCGAACCCTAACTCTAAGCCTTCCTTGAAGCCTGACCCTCACCCGTCCCCTAATCCTAACCCGTACGCTAACACTAACCCGCGCCCTCACACGCACGCTCCCCCTAAAGCGTTGTCGGACCCTCATCTGAACCCTAAACCGTCCCCGTACCCTAACCCTAACACGAACCCTAAACCTAACGCTTCCCCGAAGCCTGACCCTCACCCGTCCCCTAATCCTAACACGTACGCTAACACTAACCCACGCCCTCACACGCACGCTCCCCCTAAAGCGTTGTCGGACCTTCACCTGGACCCTAAACCGTCCCCGTCCCCTAACCCTAACCCTAGCCCGAACCATAACCCTAACCCTTCCCCGAAGCCTGACCCTCACCCGTCCCCTAATCCTAACCCGTAGGCTCACACTAACCCGCGCCCTCACACGCACACTCCCCCTAAAGCGTTGTCGGACACTCACCTGGACCCTAAACCGTCCCCGTCCCCTAACCCTAACCCTAGCCCGAACGCTAACCCTAACCCTTCCCCGAAGCCTGACCCTCACCCGTCCCCTAATCGTAACCCGTAGGCTCACACTAACCCGCGACCTCACACGCACGCTCCCCCTAAATCGTTGTCGGACCCTCACCTGGACCCTAAACCGTCCCCGTCCCCTAACCCAGCCCTAGCCCGAACCCTAACCCTAACACTTCCCCGAAGCCAGACCCTCACCCGTCCCCAAATCCTAACCCGTACGCTAACACTAACCCGCGCCCTCACACGCACGCTCCCCCTAAAGCGTTGTCGGACCCTCACCTGGACCCTAAACCGTCCCCGTCCCCTAACCCTAACCCTAGCCCGTACCCTAACCCTAACCCTTCCCCGAAGCCTGACCCTCACCCGTCCCCTAATCCTAACCCGTAGGCTCACACTAACCCGCGCCCTCACACGCACGCTCCCCCTCAAGCGTTGTCGGACCCTCACCTGGACCCTAAACTGTCCCCATCCCCTAACCCTAACCCTAGCCCGAACCCTAACCCTAACCCTTCCCCGAAGCCTGACCCTCACCCGTCCCCTAATCCTAACCAGTAGGCTCACACTAACCCGCGCCCTCACACGCACGCTCCCCCTAAAGCGTTGTCGGACCCTCACCTGGACCCAAAACCGTCCCCATCCCCTAACCCTAACCCTAGCCGGAACCCTAACCCTAACCCTTCCCTGAAGCCTGACCCTCACCCGTCCCCTAATCCTAACCCGTACGCTCACACTAACCCACGCCCTCACATGCACGCTCCCTCTAAAGCGTTGTCGGACCCTCACCTGGACCCTAAACCGTCCCCGTCCCCTAACCCTAACCCTAGCCCGAACCCTAACCCTAAGCCTTCCCCGAAGCCTGACCCTCACCCGTCCCCTAATCCTAACCCATACGCTCACACTAACCCGCGCCCTCACACGCACGCTCCCCCTAAAGCGTTGTCGGACCCTCACCTGAACCCTAAACCGTCCCCGTCCCCTAACCCTAACCCTAGGCCGAACACTAACCCTAACCTTTCCCCGAAGCCTGACCCTCACCCGTCCCCTAATCCTAACCCGTACGCTAACACTAACCCACGCCCTCACAGGCACGCTTCCCCTAAAGCGTTGTCGGACCCTCACCTGGACCCTAAACCGTCCCCGTCCCCTAACCCTAACCCTAGCCCGAACCCTAACCCTAAGCCTTCCCCAAGCCTGACCCTCACCCGTCCCCTAATCCTAAACCGAACGCTAACACTAACCCGCGCCCTCACACGCACGCTCTCCCTAAAGCGTTGTCGTACCCTCACCTGGACCCTAAACCGTCCCCGTCCCCTAACCCTAACCCTAGACCGAACCCTAACCCTAACCCTTCCCCGAAACCTAACCCTCACCCGTCCCCTAATCCTAACCCGTACGCTCACACTAACCCGCGCCCTCACACGCACACTCCCCCTAAAGCGTTGTCGGACCCTCACCTGGACCCTAAACCGTCCCCGTCCCCTAACCCTAACCCTAGCCCGAACGATAAACCTAACCCTTCCCCGAAGCCTGACCCTCACCCGTCCCCTAATTGTAACCCGTAGGCTCACACTAACCCACGCCCTCACACGCACGCTCCCCCTAAAGCGTTGTCGGACCCTCACCTGGACCCTAAACCGTCCCCGTCCCCTAACCCTAACCCTAGCCCGAACCCTAACCCTAACACTTCCCCGAAGCCTGACCCTCACCCGTCCCCAAATCCTAACCCGTACGCTAACACTAACCCGCGCCCTCACACGCACGCTCCCCGTAAAGCGTTGTCGGACCCTCACCTGGACCCTAAACCGTCCCCGTCCCCTAACCCTAACCCTAGCCCGAACCCTAACCCTAAGCCTTCCCCGAAGCCTGACCCTCACCCGTCCCCTAATCCTAACCCGTACGCTAACACTAACCCGCGCCCTCACACGCACGCTCCCCCTAAAGCGTTGTCGGACCCTCACCTGAACCCTAAACCGTCCCCGTCCCCTAACCCTAACCCTAGCCCGAACCCTAACCCTAACCCTTCCCCGAAGCCTGACCCTCACCCGTCCCCTAATCCTAACCCGTAGGCTAACACTAACCCGCGCCCTCACACGCACGCTCCCCCTAAAGCGTTGTCAGACCGTCACCTGGATCCTAAACCGTCCCCGTCCCCTAACCCTAACCCTAGCCAGAACCTTAACCCTAACACTTCCCCGAAGCCTGACCCTCACCCGTCCCCTAATCCTAACCCGTAGGCTCACACTAACCCGCGCCTTCACACGCACGCTCCCCCTAAAGCGTTGTCAGACCCTCACCTGGACCCTAAACCGTCCCCGTCCCCTAACCCTAACCCTAGCCCGAACCCTAACCCTAACACTTCCCCGAAGCCTGACCCTCACCCGTCCCGTAATCCTAACCCGTACGCTCACACTAACCCGCGCCCTCACACGCACGCTCCCCCTAAAGCGTTGTCGGACCCTCACCTGGACCCTAAACCGTCCCCGTCCCCTAACCCTAACCTTAGCCCGAACCCTAACCCTAATCCTTCCCCGAAGCCTGACTCTCACCCGTCCCCTAATCCTAACCCGTACGCTAACACTAACCCGCGCCCTCACACGCACGCTGCCCCTAAAGCGTTGTCGGACCCTCACCTGAACCCTAAACCGTCCCCGTCCCCTAACCCTAACCCTAGCCCGTACCCTAACCCTAACCCTTCCCCGAAGCCTGACCCTCACCCGTCCCCTAATCCTAACCCGTAGGCTCACACTAACCCGCGCCCTCACACGCACGCTCCCCCTAAAGCGTTGTCGGACCCTCACCTGGACCCTAAACTGTCCCCATCCCCTAACCCTAACCCTAGCCCGAACCCTAACCCTAACCCTTCCCCGAAGCCTGACCCTCACCCGTCCCCTAATCCTAACCAGTAGGCTCACACTAACCCACGCCCTCACACGCACGCTCCCCCTAAAGCGTTGTCGGACCCTCACCTGGACCCAAAACCGTCCCCATCCCCTAACCCTAACCCTAGCCGGAACCCTAACCCTAACCCTTCCCTGAAGCCTGACCCTCACCCGTCCCCTAATCCTAACCCGTACGCTCACACTAACCCACGCCCTCACACGCACGCTCCCTCTAAAGCGTTGTCGGACCCTCACCTGGACACTAAACCGTCCCCGTCCCCTAACCCTAACCCTAGCCCGAACCCTAACCCTAAGCCTTCCCCGAAGCCTGACCCTCACTCGTCCCCTAATCCTGAATCGAACGCTAACACTAACCCGCGCTTCACACGCACGCTCTCCCTAAAGCGTTGTCATACCCTCACCTGGACCCTAAACCGTCCCCGTCCCCTAACCCTAACCCTAGCCCGAACCCTAACCCTAACCCTTCCCCGAAGCCTGACCCTCACCCGTCCCCTAATCCTAACCCGTAGGCTCACACTAACCCGCGCCCTCACACGCACACTCCCCCTAAAGCGTTGTCGGACCCTCACCTGGACCCTAAACCGTCCCCGTCCCCTAACCCTAACCCTAGCCCGAACGCTAACCCTAACCCTTCCCCGAAGCCTGACCCTCACCCGTCCCCTAATCGTAACCCGTAGGCTCACACTAACCCGCGCCCTCACATGCACGCTCCCCCTAAAGCGTTGTCGGACCCTCACCTGGACCCTAAACCGTCCCCGTCCCCTAACCCTAACCCTAGCCACAACCCTAACCCTAACACTTCCCAGAAGCCTGACCCTCACCCTTCCCCAAATCCTAACCCGTACGCTAACACTAACCCGCGCCCTCACACGCACGCTCCACCTAAAGCGTTGTCGGACCTTCACCTGGACCCTAAACCGTCCCCGTCCCCTAACCCTAACCCTAGCCCATACCCTAAACCTAACCCTTCCCCGAAGCCTGACCCTCACCCGTCCCCTAATCCTAACCCGTAGGCTCACACTAACCAGCGCCCTCACACGCACGGTCCCCCTAAAGCGTTGTTGGACCCTCACCTGGACCCTAAACCGTCCCCATCCCCAAACCGTAACCCTAGCCCGCACCCTAACCCTAACCCTTCCCCGAAGCCTGACCCTCACGCGTCCCCTAATCCTAACCCGTAGGCTCACACTAAGCCGCGCCCTCACACGCACGCTCCCCCTAAAGCGTTGTCGGACCCTCACCTGGACCCTAAATTCTCCCCATCCCCTAACCCTAACCCTAGCCCGAACCCTAACCCTAACCCTTCCCCAAAGCCTGACCCTCACCCGTCCCCTAATCCTAACCAGTAGGCTCACACTAACCCGCGCCCTCACACGCACGCTCCCCCTAAAGCGTTGTCGGACCCTCACCTGGACCCAAAACCGTCCCCATCCCCTAACCCTAACCCTAGCTGGAACACTAACCCTAACCCTTCCCTGAAGCCTGACCCTCACCTGTCCCCTAATCCTAACCCGTACGCTCACACTAACCCACGCCCTCACACGCACGCTCCCCCTAAAGCGTTGTCGGACCCTCACCTGGACCCTAAACCGTCCCCGTCCCCTAACCTTAACCCTAGCCCTAACCCTAACCCTAACACTTCCCCGATGCCAGACCCTCACCCGTCCCCAAATCCTAACCCGTACGCTAACACTAACCCGCGCCCTCACACGCACGCTCCCCCTAAAGCGTTGTCGGACCCTCACCTGGACCCTAAACCGTCCCCGTCCCCTAACCCTAACCCTAGCCCGAACCCTAACCCTAACCCTTCCCCGAAGCCTGACCCTCACCCGTCCCCTAATCCTAACCCGTACGCTAACACTAACCCACGCCCTCACACGCACGCTCCCCCTAAAGCGTTGTTGGACCCTCACCTGGACCCTAAACCGTCCCCATCCCCTAACCCTAACCCTAGCCCGAACCCTAACCCTAACACTTCACCGAAGCCTGACCCTCACCCGTCCCCTAATCCTAACCCGTACGCTAACACTAACCCGCGCCCTCACACGCACGCTCCCCCTAAAGCGTTGTCGGACCCTCACCTGGACCCTAAACCGTCCCTGTCCCCTAACCCTAACCCTAGACCGAACCCTAACTCTAAGCCTTCCTTGAAGCCTGACCCTCACCCGTCCCCTAATCCTAACCCGTACGCTAACACTAACCCGCGCCCTCACACGCACGCTCCCCCTAAAGCGTTGTCGGACCCTCATCTGAACCCTAAACCGTCCCCGTACCCTAACCCTAACACGAACCCTAAACCTAACGCTTCCCCGAAGCCTGACCCTCACCCGTCCCCTAATCCTAACACGTACGCTAACACTAACCCACGCCCTCACACGCACGCTCCCCCTAAAGCGTTGTCGGACCTTCACCTGGACCCTAAACCGTCCCCGTCCCCTAACCCTAACCCTAGCCCGAACCATAACCCTAACCCTTCCCCGAAGCCTGACCCTCACCCGTCCCCTAATCCTAACCCGTAGGCTCACACTAACCCGCGCCCTCACACGCACACTCCCCCTAAAGCGTTGTCGGACACTCACCTGGACCCTAAACCGTCCCCGTCCCCTAACCCTAACCCTAGCCCGAACGCTAACCCTAACCCTTCCCCGAAGCCTGACCCTCACCCGTCCCCTAATCGTAACCCGTAGGCTCACACTAACCCGCGACCTCACACGCACGCTCCCCCTAAATCGTTGTCGGACCCTCACCTGGACCCTAAACCGTCCCCGTCCCCTAACCCAGCCCTAGCCCGAACCCTAACCCTAACACTTCCCCGAAGCCAGACCCTCACCCGTCCCCAAATCCTAACCCGTACGCTAACACTAACCCGCGCCCTCACACGCACGCTCCCCCTAAAGCGTTGTCGGACCCTCACCTGGACCCTAAACCGTCCCCGTCCCCTAACCCTAACCCTAGCCCGTACCCTAACCCTAACCCTTCCCCGAAGCCTGACCCTCACCCGTCCCCTAATCCTAACCCGTAGGCTCACACTAACCCGCGCCCTCACACGCACGCTCCCCCTCAAGCGTTGTCGGAACCTCACCTGGACCCTAAACTGTCCCCATCCCCTAACCCTAACCCTAGCCCGAACCCTAACCCTAACCCTTCCCCGAAGCCTGACCCTCACCCGTCCCCTAATCCTAACCAGTAGGCTCACACTAACCCGCGCCCTCACACGCACGCTCCCCCTAAAGCGTTGTCGGACCCTCACCTGGACCCAAAACCGTCCCCATCCCCTAACCCTAACCCTAGCCGGAACCCTAACCCTAACCCTTCCCTGAAGCCTGACCCTCACCCGTCCCCTAATCCTAACCCGTACGCTCACACTAACCCACGCCCTCACATGCACGCTCCCTCTAAAGCGTTGTCGGACCCTCACCTGGACCCTAAACCGTCCCCGTCCCCTAACCCTAACCCTAGCCCGAACCCTAACCCTAAGCCTTCCCCGAAGCCTGACCCTCACCCGTCCCCTAATCCTAACCCATACGCTCACACTAACCCGCGCCCTCACACGCACGCTCCCCCTAAAGCGTTGTCGGACCCTCACCTGAACCCTAAACCGTCCCCGTCCCCTAACCCTAACCCTAGCCCGAACACTAACCCTAACCTTTCCCCGAAGCCTGACCCTCACCCGTCCCCTAATCCTAACCCGTACGCTAACACTAACCCACGCCCTCACAGGCACGCTTCCCCTAAAGCGTTGTCGGACCCTCACCTGGACCCTAAACCGTCCCCGTCCCCTAACCCTAACCCTAGCCCGAACCCTAACCCTAAGCCTTCCCCAAGCCTGACCCTCACTCGTCCCCTAATCCTGAACCGAACGCTAACACTAACCCGCGCTTCACACGCACGCTCTCCCTAAAGCGTTGTCATACCCTCACCTGGACCCTAAACCGTCCCCGTCCCCTAACCCTAACCCTAGCCCGAACGCTAACCCTAACCCTTCCCCGAAGCCTGACCCTCACCCGTCCCCTAATCGTAACCCGTAGGCTCACACTAACCCGCGCCCTCACATGCACGCTCCCCCTAAAGCGTTGTCGGACCCTCACCTGGACCCTAAACCGTCCCCGTCCCCTAACCCTAACCCTAGCCACAACCCTAACCCTAACACTTCCCAGAAGCCTGACCGTCACCCTTCCCCAAATCCTAACCTGTACGCTAACACTAACCCGCGCCCTCACACGCACGCTCCACCTAAAGCGTTGTCGGACCTTCACCTGGACCCTAAACCGTCCCCGTCCCCTAACCCTAACCCTAGCCCATACCCTAAACCTAACCCTTCCCCGAAGCCTGACCCTCACCCGTCCCCTAATCCTAACCCGTAGGTTCACACTAACCAGCGCCCTCACACGCACGCTCCCCCTAAAGCGTTGTTGGACCCTCACCTGGACCCTAAACCGTCCCAATCCCCAAACCGTAACCCTAGCCCGCACCCTAACCCTAACCCTTCCCCGAAGCCTGACCCTCACCCGTCCCCTAATCCTAACCCGTAGGCTCACACTAAGCCGCGCCCTCACACGCACGCTCCCCCTAAAGCGTTGTCGGACCCTCACCTGGACCCTAAACTCTCCCCATCCCCTAACCCTAACCCTAGCCCGAACCCTAACCCTAACCCTTCCCCAAAGCCTGACCCTCACCCGTCCCCTAATCCTAACCAGTAGGCTCACACTAACCCGCGCCCTCACACGCACGCTCCCCCTAAAGCGTTGTCGGACCCTCACCTGGACCCAAAACCGTCCCCATCCCCTAACCCTAACCCTAGCCGGAACCCTAACCCTAACCCTTCCCTGAAGCCTGACCCTCACCTGTCCCCTAATCCTAACCCGTACGCTCACACTAACCCACGCCCTCACACGCACGCTCCCTCTAAAGCGTTGTCGGACCCTCACCTGGACCCTAAACCGTCCCCGTCCCCTAACCCTAACCCTAGCCCGAACACTAACCCTAACCCTTCCCCGAAGCCTGACCCTCACCCGTCCCCTAATCCTAAACCGTACGCTAACACTAACCCACGCCCTCACAGGCACGCTTCCCCTAAAGCGTTGTCGGACCCTCACCTGGACCCTAAACCGTCCCCGTCCCCTAACCCTAACCCTAGCCCGAACCCTAACCCTAAGCCTTCCCCGAAGCCTGACCCTCACCCGTCCCCTAATCCTGAACCGAACGCTAACTCTAACCCGCGCCCTCACACGCACGCTCTCCCTAAAGCGTTGTCGTACCCTCACCTGGACCCTAAACAGTCCCCGTCCCCTAACCCTAACCCTAGCCCGAACCCTAACCCTAACACTTCCCCGAAGCCTGACCCTCACCCGTCCCCTAATCGTAACCCGTAGGCTCACACTAACCCGCGCCCTCACACGCACACTCCCCCTAAAGCGTTGTCGGACCCTCACCTGGACCCTAAACCGTCCCCGTCCCCTAACCCTAACCCTAGCCCGAACACTAACCCTAACCCTTCCCCGAAGCCTGACCCTCACCCGTCCCCTAATCCTAACCCGTACGCTAACACTAACCAACGCCCTCACAGGCACGCTTCCCCTAAAGCGTTGTCGGACCCTCACCTGGACCCTAAACCGTCCCCGTCCCCTAACCCTAACCCTAGCCCGAACCCTAACCCTAACACTTCCCCGAAGCCTGACCCTCACCCGTCCCCTAATCCTAACCCGTAGGCTCACACTAAGCCGCGCCCTCACACGCACGCTCCCCCTAAAGCGTTGTCGGACCCTCACCTGGACCCTAAACCGTCCCTGTCCCCTAACCCTAACCCTAGCCCGAACCCTAACTCTAAGCCTTCCCTGAAGCCTGACCCTCACCCGTCCCCTAATCCTAACCCGTATGCTAACACTAACCCGCGCCCTCACACGCACGCTCCCCCTAAAGCGTTGTCGGACCCTCATCTGAACCCTAAACCGTCCCCGTACCCTAACCCTAACCCGAACCCTAAACCTAACGCTTCCCCGAAGCCTGACCCTCACCCGTCCCCTAATCCTAACACGTACGCTAACACTAACCCGCGCCCTCACACGCACGCTCCCCCTAAAGCGTTGTCGGACCCTCACCTGGACCCTAAACCGTCCCCGTCCCCTAACCCTAACCCTAGCCCGAACCCTAAACCTAACCCTTCCCCGAAGCCTGACCCTCACCCGTCCCCTAATCCTAACCCGTAGGATCACACTAACCCGCGCCCTCACACGCACACTCCCCCTAAAGCGTTGTCGGACACTCACCTGGACCCTAAACCGTCCCCGTCCCCTAACCCTAACCCTAGCCCGAACGCTAACCCTAACCCTTCCCCGAAGCCTGACCCTCACCCGTCCCCTAATCGTAACCCGTAGGCTCACACTAACCCGCGCCCTCACACGCACGCTCCCCCTAAAGCGTTGTCGGACCCTCATCTGGACCCTAAACCGTCCCCGTCCCCTAACCTTAACCCTAGCCCTAACCCTAACCCTAACACTTCCCCGAAGCCAGACCCTCACCCGTCCCCAAATCCTAACCCGTACGCTAACACTAACCCGCGCCCTCACACGCACGCTCCCCCTAAAGCGTTGTCGGACCCTCACCTGGACCCTAAACCGTCCCCGTCCCCTAACCCTAACCCTAGCCCGTACCCTAAACCTAACCCTTCCCCGAAGCCTGACCCTCACCCGTCCCCTAATCCTAACCCGTACGCTCACACTAACCCGCGCCCTCACACGCACGCTCCCCCTAAAGCGTTGTCGGACCCTCACCTGGACCCTAAACCGTCCGCGTCCCCTAACCCTAACCCTAGCCCGAACCGTAACCCTAACCATTCCCCGAAGCCTGACCCTCACCCGTCCCCTAATCCTAACCCGTAGGCTCACACTAAGCCGCGCCCTCACACGCACGCTCCCCCTAAAGCGTTGTCGGACCCTCACCTGGACCCTAAACCGTCCCCGTCCCCTAACCCTAACCCTATCCCGAACCCTAACTCTAAACCTTCCCTGAAGCCTGACCCTCACCCGTCCCCTAATCCTAACCCGTATGCTAACACTAACCCGCGCCCTCACACGCATGCTCCCCCTAAAGCGTTGTCGGACCCTCATCTGAAACCTAAACCGTCCCCATACCCTAACCCTAACCCTAGCCCGAACCCTAAACCTAACGCTTCCCCGAAGCCTGACACTCACCCGTCCCCTAATCCTAACCCGTACGCTAACACTAACCCGCGCCCTCACACACACGCTCCCCCTAAAGCGTTGTCGGACCCTCACCTGGACCCTAAACCGTCCCCGTCCCCTAACCCTAACCCTAGCCCGAACCCTAACCCTAACACTTCCCCGAAGCCTGACCCTCACCCGTCCCCTAATCCTAACCCGTACGCTAACACAAAGCCGCGCCCTCACACGCACGCTCCCCCTAAAGCGTTGTCGGACCCTCACCTGAACCCTAAACCGTCCCCGTCCCCTAACCCTAACCCTATCCCGAACCCTAACCCTAACCCTTCCCCGAAGCCTGACCCTCACCCGTCCCCTAATCCTAACCCGTAGGCTAACACTAACCCGCGCCCTCACACGCACGCTCCCCCTAAAGCGTTGTCAGACCGTCACCTGGATCCTAAACCGTCCCCGTCCCCTAACACTAACCCTAGCCAGAACCTTAACCCTAACACTTCCCCGAAGCCTGACCCTCACCCGTCCCCTAATCCTAACCCGTAGGCTCACACTAACCCGCGCCTTCACACGCACGCTCCCCCTAAAGCGTTGTCGGACCCTCACCTGGACCCTAAACCGTCCCCGTCCCCTAACCCTAACCCTAGCCCGAACCCTAACCCTAACCCTTCACCGAAGCCTGACCCTCACCCGTCCCCTAATCCTAACCCGTACGCTGACACTAACCCGCGCCCTCACACGCACGCTCCCCCTAAAGCGTTGTCGGACCCTCACCTGGACCCTAAACCGTCCCCGTCCCCTAACCCTAACCCTAGCCCGAACCCTAACTCTAAGCCTTCCCTGAAGCCTGACCCTCACCCGTCCCCTAATCCTAACCCGTATGCTAACACTAACCCGCGCCCTCACACGCACGCTCCCCCTAAAGCGTTGTCGGACCCTCATCTGAACCCTAAACCGTCCCCGTACCCTAACCCTAACACGAACCCTAAACCTAACGCTTCCCCGAAGCCTGACCCTCACCCGTCCCCTAATCCTAACACGTACGCTAACACTAACCCGCGCCCTCACACGCACGCTCCCCCTAAAGCGTTGTCGGACCCTCACCTGGACCCTAAACCGTCCCCGTCCCCTAACCCTAACCCTAGCCCGAACCCTAACCCTAACACTTCCCCGAAGCCTGACCCTCACCCGTCCCCTAATCCTAACCCGTAGGCTCACACTAACCCACGCCCTCACACGCACACTCCCCCTAAAGCGTTGTCGGACACTCACCTGGACCCTAAACCGTTTCCGTCCCCTAACCCTAACCCTAGCCCGAACGCAAACCCTAACCCTTCCCCGAAGCCTGACCCTCACCCGTCCCCTAATCGTAACCCGTAGGCTCACACTAACCCGCGACCTCACACGCACGCTCCCCCTAAAGCGTTGTCGGACCCTCACCTGGACCCTAAACCGTCCCCGTCCCCTAACCCAGCCCTAGCCCGAACCCTAACCCTAACACTTCCCCGAAGCCAGACCCTCACCCGTCCCCAAATCCTAACCCGTACGCTAACACTAACCCGCGCCCTCACACGCACGCTCCCCCTAAAGCGTTGTCGGACCCTCACCTGGACCCTAAACCGTCCCCGTCCCCTAACCCTAACCCTAGCCCGTACCCTAACCCTAACCCTTCCCCGAAGCCTGACCCTCACCCGTCCCCTAATCCTAACCCGTAGGCTCACACTAACCCGCGCCCTCACACGCACGCTCCCCCTAAAGCGTTGTCGGACCCTCACCTGGACCCTAAACTGTCCCCATCCCCTAACCCTAACCCTAGCCCGAACCCTAACCCTAACCCTTCCCCGAAGCCTGACCCTCACCCGTCCCCTAATCCTAACCAGTAGGCTCACACTAACCCGCGCCCTCACACGCACGCTCCCCCTAAAGCGTTGTCGGACCCTCACCTGGACCCAAAACCGTCCCCATCCCCTAACCCTAACCCTAGCCGGAACCCTAACCCTAACGCTTCCCTGAAGCCTGACACTCACCCGTCCCCTAATCCTAACCCGTACGCTCACACTAACCCACGCCCTCACACGCACGCTCCCTCTAAAGCGCTGTCGGACCCTCACCTGGACCCTAAACCGTCCCCATCCCCTAACCCTAACCCTAGCCCGAACCCTAACCCTAAGCCTTCCCCGAAGCCTGACCCTCACCCGTCCCCTAATCCTAACCCGTACGCTAACACTAACCCGCGCCCTCACATGCACGCTCCCCCTAAAGCGTTGTCGGACCCTCACCTGAACCCTAAACCGTCCCCGTCCCCTAACCCTAACCCTAGCCCGAACACTAACCCTAACCCTTCCCCGAAGCCTGACCCTCACCCGTCCCCTAATCCTAACACGTACGCTAACACTAACCCACGCCCTCACAGGCACGCTTCCCCTAAAGCGTTGTCGGACCCTCACCTGGACCCTAAACCGTCCCCGTCCCCTAACCCTAACCCTAGCCCGAACCCTAACCCTAAGCCTTCCCCGAAGCCTGACCCTCACCCGTCCCCTAATCCTGAACCGAACGCTAACACTAACCCGCGCCCTCACACGCACGCTCTCCCTAAAGCGTTGTCGTACCCTCACCTGGACCCTAAACAGTCCCCGTCCCCTAACCCTAACCCTAGCCCGTACCCTAAACCTAACCCTTCCCCGAAGCCTGACCCTCACCCGTCCGCTAATCCTAACCCGTACGCTCACACTAACCCGCGCCCTCACACGCACGCTCCCCCTAAAGCGTTTTCGGCCCTCACCTGGACCCTAAACCGTCCGCGTCCCCTAACCCTAACCCTAGCCCGAACCCTAAACCTAACCCTTCCCCGAAGCCTGACCCACACCCGTCCCCTAATCCTAACCCGTACGCTAACAATAATCCGCGCCCTCACACGCACGCTCCCCCTAAAGCGTTGTCGGACCCTCACCTGGATCCTAAACCGTCCCCGTCCCCTAACCCTAACCCTAGCCCAAACCCTAACCCTAACACTTCCCCGAAGCCTGACCCTCACCCGTCCCCTAATCCTAACCCGTACGCTAACACTAACCTGCGACCTCACACGCACGCTCCCCCTAAAGCGTTGTTGGACCCTCACCTGGACCCTAAACCGTCCCCGTACCCTAACCCTAACCCTAGCCCGAACCCTAACCCTAACCCTTCCCCGAAGCCTGACCCTACCCCATCCCCTAATCCTAACCCGTAGGCTCACACTAACCAGCGCCCTCACACGCACACTCCCCCTAAAGCGTTGTCGGACCCTCACCTGGACCCTAAACGGTCCCCGTCCCCTAACCTTAACCCTAGACCGAACCCTAACCCTAACACTTCCCCGAAGCCTGACCCTCACCCGTCCCCTAATCCTAACCCGTACGCTAAGCCTAACCCACACCCTCACACGCACGCTCCCCCTAAAGCGTTGTCGGACCCTCACCTGGACCCTAAACCGTCCCCGTCCCCTAACCCTAACCCTAGCAGGAACCCTAACCCTAACCCTTCCCCGAAGCCTGACCCTCACCCGTCCCCTAATCCTAACCCGTAGGCTAACACTAACCCGCGCCCTCACACGCACGCTCCCCCTAAAGCGTTGTTGGACCGTCACCTGGATCCTCAACCGTCCCCGTCCCCTTACCCTAACCCTAGCCCGAACCCTAACCCTAAGCCTTCCCCGAAGCCTGACCCTCACCCGTCCCCTAATCCTAAACCGTAGGCTCACAATAAGCCGCGCCCTCACACGCACGCTCCCCCTAAAGCGTTGTCGGACCCTCACCTGGACCCTAAACCGTCCCCGTCCCCTAACCCTAACCCTAGCCCGAACCCTAACCCTAACCCTTCCCCGAAGCCTGACCCTCACCCGTCCCCTAATCCTAACCCGTAGGCTCACACTAACCCGCGCCCTCACACGCACGCTCCCCCGAAAGCGTTGTCGGACCCTCACCTGGACCCTAAACCGTCCCCGTCCCCTAACCCTAACCCTAGCCCGAACCCTAACCCTAACCCTTCCCAGAAGCCTGACCCTCACCCGTCCCCTAATCCTAACCCGTACGCTCACACTAACACGCACCCTCACACACACGCTCCCCCTAAAGCGTTGTCGGACCCTCACCTGGACCCTAAACCGTCCCCGTCCCCTAACCCTAACCATAGCCCGAACCCTAACCCTAACCCTTTCACGAAGCCTGACCTTCACCCGTCCCCTAATCCTAACCCGTAGGCTAACACTAACCCGCGCCCTCACACGCACGCTCCCCCTAAAGCGTTGTCGGACCGTCACCTGGATCCTAAACCGTCCCCATCCCCTAACCCTAACCCTAGCCAGAACCTTAGCCCTAACACTTCCCCGAAGCCTGACCCTCACCCGTCCCCTAATCCTAACACGTAGGCTCACACTAACCCGCGCCCTCACACGCACGCTCCCCCTAAAGCGTTCTCGCACCCTCACCTGGACCCTAAACCGTCCCCGTCCCCTAACCCTAACCCTAGCCCGAACCCTAAACCTAACCCTTCCCCGAAGCCTGACCCTGACCCGTCCCCTAATCCTAACCCGTACGCTCACACTAACCCACGCCCTCACACGCACGCTCCCCCTAAAGCGTTGTCGGACCCTCACCTGGACCCTAAACCGTCCCCGTCCCCTAACCGTAACCCTAGCCCGAACCCTAACCCTAAGCCTTCCCCGAAGCCTGACCCTCACCCGTCCCCTAATCCTAACCCGTACGCTAACACTAACCCGCTCCCTCACACGCACGCTCCCCCTAAAGCGTTGTCGGACCCTCACCTGAACCCTAAACCATCCCCGTACCCTGACCCTAACATTAGCCCGAACCCTAACCCTAACCCTTCCCCGAAGCCTGACCCTCACCCGTCCCCTAATCCTAACCCGTACGCTAACACTAACCCACGCCCTCACACGCACGCTCACCCTAAAGCGTTGTCGGACCCTCACCTGGACCCTAAACGGTCCCCGTCCCCTAACCCTAACCCTAGCCCGAACCCTAACCCTAACCCTTCCCCGAAGCTTGACCCTCACCCGTCCCCTAATCCTAATCCGTAGGCTCACACTAACCCGCGCCCTCACACGCACGCTCCCCCTAAAGCGTTGTCGGACCCTCACCTGGACCCTAAACCGTCCCCGTCCCCTAACCCTAACCCTAGCCCGAACCCTAACCCTAACCCTTCCCCGAAGCCTGACCCTCACCCGTCCCCTAATCCTAACCCGTAGGCTCACACTAAGCCGCGCCCTCACACGCACGCTCCCCCTCAAGCGTTGTCGGACCCTCACCTGGACCCTAAACCGTCCCCGTCCCCTAACCCTAACCCTAGCCCGAACCCTAACTCTAAGCCTTCCCTGAAGCCTGACCCTCACCCGTCCCCTAATCCTAACCTGTATGCTAACACTAACCCGCGCCCTCACACGCACGCTCCCCCTAAAGCGTTGTCGGACCCTCACCTGAACCCTAAACCGTCCCCGTCCCCTAACCCTAACCCTAGCCCGAACCCTAACCCTAACCCTTCCCCGAAGCCTGACCCTCACCCGTCCCCTAATCATAACCCGTACGGTCACACTAACCCGCGCCCTCACACGCACGCTCCCCCTAAAGCGTTGTCGGACCCTCACCTGGACCCTAAACCATCCCCGTCCCCTAACCCTAACCCTAGCCCGAACCCTAACCCTAACCCTTCCCCAAAGCCTGACCCTCACCCGTCCCCTAATCCTAACACGTACGCTCACACTAACCCGCGCCCTGACACGCACGCTCCCCCTAAAGCGTTGTCGGACCCTCACCTTGATCCTAAACAGTCCCCGTCCCCTAACCCTAACCCTAGCCCGAAACCTAACCCTAACCCTTCCCCGAAGCCTGACCCTCACCCGTCCCCTAATCCTAACCCGTAGGCTCACACTAAGCCGCGCCCTCACAAGCACGCTCCCCCTAAAGCGTTGTCGGACCCTCACCTGGACCCTAAACCGTCCCCGTCCCCTAACCCTAACCCTAGCCCGAACCCTAACTCTAAGCCTTCCCTGAAGCCTGACCCTCACCCGTCCCCTAATCCTAATCTGTATGCTAACACTAACCCGCGCCCTCACACGCACGCTCCCCCTAAAGCGTTGTCGGACCCTCACCTGGACCCTAAACCGTCCCCGTCCCCTAAACCTAACCCTAGCCCGAACCCTAAGCCTAACCCTTCCCCGAATGCTGACCCTCACCCGTCCCCTAATCATAACCTGTAGGCTCACACTAACCCGCGCCCTCACACGCACGCTCCCCCTAAAGCGTTGTCGGACCCTCACCTGGACCCTAAACGGTCCCCGTCCCCTAACCCTAACCCTAGCCCGAACTCTAACCCTAACACTTCCCCGAAGCCTGACCCTCACCCGTCCCCTAATCCTAACCCGTACGCTAACACTAACCAGCGCCCTCACACACACGCTCCCCCTAAAGCGTTGTCGGACCCTCACCTGGACCCTAAACCGTCCCCGTCCCCTAACCCTAACCCTAGCAGGAACCCTAACCCTAACCCTTCCCCGAAGCCTGACCCTCACCCGTCCCCTAATCCTAACCCGTAGGCTAACACTAACCCGCGCCCTCACACGCAGGCTCCCCCTAAAGCGTTGTTGGACCGTCACCTGGATCCTAAACCGTCCCCGTCCCCTAACACTAACCCTAGCCCGAACCCTAACCCTAAGCCTTCCCCGAAGCCTGACCCTCACCCGTCCCCTAATCCTAAACCGTAGGCTCACAAAAAGCCGCGCCCTCACACGCACGCTCCCCCTAAAGCGTTGTCGGACCCTCACCTGGACCCTAAACCGTCCCCGTCCCCTAACCCTAACCCTAGCCCGAACCCTAAGCCTAACCCTTCCCCGAAGCCTGACACTCACCCGTCCCCTAATCCTAACCCGTAGGCTCAAACTAACCCGCGCCCTCACACGCACGCTCCCCCTAAAGCGTTGTCGGACCCTCACCTGGACCCTAAACCGTCCCCGTCCCCTAACCCTAACCCTAGCCCGAACCCTAAACCTAACCCTTCCCCGAAGCCTGACCCTCACCCGTCCCCTAATCCTAACCCGTACGCTAACACTAACCCGCACCCTCACACGCACGCTCCCCCTAAAGCGTTGTCGGACCCTCACCTGGACCCTAAACCGTCCCCGTCCCCTAACCCTAAACCTAGCCCGAACCCTAACCCTAACCCTTCACCGAAGCCTGACCCTCACCCGTCCCCTAATCCTAACCCGTACGCTAACACTAACCCGCGCCCTCACACGCACGCTCCCCCTAAAGCGTTGTCGGACCCTCACCTGGACACTAAACCGTCCCCGTCCCCTAACCCTAACCCTAGCCCGAATCCTAACCGTAACCCTTCCCCGAAACCTGACCCTCACCCGTCCCCTAATCCTAACCCGTAGGCTCACACTAACCCGCGCCCTCACACGCACGCTCCCCCTAAAGCGTTGTCGGACCCTCACCTGGACCCTAAACCGTCCCCGTCCCCTAACCCTAACCCTAGCCCGAACCCTAACCCTAACCCTTCCCCGAAGCCTGACCCTCACCCGTCCCCTAATCCTAACCCGTAGGCTCACACTAAGCCGCGCCCTCACACGCACGCTCCCCCTAAAGCGTTGTCGGACCCTCACCTTGACCCTCAACCGTCCCCGTCCCCTAACCCTAACCCTAGCCCGAACCCTAACCCTAACCGTTCCCCGAAGCCTGACCCTCACCCGTCCCCTAATCCTAACCCGTAGGCTCACACTAAGCCGCGCCCTCACAAGCACGCTCCCCCTAAAGCTTTGTCGGACCCTCACCTGGACCCTAAACCGTCCCCGTCCCCTAACCCTAACCCTAGCCCGAACCCTAACTCTAAGCCTTCCCTGAAGCCTGACCCTCACCCGTCCCCTAATCCTAATCTGTATGCTAACACTAACCCGCGCCCTCACACGCATGCTCCCCCTAAAGCGTTGTCGGACCCTCACCTGGACCCTAAACCGTCCCCGTCCCCTAACCCTAACCCTAGGCCGAACCCTAAGCCTAACCCTTCCCCGAAGCCTGACCCTCACCCGTCCCCTAATCATAACCTGTAGGCTCACACTAACCCGCGCCGTCACACGCACGCTCCCCCTAAAGCGTTGTCGGACCCTCACCTGGACCCTAAACGGTCCCCGTCCCCTAACCCTAACCCTAGCCCGAACCCTAACCCTAACACTTCCCCGAAGCCTGACCCTCACCCGTCCCCTAATCCTAACCCGTACGCTAACACTAACCCGCGCCCTCACACGCACGCTCCCCCTAAAGCGTTGTCGGACCCTCACCTGGACCCTAAACCGTCCCCGTCCCCTAAACCTAACCCTAGCCCAAACCCTAACCCTAACCCTTCCCCGAAGCCTGACACTCACTCGTCCCCTAATCCTAACCCGTAGGCTAACACTAACCCGCCCCCTCACACGCACGCTCCCCCTAAATCGCTGTCGGACCCTCACCTGGACCCTAAACCGTCCCCATCCCCTAACCCTAACCCTAGCCCGAACCCTAAGCCTAACCCTTCCCCGAAGCCTGACCCTCACCCGTCCCCTAATCCTAACCCGTAGGCTCACACTAACCCTCGCCCTCACACGCACGCTCCCCCTAAAGCGTTGTCGGACCCTCACCTGGACCCTAACCGTCCCCGTCCCCTAACCCTAACCCTAGCCCGAACCCTAACCCTAACCCTTCCCAGAAGCCTGACCCTCACCCGTCCCCTAATCCTAACCCGTAGGCTCACACTAACCCGCGCCCTCACACGCACGCTCCCCCTAAAGCGTTGTCGGACCCTCAGCTGGACCCTAAACCGTCCCCGTCCCCTAACCCTAACCCTAGCCCGAACCCTAACTCTAAGCCTTCCCCGAAGCCTGACCCTCACCCGTCCCCTAATCCTAACCCGTAGGCTCACACTAACCCGCGCCCTCACACGCACGCTCCCCCTAAAGCGTTGTCGGACCCTCACCTGGACCCTAAACCGTCCCCGTCCCCTAACCCTAACCCTAGCCCGAACCCTAACCCTAACCCTTCCCCGAAACCTGACCCTCACCCATCCCCTAATCCTAACCCGTAGGCTCACACTAACCCGCGCCCTCACACGCACGCTCCCCCTAAAGCGTTGTCGGACCCTCACCTGGACCCTAAACCGTCCCCGTCCCCTAACCCTAACCCTAGCCCGAACCCTAACCCTAACCCTTCCCCGAAGCCTGACCCTCACCCGTCCCCTAATCCTAAACCGTACGCTCACACTAACACGCGCCCTCACACACACGCTCCCCCTAAAGCGTTGTCGGACCCTCACCTGGACCCTAAACCGTCCCCGTCCCCTAACCCTAACCCTAGCCCGAACCCTAACCCTAACCCTTCCACGAAGCCTGACCTTCACCCGTCCCCTAATCCTAACCCGTAGGCTAACACTAACCCGCGCCCTCACACGCACGCTCCCCCTAAAGCGTTGTCGGACCGTCACCTGGATCCTAAACCGTCCCCGTCCCCTAACCCTAACCCTAGCCAGAACCTTAACCCTAACACTTCCCCGAAGTCTGACCCTCACCCGTCCCCTAATCCTAACCCGTAGGCTCACACTAACCCGCGCCCTCACACGCACGCTCCCCCTAAAGTGTTGTCGGACCCTCACCTGGACCCTAAACCGTCCCCGTCCCCTAACCCTAACCCTAGTCCGAACCCTAAACCTAACCCTTCCCCGAAGCCTGACCCTGACCCGTCCCCTAATCGTAACCCGTAGGCTCACACTAAGCCACGCCCACACACACACGCTCCACCTAAAGCGTTGTCGGACCCTCACCTGGACCCTGAACCGTCCCCGTCCTCTGAACCTAACCCTAACCCGAACCCTAACCCTAAAACTTCCCCGAAGCCTGACCCTCACCCGTCCCCTAATCCTAACCCGTAGGCTAACACTAACCCGAGCCCTCACACGCACGCTCCCCCTAAAGCATTGTCGGACCCTCACCTCGATCCTAAACCGTCCCCATCCCCTAAACCTAAACCTAGCCGGAACCCTAACCCTAACCCTTCCCCGAAGCCTGACACTCACCCGTCCCCTAATCCTAAACCGTAGGCTCACACTAAGCTGCGCCCTCACACGCTCGCTCCTTCTAAAGCGTTGTCGGACCCTCACCTGGACCCTAAACCGTCCCCGTCCCCTAACCCTAACCCTAGCCCGAACCCTAACCCTAAGCCTTCCCCGAAGCCTGACCCTCACCCGTCCCCTAATCCTAACCCGTACGCTAACACTAACCCGCGCCGTCACACGCACGCTACCCCTAAAGCGTTGTCGGACCCTCACCTGGATCCTAAACCGTCCCGTCCCCTAACCCTAACCCTAGCCCGAACCCTAACCCTAACACTTCCCCGAAGCCTGACCCTCACCCGTCCCCTAATCCTAACGCGTATGCTAACACTAACCCACGCCCTCACACGCACGCTCCCCCTAAAGCGTTGTCGGACCCTCACCTGGACCCTAAACCGTCCCCAACCCCTAACCCTAACCCTAGCCCGAACACTAACCCTAACACTTCCCCGAAGCCTGACCCTCACCCGTCCCCTAATCCTAACCCGTGCGCTCACACTAACCCGCGCCCTCACACGCACGCTCCCCCTAAAGCGTTGTCGGACCCTCACCTGAACCCTAAACCGTCCCCGTCCCCTAACCCTAACCCTAGCCCGAACCCTAACCCTAACACTTCCCCGAAGCCTGACCCTCACCCGTCCCCTAATCCTAACCCGTACGCTAACACTAACCCGCGCCCTCACACGCACGCTCCCCCTAAAGCGTTGTCGGACCCTCACCTGGACCCTAAACCGTCCCCGTACCCTAACCCTAACCCTAGCCCGAACCCTAACCCTAACACTTCCCCGAAGCCTGATGCTCACCCGTCCCCTAATCCTAACACGTAGGCTCACACTAAGCAGCGCCCTCACACGCACGCTCCCCCTAAAGCGTTCTCGGACCCTCACCTGGACCCTAAACCGTCCCCGTCCCCTAACCCTAACCCTAGCCCGAACCCTAACCCTAACCCTTCCCCGAAGCCTGACCCTCACCCGTCCCCTAATCCTAACCCGTAGGCTAACACTAACCCGAGCCCTCACACGCACGCTCCCCCTAAAGCGTTGTCGGACCCTCACCTCGATCCTAAACCGTCCCCATCCCCTAACCCTAAATCTAGCCCGAACCCTAACCCTAACCCTTCCCCGAAGCCTGACCCTCACCCGTCCCCTAATCCTAAACCGTAGGCTCACACTAACCCGCGCCCTCACACGCACGTTCCCCCTAAAGCGTTGTCGGACCCTCACCTGGACCCTAAACCGTCCCCGTCCCCTAACCCTAACCCTAGCCCGAACCCTAACCCTAAACCTTCCCCGAAGCCTGACCCTCACCCGTCCCCTAATCGTAACCCGTAGGCTCACACTAACCTGCGCCCTCACACGCACGCTCCCCCTAAAGCGTTGACGGACCCTCACTTGGACCCTAAACCGTCCCCGTCCCCTAACCCTAACCCTAGCCCGAACCCTAACCCTAACCCTTCCCCAAAGCCTGACCCTCACCCATCCCCTAATCGTAACCCGTAGGCTCACACTAACCCGCGCCCTCACACACACGCTCCCCCTAAAGCGTTGTCGGACCCTCACCTGAACCCTAAACCGTTCCCGTCCCCTAACCCTAACCCTAGCCCGAACCCTAACCCTAAACCTTCCCCGAAGCCTGACCCTCACCCGTCCCCTAATCCTAACCCGTAGGCTCACACTAACCCGCGCCCTCACACGCACGCTCCCCCTAAAGCGTTGTCGGACCCTCACCTGGATCCTAAACCGTCCCCGTCCCCTAAACCTAACCCTAGCCCGAACCCTAACCCTAACACTTCCCCGAAGCCTGACCCTCACCCGTCCCCTAATCCTAACGCGTACGCTAACACTAACCCACGCCCTCACACGCACGCTCCCCCTAAAGCGTTGTGGGACCCTCACCTGGACCCTAAACCGTCCCCATCCCCTAACCCTAACCCTAGCCGGAACCCTAACCCTAACCCTTCCCCGAAGCCTGACCCTCACCCGTCCCCTAATCCTAAACCGTACGCTCACACTAACCCGCGCCCTCACACGCACGCTCCCTCTAAAGCGTTGTCGGACCCTCACCTGGACCCTAAACCGTCCCCGTCCCCTAACCCTAACCCTAGCCCGAACCCTAACCCTAAGCCTTCCCCGAAGCCTGACCCTCACCCGTCCCCTAATCCTAACCCGTACGCTAACACTAACCCGCGCCCTTACACGCACGCTCCCCCTAAAGCGTTGTCGGACCCTCACCTGAACCCTAAACCGTCCCCGTCCCCTAACCCTAACCCTAGGCCGAACCCTAAGCCTAACCCTTCCCCGAAGCCTGACCCTCACCCGTCCCCTAATCATAACCTGTAGGCTCACACTAACCCGCGCCGTCACACGCACGCTCCCCCTAAAGCGTTGTCGGACCCTCACCTGGACCCTAAACGGTCCCCGTCCCCTAACCCTAACCCTAGCCCGAACCCTAACCCTAACACTTCCCCGAAGCCTGACCCTCACCCGTCCCCTAATCCTAACCCGTACGCTAACACTAACCCGCGCCCTCACACGCACGCTCCCCCTAAAGCGTTGTCGGACCCTCACCTGGACCCTAAACCGTCCCCGTCCCCTAAACCTAACCCTAGCCCAAACCCTAACCCTAACCCTTCCCCGAAGCCTGACACTCACTCGTCCCCTAATCCTAACCCGTAGGCTAACACTAACCCGCCCCCTCACACGCACGCTCCCCCTAAATCGCTGTCGGACCCTCACCTGGACCCTAAACCGTCCCCATCCCCTAACCCTAACCCTAGCCCGAACCCTAAGCCTAACCCTTCCCCGAAGCCTGACCCTCACCCGTCCCCTAATCCTAACCCGTAGGCTCACACTAACCCTCGCCCTCACACGCACGCTCCCCCTAAAGCGTTGTCGGACCCTCACCTGGACCCTAACCGTCCCCGTCCCCTAACCCTAACCCTAGCCCGAACCCTAACCCTAACCCTTCCCAGAAGCCTGACCCTCACCCGTCCCCTAATCCTAACCCGTAGGCTCACACTAACCCGCGCCCTCACACGCACGCTCCCCCTAAAGCGTTGTCGGACCCTCAGCTGGACCCTAAACCGTCCCCGTCCCCTAACCCTAACCCTAGCCCGAACCCTAACTCTAAGCCTTCCCCGAAGCCTGACCCTCACCCGTCCCCTAATCCTAACCCGTAGGCTCACACTAACCCGCGCCCTCACACGCACGCTCCCCCTAAAGCGTTGTCGGACCCTCACCTGGACCCTAAACCGTCCCCGTCCCCTAACCCTAACCCTAGCCCGAACCCTAACCCTAACCCTTCCCCGAAACCTGACCCTCACCCGTCCCCTAATCCTAACCCGTAGGCTCACACTAACCCGCGCCCTCACACGCACGCTCCCCCTAAAGCGTTGTCGGACCCTCACCTGGACCCTAAACCGTCCCCGTCCCCTAACCCTAACCCTAGCCCGAACCCTAACCCTAACCCTTCCCCGAAGCCTGACCCTCACCCGTCCCCTAATCCTAAACCGTACGCTCACACTAACACGCGCCCTCACACACACGCTCCCCCTAAAGCGTTGTCGGACCCTCACCTGGACCCTAAACCGTCCCCGTCCCCTAACCCTAACCCTAGCCCGAACCCTAACCCTAACCCTTCCACGAAGCCTGACCTTCACCCGTCCCCTAATCCTAACCCGTAGGCTAACACTAACCCGCGCCCTCACACGCACGCTCCCCCTAAAGCGTTGTCGGACCGTCACCTGGATCCTAAACCGTCCCCGTCCCCTAACCCTAACCCTAGCCAGAACCTTAACCCTAACACTTCCCCGAAGTCTGACCCTCACCCGTCCCCTAATCCTAACCCGTAGGCTCACACTAACCCGCGCCCTCACACGCACGCTCCCCCTAAAGTGTTGTCGGACCCTCACCTGGACCCTAAACCGTCCCCGTCCCCTAACCCTAACCCTAGTCCGAACCCTAAACCTAACCCTTCCCCGAAGCCTGACCCTGACCCGTCCCCTAATCGTAACCCGTAGGCTCACACTAAGCCACGCCCACACACACACGCTCCACCTAAAGCGTTGTCGAACCCTCACCTGGACCCTGAACCGTCCCCGTCCTCTGAACCTAACCCTAACCCGAACCCTAACCCTAAAACTTCCCCGAAGCCTGACCCTCACCCGTCCCCTAATCCTAACCCGTAGGCTAACACTAACCCGAGCCCTCACACGCACGCTCCCCCTAAAGCATTGTCGGACCCTCACCTCGATCCTAAACCGTCCCCATCCCCTAAACCTAAACCTAGCCGGAACCCTAACCCTAACCCTTCCCCGAAGCCTGACACTCACCCGTCCCCTAATCCTAAACCGTAGGCTCACACTAAGCTGCGCCCTCACACGCTCGCTCCTTCTAAAGCGTTGTCGGACCCTCACCTGGACCCTAAACCGTCCCCGTCCCCTAACCCTAACCCTAGCCCGAACCCTAACCCTAAGCCTTCCCCGAAGCCTGACCCTCACCCGTCCCCTAATCCTAACCCGTACGCTAACACTAACCCGCGCCGTCACACGCACGCTACCCCTAAAGCGTTGTCGGACCCTCACCTGGATCCTAAACCGTCCCGTCCCCTAACCCTAACCCTAGCCCGAACCCTAACCCTAACACTTCCCCGAAGCCTGACCCTCACCCGTCCCCTAATCCTAACGCGTATGCTAACACTAACCCACGCCCTCACACGCACGCTCCCCCTAAAGCGTTGTCGGACCCTCACCTGGACCCTAAACCGTCCCCAACCCCTAACCCTAACCCTAGCCCGAACACTAACCCTAACACTTCCCCGAAGCCTGACCCTCACCCGTCCCCTAATCCTAACCCGTGCGCTCACACTAACCCGCGCCCTCACACGCACGCTCCCCCTAAAGCGTTGTCGGACCCTCACCTGAACCCTAAACCGTCCCCGTCCCCTAACCCTAACCCTAGCCCGAACCCTAACCCTAACACTTCCCCGAAGCCTGACCCTCACCCGTCCCCTAATCCTAACCCGTACGCTAACACTAACCCGCGCCCTCACACGCACGCTCCCCCTAAAGCGTTGTCGGACCCTCACCTGGACCCTAAACCGTCCCCGTACCCTAACCCTAACCCTAGCCCGAACCCTAACCCTAACACTTCCCCGAAGCCTGATGCTCACCCGTCCCCTAATCCTAACACGTAGGCTCACACTAAGCAGCGCCCTCACACGCACGCTCCCCCTAAAGCGTTCTCGGACCCTCACCTGGACCCTAAACCGTCCCCGTCCCCTAACCCTAACCCTAGCCCGAACCCTAACCCTAACCCTTCCCCGAAGCCTGACCCTCACCCGTCCCCTAATCCTAACCCGTAGGCTAACACTAACCCGAGCCCTCACACGCACGCTCCCCCTAAAGCGTTGTCGGACCCTCACCTCGATCCTAAACCGTCCCCATCCCCTAACCCTAAATCTAGCCCGAACCCTAACCCTAACCCTTCCCCGAAGCCTGACCCTCACCCGTCCCCTAATCCTAAACCGTAGGCTCACACTAACCCGCGCCCTCACACGCACGTTCCCCCTAAAGCGTTGTCGGACCCTCACCTGGACCCTAAACCGTCCCCGTCCCCTAACCCTAACCCTAGCCCGAACCCTAACCCTAAACCTTCCCCGAAGCCTGACCCTCACCCGTCCCCTAATCGTAACCCGTAGGCTCACACTAACCTGCGCCCTCACACGCACGCTCCCCCTAAAGCGTTGACGGACCCTCACTTGGACCCTAAACCGTCCCCGTCCCCTAACCCTAACCCTAGCCCGAACCCTAACCCTAACCCTTCCCCAAAGCCTGACCCTCACCCATCCCCTAATCGTAACCCGTAGGCTCACACTAACCCGCGCCCTCACACACACGCTCCCCCTAAAGCGTTGTCGGACCCTCACCTGAACCCTAAACCGTTCCCGTCCCCTAACCCTAACCCTAGCCCGAACCCTAACCCTAAACCTTCCCCGAAGCCTGACCCTCACCCGTCCCCTAATCCTAACCCGTAGGCTCACACTAACCCGCGCCCTCACACGCACGCTCCCCCTAAAGCGTTGTCGGACCCTCACCTGGATCCTAAACCGTCCCCGTCCCCTAAACCTAACCCTAGCCCGAACCCTAACCCTAACACTTCCCCGAAGCCTGACCCTCACCCGTCCCCTAATCCTAACGCGTACGCTAACACTAACCCACGCCCTCACACGCACGCTCCCCCTAAAGCGTTGTGGGACCCTCACCTGGACCCTAAACCGTCCCCATCCCCTAACCCTAACCCTAGCCGGAACCCTAACCCTAACCCTTCCCCGAAGCCTGACCCTCACCCGTCCCCTAATCCTAAACCGTACGCTCACACTAACCCGCGCCCTCACACGCACGCTCCCTCTAAAGCGTTGTCGGACCCTCACCTGGACCCTAAACCGTCCCCGTCCCCTAACCCTAACCCTAGCCCGAACCCTAACCCTAAGCCTTCCCCGAAGCCTGACCCTCACCCGTCCCCTAATCCTAACCCGTACGCTAACACTAACCCGCGCCCTTACACGCACGCTCCCCCTAAAGCGTTGTCGGACCCTCACCTGAACCCTAAACCGTCCCCGTCCCCTAACCCTAACCCTAGCCCGAACCATAACCCTAACCCTTCCCCGAAACCTGACCCTCATCCGTCCCCTAATCCTAACCCGTATGCTAACACTAACCCACGCCCTCACACGCACGCTCCCCCTAAAGCGTTGTCGGACCCTCACCTGGACCCTAAACCGTCCCCGCCCCCTAACCCTAACCCTAGCCCGAAACCTAACCCTAAGCCTTCCCCGAAGCCTGACTCTCACCTGTCCCCTAATCCTAACCCGAACGCTAACACTAACGCGCGCCCTCACACGCACACTCTCCCTAAAGCGTTGTCGTACCCTCACCTGGACCCTAAACCGTCCCCGTCCCCTAACCCTAACCCTAGCCCGAACCCTAACCCTAACCCTTCCCCGAAGCCTGACCCTCACCCGTCCCCTAATCCTAACCCGTAGGCTCACACTAACCCGCGCCCTCACACGCACGCTCCCCCTAAAGCGTTGTCGGACCCTCACCTGGACCCTAAACCGTCCCCGTCCCCTAACCCTAACCGTAGCCCGAACCCTAAACCTAACACTTCCCCGAAGCATGACCCTCACCGGTCCCCAAATCCTAACCCGTACGCTAACACTAACCCGCGCCCTCACACGCACGCTCCCCCTAAAGCGTTGTCGGACCCTCACATGGACCCTAAACCGTCCCCGTCCCCTAACCCTAACCCTAGCCCGAACCCTAACCCTAACCCTTCCCCGAAGCCTGACCCTCACCCGTCCCCTAATCCTAACCCGATCGCTAACACTAATCCGCGCCCGCACACGCACGCTCCCCCTAAAGCGTTGTCGGACCCTCACCTGGACCCTAAACCGTCCCCGTACCCTAACCCTAACCCTAGCCCGAACCCTAACCCTAACCCTTCCCCGAAGCCTGACCCTCACCCGTCCCCTAATCCTAACCCGTGCGCTCACACTAACCCGCGCCCTCACACGCACGCTCCCCCTAAAGCGTTGTCGGACCCTCACCTGGACCCTAAACCGTCCCCGTCCCCTATCCCTAACCCTAGCCCGAACCCTAACCCTAACACTTCCCCGAAGCCTGATGCTCACCCGTCCCCTAATCCTAACACGTAGGCTCACACTAAGCAGCGCCCTCACACGCACGCTCCCCCTAAAGCGTTCTCGGACCCTCACCTGGACCCTAAACCGTCCCCGTCCCCTAACCCTAACCCTAGCCCGAACCCTAACCCTAACCGTTCCCCGAAGCCTGACCCTCACCCGTCCCCTAATCCTAACCCGTAGGCTAACACTAACCCGAGCCCTCACACGCACGCTCCCCCTAAAGCGTTGTCGGACCCTCACCTCGATCCTAAACCGTCCCCATCCCCTAACCCTAAATCTAGCCCGAACCCTAACCCTAACCCTTCCCCGAAGCCTGACCCTCACCCGTCCCCTAATCCTAAACCGTAGGCTCACACTAACCCGCGCCCTCACACGCACGTTCCCCCTAAAGCGTTGTCGGACCCTCACCTGGACCCTAAACCGTCCCCATCCCCTAACCCTAACCCTAGCCCGAACCCTAACCCTAAACCTTCCCCGAAGCCTGACCCTCACCCGTCCCCTAATCGTAACCCGTAGGCTCACACTAACCTGCGCCCTCACACGCACGCTCCCCCTAAAGCGTTGACGGACCCTCACTTGGACCCTAAACCGTCCCCGTCCCCTAACCCTAACCCTAGCCCGAACCCTAACCCTAACCCTTCCCCAAAGCCTGACCCTCACCCATCCCCTAATCGTAACCCGTAGGCTCACACTAACCCGCGCCCTCACACACACGCTCCCCCTAAAGCGTTGTCGGACCCTCACCTGAACCCTAAACCGTTCCCGTCCCCTAACCCTAACCCTAGCCCGAACCCTAACCCTAAACCTTCCCCGAAGCCTGACCCTCACCCGTCCCCTAATCCTAACCCGTAGGCTCACACTAACCCGCGCCCTCACACGCACGCTCCCCCTAAAGCGTTGTCGGACCCTCACCTGGATCCTAAACCGTCCCCGTCCCCTAAACCTAACCCTAGCCCGAACCCTAACCCTAACACTTCCCCGAAGCCTGACCCTCACCCGTCCCCTAATCCTAACGCGTACGCTAACACTAACCCACGCCCTCACACGCACGCTCCCCCTAAAGCGTTGTGGGACCCTCACCTGGACCCTAAACCGTCCCCATCCCCTAACCCTAACCCTAGCCGGAACCCTAACCCTAACCCTTCCCCGAAGCCTGACCCTCACCCGTCCCCTAATCCTAAACCGTACGCTCACACTAACCCGCGCCCTCACACGCACGCTCCCTCTAAAGCGTTGTCGGACCCTCACCTGGACCCTAAACCGTCCCCGTCCCCTAACCCTAACCCTAGCCCGAACCCTAACCCTAAGCCTTCCCCGAAGCCTGACCCTCACCCGTCCCCTAATCCTAACCCGTACGCTAACACTAACCCGCGCCCTCACACGCACGCTCCCCCTAAAGCGTTGTCGGACCCTCACCTGAACCCTAAACCGTCCCCGTCCCCTAACCCTAACCCTAGCCCGAACCATAACCCTAACCCTTCCCCGAAACCTGACCCTCATCCGTCCCCTAATCCTAACCCGTATGCTAACACTAACCCACGCCCTCACACGCACGCTCCCCCTAAAGCGTTGTCGGACCCTCACCTGGACCCTAAACCGTCCCCGCCCCCTAACCCTAACCCTAGCCCGAAACCTAACCCTAAGCCTTCCCCGAAGCCTGACTCTCACCTGTCCCCTAATCCTAACCCGAACGCTAACACTAACGCGCGCCCTCACACGCACACTCTCCCTAAAGCGTTGTCGTACCCTCACCTGGACCCTAAACCGTCCCCGTCCCCTAACCCTAACCCTAGCCCGAACCCTAACCCTAACCCTTCCCCGAAGCCTGACCCTCACCCGTCCCCTAATCCTAACCCGTAGGCTCACACTAACCCGCGCCCTCACACGCACGCTCCCCCTAAAGCGTTGTCGGACCCTCACCTGGACCCTAAACCGTCCCCGTCCCCTAACCCTAACCCTAGCCCGAACCCTAAACCTAACACTTCCCCGAAGCATGACCCTCACCCGTCCCCAAATCCTAACCCGTACGCTAACACTAACCCGCGCCCTCACACGCACGCTCCCCCTAAAGCGTTGTCGGACCCTCACATGGACCCTAAACCGTCCCCGTCCCCTAACCCTAACCCTAGCCCGAACCCTAACCCTAACCCTTCCCCGAAGCCTGACCCTCACCCGTCCCCTAATCCTAACCCGATCGCTAACACTAATCCGCGCCCGCACACGCACGCTCCCCCTAAAGCGTTGTCGGACCCTCACCTGGACCCTAAACCGTCCCCGTACCCTAACCCTAACCCTAGCCCGAACCCTAACCCTAACCCTTCCCCGAAGCCTGACCCTCACCCGTCCCCTAATCCTAACCCGTGCGCTCACACTAACCCGCGCCCTCACACGCACGCTCCCCCTAAAGCGTTGTCGGACCCTCACCTGGACCCTAAACCGTCCCCGTCCCCTATCCCTAACCCTAGCCCGAACCCTAAACCTAACCCTTCCCCGAAGCCTGACCCTCACCCGTCCCCTAATCGTAACCCGTAGGCTCACACTAACCCGCGCCCTCACACGCACGCTCCCCCTAAAGCGTTGTCGGACCCTCACCTGGACCCTAAACCGTTCCCGTCCCCTAACCCTAACCCTAGCCCGAACCCTAACCCTAACCCTTCCCCGAAGCCTGACCCTCACCCGTCCCCTAATCCTAACACGTAGGCTCACACTCACCCGCGCCCTCACACGCACGCTCCCCCTAAAGCGTTGTCGGATCCTCACCTGGACCCTAAACCGTCCCCGTCCCCTAACCCTAACCCTAGCCCGAACCCTAACCCTAACACTTCCCCGAAGCCTGACCCTCACCCGTCCCCTAATCCTAACGCGTACGCTAACACTAACCCACGCCTTCACACGCACGCTCCCCCTTAAGCGTTGTCGGACCCTCACCTGGACCCTAAACCGTCCCCATCCCCTAAACCTAACCCTAGCCTGAACACTAACCCTAAACCTTCCCCGAAGCCTGACCCTCACCCGTCCCCTAATCCTAACACGTGCGCTCACACTAACCCGCGCCCTCACACGCACGCTCCCCCTAAAGCGTTGTCGGACCCTCACCTGAACCCTAAACCGTTCCCGTCCCCTAACCCTAACCCTAGCCCGAATCCTAACCCTAACCCTTCCCCGAAGCCTGACCCTCACCCGTCCCCTAATCCTAAACCGTAGGCTCACACTAACCCGCGCCCTCACATGCACGCTCCCCCTAAAGCGTTGTCGGACCCTCACCTGGACCCTAAACCGTCCCCGTCCCCTAACCCTAACCCTAGCCCGAACCCTAACCCTAACCCTTCCCCGAAGCCTGACCCTCACCCGTCCCCTATCCTAACCCGAACGCTAACACTAATCCGCCCTCGCACACGCACGCTCCCCCTAAAGCGTTGTCGGACCCTCACCTGGACCCTAAACCGTCCCCGTACCCTAACACTTACCCTAGCCCGAACCCTAACCCTAAACCTTCCCCGAAGCCTGACCCTCACCCGTCCCGTAATCCTAACCAGTGCACTCACACTAACCCGCGCCCTCACACGCACGCTCCCCCTAAAGCGTTGTCGGACCCTCACCTGGACCCTAAACCGTTCCTGTCCCCTAACCCTAACCCTAGCCCGAACCCTAACCCTAACCCTTCCCCGAAGCCTGACCCTCACCCGTCCCCTAATCCTAACCCGTAGGCTCACACTAACCCGCGCCCTCACACGCACGCTCCCCCTAAAGCGTTGTCGGACCCTCACCTGAACCCTAAACCGTAGCCGTCCCCTAACCCTAACCCTAGCCCGAACCCTAACCCTAACCCTTCCCCGAAGCCTGACCCTCACCCGTCCCCTAATCCTAACCCGTACGCTAACACTAACCCACGCCCTCACACGCACGCTCCCCCTAAAGCGTTGTCGGACCCTCACCTGGACCCTAAACCGTCCCCGTCCCCTAACCCTAACCCTAGCCCGAACCCTAACCCTAACCCTTCCCCGAAGCCTGACCCTCACCCGTCCCCTAATCCTAACCCGTACGCTAACACTAACCTGCGCCCTCATACGCACGCTCCCCCTAAAGCGTTGTCGGACCCTCACCTGGACCCTAAACCGTCCCCATCCCCTAACCCCAACCCTAGCGTGAACACTAACCCTAACACTTCCCCGAACCCTGACCCTCACCCGTCCCCTATCCTAACCCGTGCGCTCACACTAACCCGCGCCCTCACACGCACGCTCCCCCTAAAGCGTTGTCGGACCCTCACCTGAACCCTAAACCGTCCCCGTCCCCTAACCCTAACCCTAGCCCGAACCCTAACCCTAACCCTTCCCCGAAGCCTGACCCTCACCCGTCCCCTAATCATAACCCGTACGGTCACACTAACCCGCGCCCACACACGCACGCTCCCCCTAAAGCGTTGTCGGACCCTCACCTGGACCCTAAACCATCCCCGTCCCCTAACCCTAACCCTAGCCCGAACCCTAACCCTAACCCTTCCCCAAAGCCTGACCCTCACCCGTCCCCTAATCCTAACACGTACGCTCACACTAACCCGCGCCCTGACACGCACGCTCCCCCTAAATCGTTGTCGGACCCTCACCTTGATCCTAAACAGTCCCCGTCCCCTAACCCTAACCCTAGCCCGAAACCTAACCCTAACCCTTCCCCGAAGCCTGACCCTCACCCGTCCCCTAATCCTAACCCGTAGGCTCACACTAAGCCGCGCCCTCACAAGCACGCTCCCCCTAAAGCGTTGTCGGACCCTCACCTGGACCCTAAACCGTCCCCGTCCCCTAACCCTAACCCTAGCCCGAACCCTAACTCTAAGCCTTCCCTGAAGCCTGACCCTCACCCGTCCCCTAATCCTAATCTGTATGCTAACACTAACCCGCGCCCTCACACGCACGCTCCCCCTAAAGCGTTGTCGGACCCTCACCTGGACCCTAAACCGTCCCCGTCCCCTAACCCTAACCCTAGCCCGAACCCTAAGCCTAACCCTTCCCCGAATGCTGACCCTCACCCGTCCCCTAATCATAACCTGTAGGCTCACACTAACCCGCGCCCTCACACGCACGCTCCCCCTAAAGCGTTGTCGGACCCTCACCTGGACCCTAAACGGTCCCCGTCCCCTAACCCTAACCCTAGACCGAACTCTAACCCTAACACTTCCCCGAAGCCTGACCCTCACCCGTCCCCTAATCCTAACCCGTACGCTAACACTAACCAGCGCCCTCACACACACGCTCCCCCTAAAGCGTTGTCGGACCCTCACCTGGACCCTAAACCGTCCCCGTCCCCTAACCCTAACCCTAGCAGGAACCCTAACCCTAACCCTTCCCCGAAGCCTGACCCTCACCCGTCCCCTAATCCTAACCCGTAGGCTAACACTAACCCGCGCCCTCACACGCAGGCTCCCCCTAAAGCGTTGTTGGACCGTCACCTGGATCCTAAACCGTCCCCGTCCCCTAACACTAACCCTAGCCCGAACCCTAACCCTAAGCCTTCCCCGAAGCCTGACCCTCACCCGTCCCCTAATCCTAAACCGTACGCTCACAAAAAGCCGCGCCCTCACACGCACGCTCCCCCTAAAGCGTTGTCGGACCCTCACCTGGACCCTAAACCGTCCCCGTCCCCTAACCCTAACCCTAGCCCGAACACTAACCCTAACCCTTCCCCGAAGCCTGACACTCACCCGTCCCCTAATCCTAACCCGTAGGCTCAAACTAACCCGCGCCCTCACACGCACGCTCCCCCTAAAGCGTTGTCGGACCCTCACCTGGACCCTAAACCGTCCCCGTCCCCTAACCCTAACCCTAGCCCGAACCCTAAACCTAACCCTTCCCCGAAGCCTGACCCTCACCCGTCCCCTAATCCTAACCCGTACGCTAACACTAACCCGCACCCTCACACGCACGCTCCCCCTAAAGCGTTGTCGGACCCTCACCTGGACCCTAAACCGTCCCCGTCCCCTAACCCTAAACCTAGCCCGAACCCTAACCCTAACCCTTCACCGAAGCCTGACCCTCACCCGTCCCCTAATCCTAACCCGTACGCTAACACTAACCCGCGCCCTCACACGCACGCTCCCCCTAAAGCGTTGTCGGACCCTCACCTGGACACTAAACCGTCCCCGTCCCCTAACCCTAACCCTAGCCCGAATCCTAACCGTAACCCTTCCCCGAAACCTGACCCTCACCCGTCCCCTAATCCTAATCCGTAGGCTCACACTAACCCGCGCCCTCACACGCACGCTCCCCCTAAAGCGTTGTCGGACCCTCACCTGGACCCTAAACCGTCCCCGTCCCCTAACCCTAACCCTAGCCCGAACCCTAACCCTAACCCTTCCCCGAAGCCTGACCCTCACCCGTCCCCTAATCCTAACCCGTAGGCTCACACTAAGCCGCGCCCTCACACGCACGCTCCCCCTAAAGCGTTGTCGGACCCTCACCTTGACCCTCAACCGTCCCCGTCCCCTAACCCTAACCCTAGCCCGAACCCTAACCCTAACCGTTCCCCGAAGCCTGACCCTCACCCGTCCCCTAATCCTAACCCGTAGGCTCACACTAAGCCGCGCCCTCACAAGCACGCTCCCCCTAAAGCTTTGTCGGACCCTCACCTGGACCCTAAACCGTCCCCGTCCCCTAACCCTAACCCTAGCCCGAACCCTAACTCTAAGCCTTCCCTGAAGCATGACCCTCACCCGTCCCCTAATCCTAATCTGTATGCTAACACTAACCCGCGCCCTCACACGCACGCTCCCCCTAAAGCGTTGTCGGACCCTCACCTGGACCCTAAACCGTCCCCGTCCCCTAACCCTAACCCTAGCCCGAACCCTAAGCCTAACCCTTCCCCGAAGCCTGACCCTCACCCGTCCCCTAATCATAACCTGTAGGCTCACACTAACCCGCGCCGTCACACGCACGCTCCCCCTAAAGCGTTGTCGGACCCTCACCTGGACCCTAAACGGTCCCCGTCCCCTAACCCTAACCCTAGCCCGAACCCTAACCCTAACACTTCCCCGAAGCCTGACCCTCACCCGTCCCCTAATCCTAACCCGTACGCTAACACTAACCCGCGCCCTCACACGCACGCTCCCCCTAAAGCGTTGTCGGACCCTCACCTGGACCCTAAACCGTCCCCGTCCCCTAAACCTAACCCTAGCCCAAACCCTAACCCTAACCCTTCCCCGAAGCCTGACACTCACTCGTCCCCTAATCCTAACCCGTAGGCTAACACTAACCCGCCCCCTCACACGCACGCTCCCCCTAAATCGCTGTCGGACCCTCACCTGGACCCTAAACCGTCCCCATCCCCTAACCCTAACCCTAGCCCGAACCCTAAGCCTAACCCTTCCCCGAAGCCTGACCCTCACCCGTCCCCTAATCCTAACCCGTAGGCTCACACTAACCCGCGCCCTCACACGCACGCTCCCCCTAAAGCGTTGTCGGACCCTCACCTGGACCCTAACCGTCCCCGTCCCCTAACCCTAACCCTAGCCCGAACCCTAACCCTAACCCTTCCCCGAAGCCTGACCCTCACCCGTCCCCTAATCCTAACCCGTAGGCTCACACTAACCCGCGCCCTCACACGCACGCTCCCCCTAAAGCGTTGTCGGACCCTCAGCTGGACCCTAAACCGTCCCCGTCCCCTAACCCTAACCCTAGCCCGAACCCTAACTCTAAGCCTTCCCCGAAGCCTGACCCTCACCCGTCCCCTAATCCTAACCCGTAGGCTCACACTAACCCGCGCCCTCACACGAACGCTCCCCCTAAAGCGTTGTCGGACCCTCACCTGGACCCTAAACCGTCCCCGTCCCCTAACCCTAACCCTAGCCCGAACCCTAACCCTAACCCTTCCCCGAAACCTGACCCTCACCCGTCCCCTAATCCTAACCCGTAGGCTCACACTAACCCGCGCCCTCACACGCACGCTCCCCCTAAAGCGTTGTCGGACCCTCACCTGGACCCTAAACCGTCCCCGTCCCCTAACCCTAACCCTAGCCCGAACCCTAACCCTAACCCTTCCCCGAAGCCTGACCCTCACCCGTCCCCTAATCCTAAACCGTACGCTCACACTAACACGCGCCCTCACACATACGCTCCCCCTAAAGCGTTGTCGGACCCTCACCTGGACCCTAAACCGTCCCCGTCCCCTAACCCTAACCCTAGCCCGAACCCTAACCCTAACCCTTCCACGAAGCCTGACCTTCACCCGTCCCCTAATCCTAACCCGTAGGCTAACACTAACCGGCGCCCTCACACGCACGCTCCCCCTAAAGCGTTGTCGGACCGTCACCTGGATCCTAAACCGTCCCCGTCCCCTAACCCTAACCCTAGCCAGAACCTTAACCCTAACACTTCCCCGAAGTCTGACCCTCACGCGTCCCCTAATCCTAACCCGTAGGCTCACACTAACCCGCGCCCTCACACGCACGCTCCCCCTAAAGTGTTGTCGGACCCTCACCTGGACCCTAAACCGTCCCCGTCCCCTAACCCTAACCCTAGTCCGAACCCTAAACCTAACCCTTCCCCGAAGCCTGACCCTGACCCGTCCCCTAATCGTAACCCGTAGGCTCACACTAAGCCACGCCCACACACACACGCTCCCCCTAAAGCGTTGTCGGACCCTCACCTGGACCCTGAACCGTCCCCGTCCTCTGAACCTAACCCTAACCCGAACCCTAACCCTAAAACTTCCCCGAAGCCTGACCCTCACCCGTCCCCTAATCCTAACCCGTAGGCTAACACTAACCCGAGCCCTCACACGCACGCTCCCCCTAAAGCATTGTCGGACCCTCACCTCGATCCTAAACCGTCCCCATCCCCTAAACCTAAACCTAGCCGGAACCCTAACCCTAACCCTTCCCCGAAGCCTGACACTCACCCGTCCCCTAATCCTAAACCGTAGGCTCACACTAAGCTGCGCCCTCACACGCTCGCTCCTTCTAAAGCGTTGTCGGACCCTCACCTGGACCCTAAACCGTCCCCGTCCCCTAACCCTAACCCTAGCCCGAACCCTAACCCTAAGCCTTCCCCGAAGCCTGACCCTCACCCGTCCCCTAATCCTAACCCGTACGCTAACACTAACCCGCGCCGTCACACGCACGCTACCCCTAAAGCGTTGTCGGACCCTCACCTGGATCCTAAACCGTCCCGTCCCCTAACCCTAACCCTAGCCCGAACCCTAACCCTAACACTTCCCCGAAGCCTGACCCTCACCCGTCCCCTAATCCTAACGCGTATGCTAACACTAACCCACGCCCTCACACGCACGCTCCCCCTAAAGCGTTGTCGGACCCTCACCTGGACCCTAAACCGTCCCCAACCCCTAACCCTAACCCTAGCCCGAACACTAACCCTAACACTTCCCCGAAGCCTGACCCTCACCCGTCCCCTAATCCTAACCCGTGCGCTCACACTAACCCGCGCCCTCACACGCACGCTCCCCCTAAAGCGTTGTCGGACCCTCACCTGAACCCTAAACCGTCCCCGTCCCCTAACCCTAACCCTAGCCCGAACCCTAACCCTAACACTTCCCCGAAGCCTGACCCTCACCCGTCCCCTAATCCTAACCCGTACGCTAACACTAACCCGCGCCCTCACACGCACGCTCCCCCTAAAGCGTTGTCGGACCCTCACCTGGACCCTAAACCGTCCCCGTACCCTAACCCTAACCCTAGCCCGAACCCTAACCCTAACACTTCCCCGAAGCCTGATGCTCACCCGTCCCCTAATCCTAACACGTAGGCTCACACTAAGCAGCGCCCTCACACGCACGCTCCCCCTAAAGCGTTCTCGGACCCTCACCTGGACCCTAAACCGTCCCCGTCCCCTAACCCTAACCCTAGCCCGAACCCTAACCCTAACCCTTCCCCGAAGCCTGACCCTCACCCGTCCCCTAATCCTAACCCGTAGGCTAACACTAACCCGAGCCCTCACACGCACGCTCCCCCTAAAGCGTTGTCGGACCCTCACCTCGATCCTAAACCGTCCCCATCCCCTAACCCTAAATCTAGCCCGAACCCTAACCCTAACCCTTCCCCGAAGCCTGACCCTCACCCGTCCCCTAATCCTAAACCGTAGGCTCACACTAACCCGCGCCCTCACACGCACGTTCCCCCTAAAGCGTTGTCGGACCCTCACCTGGACCCTAAACCGTCCCCGTCCCCTAACCCTAACCCTAGCCCGAACCCTAACCCTAAACCTTCCCCGAAGCCTGACCCTCACCCGTCCCCTAATCGTAACCCGTAGGCTCACACTAACCTGCGCCCTCACACGCACGCTCCCCCTAAAGCGTTGACGGACCCTCACTTGGACCCTAAACCGTCCCCGTCCCCTAACCCTAACCCTAGCCCGAACCCTAACCCTAACCCTTCCCCAAAGCCTGACCCTCACCCATCCCCTAATCGTAACCCGTAGGCTCACACTAACCCGCGCCCTCACACACACGCTCCCCCTAAAGCGTTGTCGGACCCTCACCTGAACCCTAAACCGTTCCCGTCCCCTAACCCTAACCCTAGCCCGAACCCTAACCCTAAACCTTCCCCGAAGCCTGACCCTCACCCGTCCCCTAATCCTAACCCGTAGGCTCACACTAACCCGCGCCCTCACACGCACGCTCCCCCTAAAGCGTTGTCGGACCCTCACCTGGATCCTAAACCGTCCCCGTCCCCTAAACCTAACCCTAGCCCGAACCCTAACCCTAACACTTCCCCAAAGCCTGACCCTCACCCGTCCCCTAATCCTAACGCGTACGCTAACACTAACCCACGCCCTCACACGCACGCTCCCCCTAAAGCGTTGTGGGACCCTCACCTGGACCCTAAACCGTCCCCATCCCCTAACCCTAACCCTAGCCGGAACCCTAACCCTAACCCTTCCCCGAAGCCTGACCCTCACCCGTCCCCTAATCCTAAACCGTACGCTCACACTAACCCGCGCCCTCACACGCACGCTCCCTCTAAAGCGTTGTCGGACCCTCACCTGGACACTAAACCGTCCCCGTCCCCTAACCCTAACCCTAGCCCGAACCCTAACCCTAAGCCTTCCCCGAAGCCTGACCCTCACCCGTCCCCTAATCCTAACCCGTACGCTAACACTAACCCGCGCCCTCACACGCACGCTCCCCCTAAAGCGTTGTCGGACCCTCACCTGAACCCTAAACCGTCCCCGTCCCCTAACCCTAACCCTAGCCCGAACCATAACCCTAACCCTTCCCCGAAACCTGACCCTCATCCGTCCCCTAATCCTAACCCGTATGCTAACACTAACCCACGCCCTCACACGCACGCTCCCCCTAAAGCGTTGTCGGACCCTCACCTGGACCCTAAACCGTCCCCGCCCCCTAACCCTAACCCTAGCCCGAAACCTAACCCTAAGCCTTCCCCGAAGCCTGACTCTCACCTGTCCCCTAATCCTAACCCGAACGCTAACACTAACGCGCGCCCTCACACGCACACTCTCCCTAAAGCGTTGTCGTACCCTCACCTGGACCCTAAACCGTCCCCGTCCCCTAACCCTAACCCTAGCCCGAACCCTAACCCTAACCCTTCCCCGAAGCCTGACCCTCACCCGTCCCCTAATCCTAACCCGTAGGCTCACACTAACCCGCGCCCTCACACGCACGCTCCCCCTAAAGCGTTGTCGGACCCTCACCTGGACCCTAAACCGTCCCCGTCCCCTAACCCTAACCCTAGCCCGAACCCTAAACCTAACACTTCCCCGAAGCATGACCCTCACCCGTCCCCAAATCCTAACCCGTACGCTAACACTAACCCGCGCCCTCACACGCACGCTCCCCCTAAAGCGTTGTCGGACCCTCACATGGACCCTAAACCGTCCCCGTCCCCTAACCCTAACCCTAGCCCGAACCCTAACCCTAACCCTTCCCCGAAGCCTGACCCTCACCCGTCCCCTAATCCTAACCCGATCGCTAACACTAATCCGCGCCCGCACACGCACGCTCCCCCTAAAGCGTTGTCGGACCCTCACCTGGACCCTAAACCGTCCCCGTACCCTAACCCTAACCCTAGCCCGAACCCTAACCCTAACCCTTCCCCGAAGCCTGACCCTCACCCGTCCCCTAATCCTAACCCGTGCGCTCACACTAACCCGCGCCCTCACACGCACGCTCCCCCTAAAGCGTTGTCGGACCCTCACCTGGACCCTAAACCGTCCCCGTCCCCTATCCCTAACCCTAGCCCGAACCCTAAACCTAACCCTTCCCCGAAGCCTGACCCTCACCCGTCCCCTAATCGTAACCCGTAGTCTCACACTAACCCGCGCCCTCACACGCACGCTCCCCCTAAAGCGTTGTCGGACCCTCACCTGGACCCTAAACCGTTCCCGTCCCCTAACCCTAACCCTAGCCCGAACCCTAACCCTAACCCTTCCCCGAAGCCTGACCCTCACCCGTCCCCTAATCCTAACACGTAGGCTCACACTCACCCGCGCCCTCACACGCACGCTCCCCCTAAAGCGTTGTCGGATCCTCACCTGGACCCTAAACCGTCCCCGTCCCCTAACCCTAACCCTAGCCCGAACCCTAACCCTAACACTTCCCCGAAGCCTGACCCTCACCCGTCCCCTAATCCTAACGCGTACGCTAACACTAACCCACGCCTTCACACGCACGCTCCCCCTTAAGCGTTGTCGGACCCTCACCTGGACCCTAAACCGTCCCCATCCCCTAAACCTAACCCTAGCCTGAACTCTAACCCTAAACCTTCCCCGAAGCCTGACCCTCACCCGTCCCCTAATCCTAACACGTGCGCTCACACTAACCCGCGCCCTCACACGCACGCTCCCCCTAAAGCGTTGTCGGACCCTCACCTGGACCCTAAACCGTCCCCGTCCCCTAACCCTAACCCTAGCCCGAACCCTAACCCTAACACTTCCCCGAAGCCTGACCCTCACCCGTCCCCTAATCCTAACATGTACGCTAACACTAACCCGCGCCCTCACACGCACGCTCCCCCTAAAGCGTTGTCGGACCCTCACCTGAACCCTAAACCGTTCCCGTCCCCTAACCCTAACCCTAACCCGAATCCTAACCCTAACCCTTCCCCGAAGCCTGACCCTCACCCGTCCCCTAATCCTAACCCGTAGGCTCACACTAAGCCGCGCCCTCACAAGCACGCTCCCACTAAAGCGTTGTCGGACCCTCACCTGGACCCTAAACCGTCCCCGTCCCCTAACCCTAACCCTAGCCCGAACCCTAACTCTAAGCCTTCCCTGAAGCCTGACCCTCACCCGTCCCCTAATCCTAATCTGTATGCTAACACTAACCCGCGCCCTCACACGCACGCTCCCCCTAAAGCGTTGTCGGACCCTCACCTGGACCCTAAACCGTCCCCGTCCCCTAACCCTAACCCTAGCCCGAACCCTAAGCCTAACCCTTCCCCGAATGCTGACCCTCACCCGTCCCCTAATCATAACCTGTAGGCTCACACTAACCCGCGCCCTCACACGCACGCTCCCCCTAAAGCGTTGTCGGACCCTCACCTGGACCCTAAACGGTCCCCGTCCCCTAACCCTAACCCTAGACCGAACTCTAACCCTAACACTTCCCCGAAGCCTGACCCTCACCCGTCCCCTAATCCTAACCCGTACGCTAACACTAACCAGCGCCCTCACACACACGCTCCCCCTAAAGCGTTGTCGGACCCTCACCTGGACCCTAAACCGTCCCCGTCCCCTAACCCTAACCCTAGCAGGAACCCTAACCCTAACCCTTCCCCGAAGCCTGACCCTCACCCGTCCCCTAATCCTAACCCGTAGGCTAACACTAACCCGCGCCCTCACACGCAGGCTCCCCCTAAAGCGTTGTTGGACCGTCACCTGGATCCTAAACCGTCCCCGTCCCCTAACACTAACCCTAGCCCGAACCCTAACCCTAAGCCTTCCCCGAAGCCTGACCCTCACCCGTCCCCTAATCCTAAACCGTAGGCTCACAAAAAGCCGCGCCCTCACACGCACGCTCCCCCTAAAGCGTTGTCGGACCCTCACCTGGACCCTAAACCGTCCCCGTCCCCTAACCCTAACCCTAGCCCGAACACTAACCCTAACCCTTCCCCGAAGCCTGACACTCACCCGTCCCCTAATCCTAACCCGTAGGCTCAAACTAACCCGCGCCCTCACACGCACGCTCCCCCTAAAGCGTTGTCGGACCCTCACCTGGACCCTAAACCGTCCCCGTCCCCTAACCCTAACCCTAGCCCGAACCCTAAACCTAACCCTTCCCCGAAGCCTGACCCTCACCCGTCCCCTAATCCTAACCCGTACGCTAACACTAACCCGCACCCTCACACGCACGCTCCCCCTAAAGCGTTGTCGGACCCTCACCTGGACCCTAAACCGTCCCCGTCCCCTAACCCTAAACCTAGCCCGAACCCTAACCCTAACCCTTCACCGAAGCCTGACCCTCACCCGTCCCCTAATCCTAACCCGTACGCTAACACTAACCCGCGCCCTCACACTCACGCTCCCCCTAAAGCGTTGTCGGACCCTCACCTGGACACTAAACCGTCCCCGTCCCCTAACCCTAACCCTAGCCCGAATCCTAACCGTAACCCTTCCCCGAAACCTGACCCTCACCCGTCCCCTAATCCTAATCCGTAGGCTCACACTAACCCGCGCCCTCACACGCACGCTCCCCCTAAAGCGTTGTCGGACCCTCACCTGGACCCTAAACCGTCCCCGTCCCCTAACCCTAACCCTAGCCCGAACCCTAACCCTAACCCTTCCCCGAAGCCTGACCCTCACCCGTCCCCTAATCCTAACCCGTAGGCTCACACTAAGCCGCGCCCTCACACGCACGCTCCCCCTAAAGCGTTGTCGGACCCTCACCTTGACCCTCAACCGTCCCCGTCCCCTAACCCTAACCCTAGCCCGAACCCTAACCCTAACCGTTCCCCGAAGCCTGACCCTCACCCGTCCCCTAATCCTAACCCGTAGGCTCACACTAAGCCGCGCCCTCACAAGCACGCTCCCCCTAAAGCTTTGTCGGACCCTCACCTGGACCCTAAACCGTCCCCGTCCCCTAACCCTAACCCTAGCCCGAACCCTAACTCTAAGCCTTCCCTGAAGCCTGACCCTCACCCGTCCCCTAATCCTAATCTGTATGCTAACACTAACCCGCGCCCTCACACGCACGCTCCCCCTAAAGCGTTGTCGGACCCTCACCTGGACCCTAAACCGTCCCCGTCCCCTAACCCTAACCCTAGCCCGAACCCTAAGCCTAACCCTTCCCCGAAGCCTGACCCTCACCCGTCCCCTAATCATAACCTGTAGGCTCACACTAACCCGCGCCGTCACACGCACGCTCCCCCTAAAGCGTTGTCGGACCCTCACCTGGACCCTAAACGGTCCCCGTCCCCTAACCCTAACCCTAGCCCGAACCCTAACCCTAACACTTCCCCGAAGCCTGACCCTCACCCGTCCCCTAATCCTAACCCGTACGCTAACACTAACCCGCGCCCTCACACGCACGCTCCCCCTAAAGCGTTGTCGGACCCTCACCTGGACCCTAAACCGTCCCCGTCCCCTAAACCTAACCCTAGCCCAAACCCTAACCCTAACCCTTCCCCGAAGCCTGACACTCACTCGTCCCCTAATCCTAACCCGTAGGCTAACACTAACCCGCCCCCTCACACGCACGCTCCCCCTAAATCGCTGTCGGACCCTCACCTGGACCCTAAACCGTCCCCATCCCCTAACCCTAACCCTAGCCCGAACCCTAAGCCTAACCCTTCCCCGAAGCCTGACCCTCACCCGTCCCCTAATCCTAACCCGTAGGCTCACACTAACCCGCGCCCTCACACGCACGCTCCCCCTAAAGCGTTGTCGGACCCTCACCTGGACCCTAACCGTCCCCGTCCCCTAACCCTAACCCTAGCCCGAACCCTAACCCTAACCCTTCCCCGAAGCCTGACCCTCACCCGTCCCCTAATCCTAACCCGTAGGCTCACACTAACCCGCGCCCTCACACGCACGCTCCCCCTAAAGCGTTGTCGGACCCTCAGCTGGACCCTAAACCGTCCCCGTCCCCTAACCCTAACCCTAGCCCGAACCCTAACTCTAAGCCTTCCCCGAAGCCTGACCCTCACCCGTCCCCTAATCCTAACCCGTAGGCTCACACTAACCCGCGCCCTCACACGCACGCTCCCCCTAAAGCGTTGTCGGACCCTCACCTGGACCCTAAACCGTCCCCGTCCCCTAACCCTAACCCTAGCCCGAACCCTAACCCTAACCCTTCCCCGAAACCTGACCCTCACCCGTCCCCTAATCCTAACCCGTAGGCTCACACTAACCCGCGCCCTCACACGCACGCTCCCCCTAAAGCGTTGTCGGACCCTCACCTGGACCCTAAACCGTCCCCGTCCCCTAACCCTAACCCTAGCCCGAACCCTAACCCTAACCCTTCCCCGAAGCCTGACCCTCACCCGTCCCCTAATCCTAAACCGTACGCTCACACTAACACGCGCCCTCACACATACGCTCCCCCTAAAGCGTTGTCGGACCCTCACCTGGACCCTAAACCGTCCCCGTCCCCTAACCCTAACCCTAGCCCGAACCCTAACCCTAACCCTTCCACGAAGCCTGACCTTCACCCGTCCCCTAATCCTAACCCGTAGGCTAACACTAACCCGCGCCCTCACACGCACGCTCCCCCTAAAGCGTTGTCGGACCGTCACCTGGATCCTAAACCGTCCCCGTCCCCTAACCCTAACCCTAGCCAGAACCTTAACCCTAACACTTCCCCGAAGTCTGACCCTCACCCGTCCCCTAATCCTAACCCGTAGGCTCACACTAACCCGCGCCCTCACACGCACGCTCCCCCTAAAGTGTTGTCGGACCCTCACCTGGACCCTAAACCGTCCCCGTCCCCTAACCCTAACCCTAGTCCGAACCCTAAACCTAACCCTTCCCCGAAGCCTGACCCTGACCCGTCCCCTAATCGTAACCCGTAGGCTCACACTAAGCCACGCCCACACACACACGCTCCCCCTAAAGCGTTGTCGGACCCTCACCTGGACCCTGAACCGTCCCCGTCCTCTGAACCTAACCCTAACCCGAACCCTAACCCTAAAACTTCCCCGAAGCCTGACCCTCACCCGTCCCCTAATCCTAACCCGTAGGCTAACACTAACCCGAGCCCTCACACGCACGCTCCCCCTAAAGCATTGTCGGACCCTCACCTCGATCCTAAACCGTCCCCATCCCCTAAACCTAAACCTAGCCGGAACCCTAACCCTAACCCTTCCCCGAAGCCTGACACTCACCCGTCCCCTAATCCTAAACCGTAGGCTCACACTAAGCTGCGCCCTCACACGCTCGCTCCTTCTAAAGCGTTGTCGGACCCTCACCTGGACCCTAAACCGTCCCCGTCCCCTAACCCTAACCCTAGCCCGAACCCTAACCCTAAGCTTTCCCCGAAGCCTGACCCTCACCCGTCCCCTAATCCTAACCCGTACGCTAACACTAACCCGCGCCGTCACACGCACGCTACCCCTAAAGCGTTGTCGGACCCTCACCTGGATCCTAAACCGTCCCGTCCCCTAACCCTAACCCTAGCCCGAACCCTAACCCTAACACTTCCCCGAAGCCTGACCCTCACCCGTCCCCTAATCCTAACGCGTATGCTAACACTAACCCACGCCCTCACACGCACGCTCCCCCTAAAGCGTTGTCGGACCCTCACCTGGACCCTAAACCGTCCCCGTCCCCTAACCCTAACCCTAGCCCGAACACTAACCCTAACACTTCCCCGAAGCCTGACCCTCACCCGTCCCCTAATCCTAACCCGTGCGCTCACACTAACCCGCGCCCTCACACGCACGCTCCCCCTAAAGCGTTGTCGGACCCTCACCTGAACCCTAAACCGTCCCCGTCCCCTAACCCTAACCCTAGCCCGAACCCTAACCCTAACACTTCCCCGAAGCCTGACCCTCACCCGTCCCCTAATCCTAACCCGTACGCTAACACTAACCCGCGCCCTCACACGCACGCTCCCCCTAAAGCGTTGTCGGACCCTCACCTGGACCCTAAACCGTCCCCGTACCCTAACCCTAACCCTAGCCCGAACCCTAACCCTAACACTTCCCCGAAGCCTGACGCTCACCCGTCCCCTAATCCTAACACGTAGGCTCACACTAAGCAGCGCCCTCACACGCACGCTCCCCCTAAAGCGTTCTCGGACCCTCACCTGGACCCTAAACCGTCCCCGTCCCCTAACCCTAACCCTAGCCCGAACCCTAACCCTAACCCTTCCCCGAAGCCTGACCCTCACCCGTCCCCTAATCCTAACCCGTAGGCTAACACTAACCCGAGCCCTCACACGCACGCTCCCCCTAAAGCGTTGTCGGACCCTCACCTCGATCCTAAACCGTCCCCATCCCCTAACCCTAAATCTAGCCCGAACCCTAACCCTAACCCTTCCCCGAAGCCTGACCCTCACCCGTCCCCTAATCCTAAACCGTAGGCTCACACTAACCCGCGCCCTCACACGCACGTTCCCCCTAAAGCGTTGTCGGACCCTCACCTGGACCCTAAACCGTCCCCGTCCCCTAACCCTAACCCTAGCCCGAACCCTAACCCTAAACCTTCCCCGAAGCCTGACCCTCACCCGTCCCCAATCGTAACCCGTAGGCTCACACTAACCTGCGCCCTCACACGCACGCTCCCCCTAAAGCGTTGACGGACCCTCACTTGGACCCTAAACCGTCCCCGTCCCCTAACCCTAACCCTAGCCCGAACCCTAACCTTAACCCTTCCCCAAAGCCTGACCCTCACCCATCCCCTAATCGTAACCCGTAGGCTCACACTAACCCGCGCCCTCACACACACGCTCCCCCTAAAGCGTTGTCGGACCCTCACCTGAACCCTAAACCGTTCCCGTCCCCTAACCCTAACCCTAGCCCGAACCCTAACCCTAAACCTTCCCCGAAGCCTGACCCTCACCCGTCCCCTAATCCTAACCCGTAGGCTCACACTAACCCGCGCCCTCACACGCACGCTCCCCCTAAAGCGTTGTCGGACCCTCACCTGGATCCTAAACCGTCCCCGTCCCCTAAACCTAACCCTAGCCCGAACCCTAACCCTAACACTTCCCCGAAGCCTGACCCTCACCCGTCCCCTAATCCTAACGCGTACGCTAACACTAACCCACGCCCTCACACGCACGCTCCCCCTAAAGCGTTGTGGGACCCTCACCTGGACCCTAAACCGTCCCCATCCCCTAACCCTAACCCTAGCCGGAACCCTAACCCTAACCCTTCCCCGAAGCCTGACCCTCACCCGTCCCCTAATCCTAAACCGTACGCTCACACTAACCCGCGCCCTCACACGCACGCTCCCTCTAAAGCGTTGTCGGACCCTCACCTGGACCCTAAACCGTCCCCGTCCCCTAACCCTAACCCTAGCCCGAACCCTAACCCTAAGCCTTCCCCGAAGCCTGACCCTCACCCGTCCCCTAATCCTAACCCGTACGCTAACACTAACCCGCGCCCTCACACGCACGCTCCCCCTAAAGCGTTGTCGGACCCTCACCTGAACCCTAAACCGTCCCCGTCCCCTAACCCTAACCCTAGCCCGAACCATAACCCTAACCCTTCCCCGAAACCTGACCCTCATCCGTCCCCTAATCCTAACCCGTATGCTAACACTAACCCACGCCCTCACACGCACGCTCCCCCTAAAGCGTTGTCGGACCCTCACCTGGACCCTAAACCGTCCCCGCCCCCTAACCCTAACCCTAGCCCGAAACCTAACCCTAAGCCTTCCCCGAAGCCTGACTCTCACCTGTCCCCTAATCCTAACCCGAACGCTAACACTAACGCGCGCCCTCACACGCACACTCTCCCTAAAGCGTTGTCGTACCCTCACCTGGACCCTAAACCGTCCCCGTCCCCTAACCCTAACCCTAGCCCGAACCCTAACCCTAACCCTTCCCCGAAGCCTGACCCTCACCCGTCCCCTAATCCTAACCCGTAGGCTCACACTAACCCGCGCCCTCACACGCACGCTCCCCCTAAAGCGTTGTCGGACCCTCACCTGGACCCTAAACCGTCCCCGTCCCCTAACCCTAACCCTAGCCCGAACCCTAAACCTAACACTTCCCCGAAGCATGACCCTCACCCGTCCCCAAATCCTAACCCGTACGCTAACACTAACCCGCGCCCTCACACGCACGCTCCCCCTAAAGCGTTGTCGGACCCTCACATGGACCCTAAACCGTCCCCGTCCCCTAACCCTAACCCTAGCCCGAACCCTAACCCTAACCCTTCCCCGAAGCCTGACCCTCACCCGTCCCCTAATCCTAACCCGATCGCTAACACTAATCCGCGCCCGCACACGCACGCTCCCCCTAAAGCGTTGTCGGACCCTCACCTGGACCCTAAACCGTCCCCGTACCCTAACCCTAACCCTAGCCCGAACCCTAACCCTAACCCTTCCCCGAAGCCTGACCCTCACCCGTCCCCTAATCCTAACCCGTGCGCTCACACTAACCCGCGCCCTCACACGCACGCTCCCCCTAAAGCGTTGTCGGACCCTCACCTGGACCCTAAACCGTCCCCGTCCCCTATCCCTAACCCTAGCCCGAACCCTAAACCTAACCCTTCCCCGAAGCCTGACCCTCACCCGTCCCCTAATCGTAACCCGTAGGCTCACACTAACCCGCGCCCTCACACGCACGCTCCCCCTAAAGCGTTGTCGGACCCTCACCTGGACCCTAAACCGTTCCCGTCCCCTAACCCTAACCCTAGCCCGAACCCTAACCCTAACCCTTCCCCGAAGCCTGACCCTCACCCGTCCCCTAATCCTAACACGTAGGCTCACACTAACCCGCGCCCTCACACGCACGCTCCCCCTAAAGCGTTGTCGGATCCTCACCTGGACCCTAAACCGTCCCCGTCCCCTAACCCTAACCCTAGCCCGAACCCTAACCCTAACACTTCCCCGAAGCCTGACCCTCACCCGTCAACTAATCCTAACGCGTACGCTAACACTAACCCACGCCTTCACACGCACGCTCCCCCTTAAGCGTTGTCGGACCCTCACCTGGACCCTAAACCGTCCCCATCCCCTAAACCTAACCCTAGCCTGAACACTAACCCTAAACCTTCCCCGAAGCCTGACCCTCACCCGTCCCCTAATCCTAACACGTGCGCTCACACTAACCCGCGCCCTCACACGCACGCTCCCCCTAAAGCGTTGTCGGACCCTCACCTGGACCCTAAACCGTCCCCGTCCCCTAACCCTAACCCTAGCCCGAACCCTAACCCTAACACTTCCCCGAAGCCTGACCCTCACCCGTCCCCTAATCCTAACATGTACGCTAACACTAACCCGCGCCCTCACACGCACGCTCCCCCTAAAGCGTTGTCGGACCCTCACCTGAACCCTAAACCGTTCCCGTCCCCTAACCCTAACCCTAGCCCGAATCCTAACCCTAACCCTTCCCCGAAGCCTGACCCTCACCCGTCCCCTAATCCTAAACCGTAGGCTCACACTAACCCGCGCCCTCACATGCACGCTCCCCCTAAAGCGTTGTCGGACCCTCACCTGGACCCTAAACCGTCCCCGTCCCCTAACCCTAACCCTAGCCCGAACCCTAACCCTAACCCTTCCCCGAAGCCTGACCCTCACCCGTCCCCTATCCTAACCCGAACGCTAACACTAATCCGCCCTCGCACACGCACGCTCCCCCTAAAGCGTTGTCGGACCCTCACCTGGACCCTAAACCGTCCCCGTACCCTAACACTTACCCTAGCCCGAACCCTAACCCTAAACCTTCCCCGAAGCCTGACCCTCACCCGTCCCGTAATCCTAACCAGTGCACTCACACTAACCCGCGCCCTCACACGCACGCTCCCCCTAAAGCGTTGTCGGACCCTCACCTGGACCCTAAACCGTTCCTGTCCCCTAACCCTAACCCTAGCCCGAACCCTAACCCTAACCCTTCCCCGAAGCCTGACCCTCACCCGTCCCCTAATCCTAACCCGTAGGCTCACACTAACCCGCGCCCTCACACGCACGCTCCCCCTAAAGCGTTGTCGGACCCTCACCTGAACCCTAAACCGTAGCCGTCCCCTAACCCTAACCCTAGCCCGAACCCTAACCCTAACCCTTCCCCGAAGCCTGACCCTCACCCGTCCCCTAATCCTAACCCGTACGCTAACACTAACCCACGCCCTCACACGCACGCTCCCCCTAAAGCGTTGTCGGACCCTCACCTGGACCCTAAACCGTCCCCGTCCCCTAACCCTAACCCTAGCCCGAACCCTAACCCTAAACCTTCCCCGAAGCCTGACCCTCACCCGTCCCCTAATCCTAACCCGTACGCTAACACTAACCTGCGCCCTCATACGCACGCTCCCCCTAAAGCGTTGTCGGACCCTCACCTGGACCCTAAACCGTCCCCATCCCCTAACCCCAACCCTAGCGTGAACACTAACCCTAACACTTCCCCGAACCCTGACCCTCACCCGTCCCCTATCCTAACCCGTGCGCTCACACTAACCCGCGCCCTCACACGCACGCTCCCCCTAAAGCGTTGTCGGACCCTCACCTGAACCCTAAACCGTCCCCGTCCCCTAACCCTAACCCTAGCCCGAACCCTAACCCTAACACTTCCCCTAAGCCTGACCCTCACCCGTCCCCTAATCCTAACCCGTAGGCTAACACTAAGCCGCGCCCTCACACGCACGCTCCCCCTAAAGCGTTGTCGGACCCTCACCTGGACCCTAAACCGTCCCCGTCCCCTAACCCTACCCCTAGCCCGAACCCTAACCCTAACCCATCCCCGAAGCCTGACCCTCACCCGTCCCCTAATCCTAACCCGTACGCTAACACTAACCCGCGCCCTCACACGCACGCTCCCCCTAAAGCGTTGTCGGACCCTCACCTGGACCCTAAACCGTCCCCGTCCCCTAACCCTAACCCTAGCCCGAACCCTAACCCTAACACTTCCCCGAAGCCTGACCCTCACCCGTCCCCTAATCCTAACCCGTACGCTCACACTAACCCACGCCCTCACACGCACGCTCCCCCTAAAGCGTTGTCGGACCCTCACCTGGACCCTAAACCGTCCCCGTCCCCTAACCCTAACCCTAGCCCGAACCCTAACCCTAACCCTTCCCCGAAGCCTGACCCTCACCCGTCCCCTAATCCTAACCCGTACGCTAACACTAACCCGCGCCCTCACACGCACGCTCCCACTAAAGCGTTGTGGGACCCTCACCTGAACCCTAAACCGTCCCCGTCCCCTAACCCTAATCCTAGCCCGAACCATAATCCTAACACTTCCCCGAAGCCTGACCCTCACCCGTCCCCTAATCCTAACCCGTACGCTAACACTAACCCACGCCCTCACACGCACGCTCCCCCTAAAGCGTTGTCGGACCCTCACCTGGACCCTAAACCGTCCCCGTCCCCTAACCCTAACCCTAGCGCGAACCCTAACCCTAAGCCTTCCCCGAAGCCTGACTCTCACCCGTCCCCTAATCCTAAACCGAACGCTAACACTAACCCGCGCCCTCACACGCACGCTCTCCCTAAAGCGTTGTCGTACCCTCACCTGGACCCTAAACCGTCCCCGTCCCCTAACCCTAACCCTAGCCCGAACCCTAACCCTAACCCTTCCCCGAAGCCTGACCCTCACCCGTCCCCTAATCCTAACCCGTAGGCTCACACTAACCCGCGCCCTCACACGCACGCTCCCCCTAAAGCGTTGTCGGACCCTCACCTGGACCCTAAACCGTCCCCGTCCCCTAACCCTAACCCTAGCCCGAACCCTAAACCTAACTCTTCCCCGAAGCATGACCCTCACCCGTGCCCAAATCCTAACCCGTACGCTAACACTAACCCGCGCCCTCACACGCACGCTCCCCTTAAAGCGTTGTCGGACCCTCACCTGGACCCTAAACCGTCCCCGTCCCCTAACCCTATCCCTAGCCCGAACCCTAACCCTAACCCTTCCCCGAAGCCTGACCCTCACCCGTCCCCTAATCCTAACTCGAATGCTAACACTAATCCGCGCCCTCACACACTCGCTCCCCCTAAAGCGTTGTTGGACCCTCACCTGGACCCTAAACCGTCCCCGTACCCTAACCCTAACCCTAGCCCGAACCCTAACCCTAACCCTTCCCCGAAGCCTGACCCTCACCCGTCCCCTAATCCTAACCCGTGCGCTCACACTGACCCGCGCCCTCACACGCACGCTCCCCCTAAAGCGTTGTCGGACCCTCACCTGGACCCTAAACCGTCCCCGTCCCCTAACCCTAACCCTAGCCCGAACCCTAAACCTAACCCTTCCCCGAAGCCTGACCCTCACCCGTCCCCTAATCCTAACCCGTACGCTAACACTAACCCGCGCCCTCACACGCACGCTCCCCCTAAAGCGTTGTCGGACCCTCACCTGGACCCTAAACCGTCCCCGTCCCCTAACCCTAACCCTAGCCCGAACCCTAACCCTAACCCTTTCCCGAAGCCTGACCCTCACCCGTCCCCTAATCCTAACCCGTAGGCTCACATTAACCCGCGCCCTCACACACACGCTCCCCCTAAAGCGTTGTCGGACCCTCACCTGGAACCTAAACCGTCCCCGTCCCCTAACCCTAACCCTAGCCCGAACCCTAACCCTAACCCTTCCCCGAAGCCTGACCCTCACACGTCCCCTAATCCTAACCCGTACGCTAACACTAACCCACGCCCTCACACGCACGCTCCCCCTAAAGCGTTGTCGGACCCTCACCTGGACCCTAAACCGTCCCCGTCCCCTAACCCTAACCCTAGCGCGAACCCTAACCCTAAGCCTTCCCCGAAGCCTGACTCTCACCTGTCCCCTAATCCTAACCCGAACGCTAACACTAACCCGCGCCCTCACACGCACGCTCTCCCTAAAGCGTTGTAGTACCTACACCTGGACCCTAAACCGTCCCCGTCCCCTAACCCTAACCCTAGCCCGAACCCTAACCCTAACCCTTCCCCGAAGCCTGACCCTCACCCGTCCCCTATCCTAACCCGTAGGCTCACACTAACCCGCGCCCTCACACGCACGCTCCCCCTAAAGCGTTGTCGGACCCTCACCTGGACCCTAAACCGTCCCCGTCCCCTAACCCTAACCCTAGCCCGAACCCTAAACCTAACACTTCCCCGAAGCATGACCCTCACCCGTCCCCAAATCCTAACCCGTACGCTAACACTAACCCGCGACCTCACACGCACGCTCACCCTAAAGCGTTGTCGGACCCTCACCTGAACCCTAAACCGTACACGTCCCCTAAACCTAACCCTAGCCCGAATCCTAACCCTAACCCTTCCCCGAAGCCTGACCCTCACCCGTCCCCTAATCCTAACCCGTACGCTAACACTAACCCACGCCCTCACACGCACGCTCCCCCTAAAGCGTTGTCTGACCCTCACCTGGACCCTAAACCGTCCCCGTACCCTAACCCTAACCCTAGCCCGAACCCTAAACCTAACCCTTCCCCGAAGCCTGACCCTCACCCGTCCCCTAATCCTAACCCGTACGCTAACACTAACCCGCACCCTCACACGCACGCTCCCCCTAAAGCGTTGTCGGACCCTCACCTGGACCCTAAACTGTCCCAATCCCCTAACCCTAACCCTAGCCCGAACCCTAACCCTAACACTTCCCCGAAGCCTGACCCTTACCCGTCCCCTAATCCTAACCCGTAGGCTAACACTAACCCGCGCCCTCACACGCACGCTCCCCCTAAAGCGTTGTCGGACCCTCACCTGGACCCTAAACCGTCCCCGTCCCCTAACCCTAACCCTAGCCCGAACCCTAAACCTAACTCTTCCCCGAAGCATGACCCTCACCCGTGCCCAAATCCTAACCCGTACGCTAACACTAACCCGCGCCCTCACACGCACGCTCCCCCTAAAGCGTTGTCGGACCCTCACCTGGACCCTAAACCGTCCCCGTCCCCTAACCCTATCCCTAGCCCGAACCCTAACCCTAACCCTTCCCCGAAGCCTGACCCTCACCCGTCCCCTAATCCTAACCCGAATGCTAACACTAATCCGCGCCCTCACACACACGCTCCCCCTAAAGCGTTGTCGGACCCTCACCTGGACCCTAAACCGTCCCCGTACCCTAACCCTAACCCTAGCCCGAACCCTAACCCTAACCCTTCCCCGAAGCCTGACCCTCACCCGTCCCCTAATCCTAACCCGTGCGCTCACACTAACCCGCGCCCTCACACGCACGCTCCCCCTAAAGCGTTGTCGGACCCTCACCTGGACCCTAAACCGTCCCCGTCCCCTAACCCTAACCCTAGCCCGAACCCTAAACCTAACCCTTCCCCGAAGCCTGACCCTCACCCGTCCCCTAATCCTAACCCGTACGCTAACACTAACCCGCGCCCTCACACGCACGCTCCCCCTAAAGCGTTGTCGGACCCTCACCTGGACCCTAAACCGTCCCCGTCCCCTAACCCTAACCCTAGCCCGAACCCTAACCCTAACCCTTCCCCGAAGCCTGACCCTCACCCGTCCCCTAATCCTAACCCGTAGGCTCACATTAACCCACGCCCTCACACACACGCTCCCCCTAAAGCGTTGTCGGACCCTCACCTGGAACCTAAACCGTCCCCGTCCCCTAACCCTAACCCTAGCCCTAACCCTAACCCTAACCCTTCCCCGAAGCCTGACCCTCACCCGTCCCCTAATCCTACCCCGTACGCTAACACTAACCCACGCCCTCACACGCACGCTCCCCCTAAAGCGTTGTCGGACCCTCACCTGGACCCTAAACCGTCCCCGTCCCCTAACCCTAACCCTAGCGCGAACCCTAACCCTAAGCCTTCCCCGAAGCCTGACTCTCACCTGTCCCCTAATCCTAACCCGAACGCTAACACTAACCCGCGCCCTCACACGCACGCTCTCCCTAAAGCGTTGTAGTACCTACACCTGGACCCTAAACCGTCCCCGTCCCCTAACCCTAACCCTAGCCCGAACCCTAACCCTAACCCTTCCCCGAAGCCTGACCCTCACCCGTCCCCTAATCCTAACCCGTAGGCTCACACTAACCCGCGCCCTCACACGCACGCTCCCCCTAAAGCGTTGTCGGACCCTCACCTGGACCCTAAACCGTCCCCGTCCCCTAACCCTAACCCTAGCCCGAACCCTAAACCTAACACTTCCCCGAAGCATGACCCTCACCCGTCCCCAAATCCTAACCCGTACGCTAACACTAACCCGCGCCCTCACACGCACGCTCACCCTAAAGCGTTGTCGGACCCTCACCTGAACCCTAAACCGTACCCGTCCCCTAACCCTAACCCTAGCCCGAATCCTAACCCTAACCCTTCCCCGAAGCCTGACCCTCACCCGTCCCCTAATCCTAACCCGTACGCTAACACTAACCCACGCCCTCACACGCACGCTCCCCCTAAAGCGTTGTCGGACCCTCACCTGGACCCTAAACCGTCCCCGTACCCTAACCCTAACCCTAGCCCGAACCCTAAACCTAACCCTTCCCCGAAGCCTGACCCTCACCCGTCCCCTAATCCTAACCCGTACGCTAACACTAACCCGCGCCCTCACACGCACGCTCCCCCTAAAGCGTTGTCGGACCCTCACCTGGACCCTAAACCGTCCCCATCCCCTAACCCTAACCCTAGCCCGAACCCTAACCCTAACACTTCCCCGAAGCCTGACCCTCACCCGTCCCCTAATCGTAACCCGTAGGCTAACACTAAGCCGCGCCCTCACACGCACGCTCCCCCTAAAGCGTTGTCGGACCCTCACCTGGACCCTAAACCGTCCCCGTCCCCTAACCCTAACCCTAGCCCGAACCCTAACCCTAACCCTTCCCCGAAGCCTGACCCTCACCCGTCCCCTAATCCTAACCCGTACACTCACACTAACCCGCGCCCTCACACGCACGCTCCCTCTAAAGCGTTGTCGGACCCTCACCTGGACCCTGAACCGTCCCCGTCCCCTAACCCTAACCCTAGCCCGAACCCTAACCCTAAGCCTTCCCCGAAGCCTGACCCTCACCCGTCCCCTAATCCTAACCCGTACGCTAACACTAACCCACGCCCTCACACGCACGCTCCCCCTAAAGCGTTGTCGGACCCTCACCTGAACCCTAAAACGTCCCCGTCCCCTAACCCTAACCCTAGCCCCAACCATAACCCTAACACTTCCCCGAAGCCTGACCCTCACCCGTCCCCTAATCCTAACCCGTACGCTAACACTAACCCACGCCCTCACACGCACGCTCCCCCTAAAGCGTTGTCGGACCCTCACCTGGACCCTAAACCGTCCCCGTCCCCTAACCCTAACCCTAGCCCGAACCCTAACCCTAACCCTTCCCCGAAGCCTGACCCTCACCCGTCCCCTAATCCTAACCCGTAGGCTCACACTAACCCGGGCCCTCATACTCACGCTCCCCCTAAAGCGTTGTCGGACCCTCACATGAACCCTAAACCGTCCCCATCCCCTAAACCTAACCCTAGCCCGAACCCTAAACCTAACACTTCCCCGAAGCATGACCCTCACCCGTCCCAAATCCTAACCCGTACGCTAACACTAACCCGCGCCCTCACACGCACGCTCCCCCTAAAGCGTTGTCGGACCCTCACCTGGACCCTATACCGTCCCCGTCCCCTAACCCTAACCCTAGCCGGAACCCTAACCCTAACCCTTCCCCGAAGCCTGACCCTCACCCGTCCCCTTTCCTAACACGAACGCTAACACTAATCCGCGCCCGCACACGCACGCTCCCCCTAAAGCGTTGTCGGACCCTCACCTGGACCCTAAACCGTCCCCGTACCCTAACCCTAACCCTAGCCCGAACCCTAACCCTAACCCTTCCCCGAAGCCTGACCCTCACCCGTCCCCTAATCCTAACCCGTGCGCTCACACTAACACGCGCCCTCACACGCACGCTCCCACTAAAGCGTTGTCGGACCCTCACCTGGACCCTAAACCGTCCCCGTCCCCTAACCCTAACCCTAGCCCGAACCCTAAACCTAACCCTTCCCCGAAGCCTGACCCTCACCCGTCCCCTAATCGTAACCCGTAGGCTCACACTAACCCGCGCCCTCACACGCACGCTCCCCTTAAAGCGTTGTCGGACCCTCACCTGGACCCTAAACCGTTCCCGTCCCCTAACCCTAACCCTAGCCCGAACCCTAACCCTAACCCTTCCCCGAAGCCTGACCCTCACCCGTTCCCTAATCCTAACCCGTAGGCTCACACTAACCCGCGCCCTGACACGCACGCTCCCCCTAAAGCGTTGTCGGATCCTCACCTGGACCCTAAACCGTCCCCGTCCCCTAACCCTAACCCTAGCCCGAACCCTAACCCTAACACTTCCCCGAAGCCTGACCCTCACCCGTCCCCTAATCCTAACGCGTACGCTAACACTAACCCACGCCTTCACACGCACGCTCCCCCTAAAGCGTTGTCGGACCCTCACCTGGACCCTAAACCGTCCCCATCCCCTAAACCTAACCCTAGCCTGAACACTAACCCTAAAACTTCCCCGAAGCCTGACCCTCACCCGTCCCCTAATCCTAACACGTGCGCTCACACTAACCCGCGCCCTCACACGCACGCTCCCCCTAAAGCGTTGTCGGACCCTCACCTGGACCCTAAACCGTCCCCGTCCCCTAACCCTAACCCTAGCCCGAACCCTAACCCTAACACTTCCCCGAAGCCTGACCCTCACCCGTCCCCTAAACCTAACCCGTACGCTAACACTAAGCCACGCCCTCACACGCACGCTCCCCCTAAAGCGTTGTCGGACCCTCACCTGAACCCTAAACCGTACCCGTACCCTAACCCTAACCCTAGCCCGAATCCTAACCCTAACCCTTCCCCGAAGCCTGACCCTCACCCGTCCCCTAATCCTAACCCGTAGGCTAACACTAACCCGCGCCCTCACACGCACGCTCCCCCTAAAGCGTTGTCGGACCCTCACCTGGACTCTAAACCGTCCCCGTCCCCAGCCCTAACCCTAGCCCGAACCCTAACCCTAACCCTTACCCGAAGCCTGACCCTCACCCGTCCCCTAATCCTAACCCGAACACTAACACTAATCCGCGCCCGCACACGCACGCTCCCCCTAAAGCGTTGTCGGACCCTCACCTGGACCCTAAACCGTCCCCGTACCCTAACCCTAACCCTAGCCAGAACCCTAACCCTAAACCTTCCCCGAAGCCTGACCCTCACCCGTCCCCTAATCCTAACCCGTACGCTAATACTAACCCGCGCCCTCACATGCACGCTCCCCCTAAAGCGTTGTCGGACCCTCACCTGAACCCTAAACCGTACCCGTACCCTAACCCTAACCCTAGCCCGAACCCTAACCCTAACCCTTCCCCGAAGCCTGACCCTCACCCGTCCCCTAATCCTAACCCGTATGCTGACACTAACCCACGCCCTCACACGCACGCTCCCCCTAAAGCGTTGTCGGACCCTCACCTGGACCCTAAACCGTCCCCGTACCCTAACCCTAACCCTAGCCCGAACCCTAAACCTAACCCTTCCCCGAAGCCTGACCCTCACCCGTCCCCTAATCCTAACCCGTACGCTAACACTAACCCGCGCCCTCACACACACACTCCCCCTAAAGCGTTGTCGGACCCTCACCTGGACCCTAAACCGTCCCCGTCCCCTAACCCTAACCCTAGCCCGAACCCTAACCCTAAGCCTTCCCCGAAGCCTGACCCTCACCCGTCCCCTAATCCTAACCCGTAGGCTAGCAGTAAGCCGCGCCCTCACACGCACGCTCCCCCTAAAGCGTTGTCGGAACCTCACCTGGACCCTAAACCGTCCCCGTCCCCTAACCCTAACCCTAGCGCGAACCCTAACCCTAAGCCTTCCCCGAAGCCTGACTCTCACCTGTCCCCTAATCCTAACCCGAACGCTAACACTAACCCGCGCCCTCACACGCACGCTCTCCCTAAAGCGTTGTCGTACCCTCACCTGGACCCTAAACCGTCCCCGTCCCCTAACCCTAACCCTAGCCCGAACCCTAACCCTAACCCTTCCCCGAAGCCTGACCCTCACCCGTCCCCTAATCCTAACCCGTAGGCTAACAGTAAGCCGCGCCCTCACACGCTCGCTCCCCCTAAAGCGTTGTCGGACCCTCACCTGGACCCTAAACCGTCCCCGTCCCCTAACCCTAACCCTAGCGCGAACCCTAACCCTAAGCCTTCCCCGAAGCCTGACTCTCACCTGTCCCCTAATCCTAACCCGAACGCTAACACTAACCCGCGCCCTCACACGCACGCTCTCCCTAAAGCGTTGTCGTACCCTCACCTGGACCCTAAACCGTCCCCGTCCCCTAACCCTAACCCTAGCCCGAACCCTAACCCTAACCCTTCCCCGAAGCCTGACCCTCACCCGTCCCCTAATCCTAACCCGTAGGCTCACACTAACCCGCGCCCTCACACGCACGCTCCCCCTAAAGCGTTGTCGGACCCTCACCTGGACCCTAAACCGTCCCCGTCCCCTAACCCTAACCCTAGCCCGAACCCTAATCCTAACACTTCCTCGAAGCATGACCCTCACCCGTCCCCAAATCCTAACCCGTACGCTAACACTAACCCGCGCCCTCACACGCACGCTCCCCCTAAAGCGTTGTCGGACCCTCACCTGGACCCTAAACCGTCCACGTCCCCTAACCCTAACCCTAGCCCGAACCCTAACCCTAACCCTTCCCCGAAGCCTGACCCTCACCCGTCCCCTAATCCTAACCCGAACGCTAACACTAATCCGCGCCCTCACACACACGCTCCCCCTAAAGCGTTGTCGGACCCTCACCTGGACCCTAAACCGTCCACGTACCCTAACCCTAACCCTAGCCCGAACCCTAAACCTAACCCTTCCCCGAAGCCTGACCCTCACCCGTCCCCTAATCCTAACCCGTATGCTGACACTAACCCACGCCCTCACACGCACGCTCCCCCTAAAGCGTTGTCGGACCCTCACCTGGACCCTAAACCGTTCCCGTCCCCTAACCCTAACCCTAGCCCGAACCCTAACCCTAACCCTTCCCCGAAGCCTGACCCTCACCCGTCCCCAATCCTAACCCGTACGCTAATACTAACCCGCGCCCTCACACGCACGCTCCCCCTAAAGCGTTGTCGGACCCTCACCTGAACCCTAAACCGTACCCGTACCCTAACCCTAACCCTAGCCCGAACCCTAACCCTAACCCTTCCCCGAAGCCTGACCCTCACCCGTCCCCTAATCCTAACCCGTATGCTGACACTAACCCACGCCCTCACACGCACGCTCCCCCTAAAGCGTTGTCGGACCCTCACCTGGACCCTAAACCGTCCCCGTACCCTAACCCTAACCCTAGCCCGAACCCTAAACCTAACCCTTCCCCGAAGCCTGACCCTCACCCGTCCCCTAATCCTAACCCGTACGCTAACACTAACCCGCGCCCTCACACACACACTCCCCCTAAAGCGTTGTCGGACCCTCACCTGGACCCTAAACCGTCCCCGTCCCCTAACCCTAACCCTAGCCCGAACCCTAACCCTAACCCTTCCCCGAAGCCTGACCCTCACCCGTCCCCTAATCCTAACCCGTAGGCTAACAGTAAGCCGCGCCCTCACACGCTCGCTCCCCCTAAAGCGTTGTCGGACCCTCACCTGGACCCTAAACCGTCCCCGTCCCCTAACCCTAACCCTAGCGCGAACCCTAACCCTAAGCCTTCCCCGAAGCCTGACTCTCACCTGTCCCCTAATCCTAACCCGAACGCTAACACTAACCCGCGCCCTCACACGCACGCTCTCCCTAAAGCGTTGTCGTACCCTCACCTGGACCCTAAACCGTCCCCGTCCCCTAACCCTAACCCTAGCCCGAACCCTAACCCTAACCCTTCCCCGAAGCCTGACCCTCACCCGTCCCCTAATCCTAACCCGTAGGCTCACACTAACCCGCGCCCTCACACGCACGCTCCCCCTAAAGCGTTGTCGGACCCTCACCTGGACCCTAAACCGTCCCCGTCCCCTAACCCTAACCCTAGCCCGAACCCTAATCCTAACACTTCCTCGAAGCATGACCCTCACCCGTCCCCAAATCCTAACCCGTACGCTAACACTAACCCGCGCCCTCACACGCACGCTCCCCCTACAGCGTTGTCGGACCCTCACCTGGACCCTAAACCGTCCACGTCCCCTAACCCTAACCCTAGCCCGAACCCTAACCCTAACCCTTCCCCGAAGCCTGACCCTCACCCGTCCCCTAATCCTAACCCGAACGCTAACACTAATCCGCGCCCTCACACACACGCTCCCCCTAAAGCGTTGTCGGACCCTCACCTGGACCCTAAACCGTCCACGTACCCTAACCCTAACCCTAGCCCGAACCCTAACCCTAACCCTTCCCCGAAGCCTGAACCTCACCCGTCCCCTAATCCTAAACCGTGCGCTCACACTAACCCGCGCCCTCACACGCACGCTCCCCCTAAAGCGTTGTCGGACCCTCACCTGGACCCTAAACCGTCCCCGTCCCCTAACCCTAACCCTAGCCCGAACCCTAAACCTAACCCTTCCCCGAAGCCTGACCCTCACCCGTCCCCTAATCCTAACCCGTACGCTAACACTAACCCGCGCCCTCACACGCACGCTCCCCCTAAAGCGTTGTCGGACCCTCACCTGGACCCTAAACCGTCCCCGTCCCCTAACCCTAACCCTAGCCCGAACCCTAACCCTAACCCTTCCCCGAAGCCTGACCCTCACCCGTCCCCTAATCCTAACCCGTAGGCTCACATTAACCCGCGCCCTCACACACACGCTCCCCCTAAACCGTTGTCGGACCCTCACCTGGAACCTAAACCGTCCCCGTCCCCTAACCCTAACCCTAGCCCGAACCCTAACCCTAACCCTTCCCTGAAGCCTGACCCTCACCCGTCCCCTAATCGTAACCCGTAGGCTCACACTAACCCGCGCCCTCACACGCATGCTCCCCCTAAAGCTTTGTCGGACCCTCACCTGGACCCTAAACCGTTCCCGTCCCCTAGCCCTAGCCCGAACACTAACCCTAACACTTCCCCGAAGCCTGACCCTCACCCGTCCCCAATCCTAACCCGTAGGCTCACACTAACCCGCGCCCTCACACGCACGCTCCCCCTAAAGCGTTGTCGGACCCTCACCTCGATCCTAAACCGTCCCCGTCCCCTAAGCCTAACCCTAGCCCGAACTCTAACCCTAACCCTTCCCCGAAGCCTGACCCTCACCCGTCCCCAATCCTAACCCGTAGGCTCACACTAACCCGTGCCCTCACACGCACGCTCCCCCTAAAGCATTGTCGGACCCTCACCTGGACCCTAAACCGTCCCCGTCCCCTAACCCTAAACCTAGCCCGAACCCTAACCCTAACCCTTCCCCGAAGCCTGACCCTCACCCGTCCCCTAATCCTAACCCGTAGGCTCACACTAAGCCGCGCCCTCACACGCACGCTCCCCCTAAAGCGTTGTCGGACCCTCACCTGGACCCTAAACCGTCCCCGTCCCCTAACCCTAACCCTAGCCCGAACCCTAACCCTAACATTTCCCCGAAGCCTGACGCTCACCCGTCCCCTAATCCTAACCCGTACGGTAACACTCACCCACGCCCTCACACGCACGCTCCACCTAAAGCGCTGTCGGACCCTCACCTGGACCCTAAACCGTCCCCGTCCCCTAACCCTAACCCTAGCCCGAACCCTAACCCTAACCCTTCCCCGAAGCCTGACCCTCACCCGTCACCTAATCCTAACGGGTAGGCTCACACTAACCTGCGAACTTACACGCACGCTCCCCCTAAAGCATTGTCGGACCCTCACCTGGACCCTAAACCGTCCCCGTCCCCTAACCCTAGCCCGAACCCTAACCCTAACCCTTCCCCGAAGCCTGACGCTCACCCGTCCCCTAATCCTAACCCGTACGGTAACACGAACCCGCGCCCTCACACCCACGCTCCCCCTAAAGCGTTGTCGGACCCTCACCACGATCCTAAACCGTCCCCGTCCCCTAACCCTAACCCTAGCCTGAACCCTAACCCTAACACTTCCCCGAAGCCTGACCCTCACCCGTCCCCTAATCCTAACCCGTAGGCTCACACTAACCCGCGCCCTCACACGAACGCTCCCCCTAAAGCGTTGTCGGACCCTCACCTGGACCCTAAACCGTCCCCGTCCCCTAACCCTAACCCTAGCCCGAACCCTAACCCTAACCCTTCCCCAAAGCCTGACCCTCACCCGTCCCCTAATCCTAACCCGTAGGCTCACATTAACCCGCGCCCTCACATACACGCTCCCCCTAAAGCGTTGTCGGACCCTCACATGGACCCTAAACCGTCCCCGTCCCCTAACCCTAACCCTAGCCCGAACATTAACCCTAAGCCTTCCCCGAAGCCTGACCCTCACCCGTCCCCTAATCCTAACCCGTACGCTCACACTAACACGCGCCCTCACACGCACGCTCCCCCTAAAGCGTTGTCGGACCCTCACCTGGACCCTAAACCGTCCCCGTACCCTAACCCTAACCCTAGCCAGAACCCTAACCCTAACCCTTCCCCGAAGCCTGACCCTCACCCGTCCCATAATCCTAACCCGTATGCTCACACTAACCCGCGCCCTCACACGCACGCTCCCCCTAAAGCATTGTCGGACCCTCACCTGGACCCTAAACCGTCCCCGTCCCCTAACCCTAACTCTAGCCCGAACCCTAACCCTAACCCTTCCCCGAAGCCTGACCCTCACCCGTCCCCTAATCCTAACCCGTAGGCTCACACTAACCCGCGCCCTCACACGCACGCTCCCCCTAAAGCGTTGTCGGACCCTCACCTGGACCCTAAACCGTCCCCGTCCCCTAACCCTAACCCTAGCCCGAACCCTAACCCTAACCCTTCCCCGAAGCCTGACCCTCACCCGTCCTGTAATCCTAACCCGTTCGCTCACACTATCCCGCGCCCTCACATGCACGCTCCCCCTAAAGCGTTGTCGGACCCTCACCTCGACCCTAAACCGTCCCCGTCCCCTAACCCTAACCCTAGCCCGAACCCTAACCCTAACACTTCCCCGAAGCCTGACCCTCACCCGTCCCCTAATCCTAACCCGTACGCTCACACTATCCCGCGCCCTCACACGCACACTCCCCCTAAAGCGTTGTCGGACCCTCACCTGGACCCTAAACCGTCCCCGTCCCATAACCCTAACCCTAGCCCGAACCCTAACCCTAACCCTTCAACGAAGCCTGACCCTCACCCGTCCCCTAATCCTAAACCGTAGGCTCACATTAACCCGCGCCCTCACACCCAAGCTCCCCCTAAAGCGTTGTCGGACCCTCACCTGGACCCTAAACCGTCTCTGTCCCCTAACCCTAACCCTAGCCCGAACCCTAACCCTAACACTTCCCCGAAGCCTGATCCTCACCCGTCCCCTAATCCTAACCCGTAGGCTCACACTAACCCGCGCCCTCACACGCACGCTCCCCCTAAAGCGTTGTCGGACCCTCACCTGGACCCTAAACCGTCCCCGTACCCTAACCCTAACCCTAGCCCGAACCCTAACCCTAACCCTTCCCCGAAGCCTGACCCTCACCCGTCCCCTAATCCTAACCCGTACGCTAACACTAACCCACGCCCTCACACGCACGCTCCCCCTAAAGCGTTGTCGGACCCTCACCTTGACCCTAAACCGTCCCCGTCCCCTAACCTAACCCTAGCCCGAACCCTAACCCTAACACTTCCCCGAAGCCTGACGCTCACCCGTCCCCTAATCCTAACCCGTACGGTAACACTAACCCGCGCCCTCACACGCACGCTCCCCCTAAAGCGTTGTCGGACCCTCACCTGGACCCTAAACCGTCCCCGTCCCCTAACCCTAACCCTAGCCAGAACCCTAACCCTAACCCTTCCCCGAAGCCTGACCCTCACCCGTCACCTAATCCTAACGGGTAGGGTCACACTAACCCGCGCCCTACACGCACGCTCCCCCTAAAGCGTTGTCGGACCCTCACCTGGACCCTAAACCGTCCCCGTCCCCTAACCCTAGCCCGAACCCTAACCCTAACCCTTCCCCGAAGCCTGACGCTCACCCGTCCCCTAATCCTAACCCGTACGGTAACACTAACCCGCGCCCTCACACCCACGCTCCCCCTAAAGCGTTGTCGGACCCTCACCTCGATCCTAAACCGTCCCCGTCCCCTAACCCTAACCCTAGCCTGAACCCTAACCCTAACCCTTCCCCGAAGCCTGACCCTCACCCGTCCCCTAATCCTAACCCGTAGGCTCACACTAACCCGCGCCCTCACACGCACGCTCCCCCTAAAGCGTTGTCGGACCCTCACCTGGACCCTAAACCGTCCCCGTCCCCTAACCCTAACCCTAGCCCGAACCCTAACCCTAACCCTTCCCCGAAGCCTGACCCTCACCCGTCCCCTAATCCTAACCCGTAGGCTCACATTAACCCGCGCCCTCACATACACGCTCCCCCTAAAACGTTGTCGGACCCTCACATGGACCCTAAACCGTCCCCGTCCCCTAACCCTAACCCTAGCCCGAACCCTAACCCTAAGCCTTCCCCGAAGCCTGACCTTCACCCGTCCCCTAATCCTAACCCGTACGCTAACACTAACATGCGCCGTCACACGCACACTCCCCCTAAAGCGTTGTCGGACCCTCACCTGGACCCTAAACCGTCCCCGTACCCTAACCCTAACCCTAGCCCGAACCCTAACCCTAATCCTTCCCCGAAGCCTGACCCTCACCCGTCCCCTAATCCTAACCCGTATGCTCACACTAACCCGCACCCTCAAACGCACGCTCCCCCTAAAGCGTTGTCGGACCCTCACCTGGACCCTAAACCGTCCCCGTCCCCTAACCCTAACCCTAGCCCGAACCCTAACCCTAACCCTTCCCCGAAGACTGACCCTCACCCGTCCCCTAATCCTAACACGTAGGCTCACACTAACCCGCGCCCTCACACGCACGCTCCCCCTAAAGCGTTGTCGGACCCTCACCTGGACCCTAAACCGTCCCCGTCCCCTAACGTTAACCCTAGCCCGAACCCTAACCCTAACCCTTCCCCGAAGCCTGACCCTCACCCGTCCCCTAATCCTAACCCGTAGGCTCACACTAACCCGCACCCTCAAACGCACGCTCCCCCTAAAGCGTTGTCGGACCCTCACCTGGACCCTAAACCGTCCCCGTCCCCTAACCCTAACCCTAGCCCGAACCCTAACCCTAACCCTTCCCCGAAGACTGACCCTCACCCGTCCCCTAATCCTAACACGTAGGCTCACACTAACCCGCGCCCTCACACGCACGCTCCCCCTAAAGCGTTATCGGACCCTCACCTGGACCCTAAACCGTCCCCGTCCCCTAACGTTAACCCTAGCCCGAACCCTAACCCTAACCCTTCCCCGAAGCCTGACCCTCACCCGTCCCCTAATCCTAACCCGTAGGCTCACACTAACCCGCGCCCTCACACGCACGCTCCCCCTAAAGCGTTGTCGGACCCTCACCTGGACCCTAAACCGTCCCCGTCCCCTAACCCTAACCCTAGCCCGAACCCTAACCCTATCCCTTCCCCGAAGCCTGACGCTCACCCGTCCCCTAATCCTAATCCGTACGGTAACACTAACCCGCGCCCTCACACGCACGCTCCCCCTAAAGCGTTGTCGGACCCTCACCTCGATCCTAAACCGTCCCCGTCCCCTAACCCTAACTCTAGCCCGAACTCTAACCCTAACCCTTCCCCGAAGCCTGACCCTCACCCGTCCCCAATCCTAACCCGTAGGCTCACACTAACCCGCGCCCTCACACGCACGCTCCCCCTAAGGCGTTGTCGGACCCTCACCTGGACCCTAAACCGTCCCCGTACCCTAACCCTAACCCTAGCCCGAACCCTAACCCTAACCCTTCCCCGAAGCCTGACGCTCACCCGTCCCCTAATCCTAATCCGTACGGTAACACTAACCCGCGCCCTCACACGCACGCTCCCCCTAAAGCGTTGTCGGACCCTCACCTCGATCCTAAACCGTCCCCGTCCCCTAACCCTAACCCTACCCCGAACTCTAACCCTAACCCTTCCCCGAAGCCTGACCCTCACCCGTCCCCAATCCTAACCCGTAGGCTCACACTAACCCGCGCCCTCACACGCACGCTCCCCCTAAAGCATTGTCGGACCCTCACCTGGACCCTAAACCGTCCCCGTCCCCTAACCCTAAACCTAGCCCGAACCCTAACCCTAACCCTTCCCCGAAGCCTGACCCTCACCCGTCCCCTAATCCTAACCCGTAGGCTCACACTAAGCCACGCCCTCACACGCACGCTCCCCCTAAAGCGTTGTCGGACCCTCACCTGGACCCTAAACCGTCCCCGTCCCCTAACACTAACCCTAGCCCGAACCCTAACCCTAACACTTCCCCGAAGCCTGACCCTCACCCGTCCCCTAATCCTAACCGGTACGCTAACGCTAACCCACGCCCTCACACGCACGCTCCCCCTAAAGCGTTGTCGGACCCTCACCTGGACCCTAAACCGTCCCCGTCCCCTAACCCTAACCCTAGCCCGAACCCTAACCCTAACACTTCCCCGAAGCCTGACGCTCACCCGTCCCCTAATCCTAACCCGTATGGTAACACTAAACCGCGCCCTCACACGCACACTCCCCCTAAAGCGTTGTCGGACCCTCACCTGGACCCTAAACCGTCCCCGTCCCCTAACCCTAAACCTAGCCCGAACCCTAACCCTAACCCTTCCCCGAAGCCTGACCCTCACCCGTCACCTAATCCTAACGGGTAGGCTCACACTAACCCGCGCCCTTACACGCACGCTCCCCCTAAAGCGTTGTCGGACCCTCACCTGGACCCTAAACCGTCCCCGTCCCCTAACCCTAGCCCGAACCCTAACCCTAACCCTTCCCCGAAGCCTGACGCTCACCCGTCCCCTAATCCTAACCCGTACGGTAACACTAACCCGCGCCCTCACACCCACGCTCCCCCTAAAGCGTTGTCGGACCCTCACCTCGATCCTAAACCGTCCCCGTCCCCTAACCCTAACCCTAGCCTGAACCCTAACCCTAACCCTTCCCCGAAGCCTGACCCTCACCCGTCCCCTAATCCTAACCCGTAGGCTCACACTAACCCGCGCCCTCACACGCACGCTCCCCCTAAAGCGTTGTCGGACCCTCACCTGGACCCTAAACCGTCCCCGTCCCCTAACCCTAACCCTAACCCTAACCCTTCCCCGAAGCCTGACCCTCACCCGTCCCCTATCCTAACCCGTAGGCTCACACTAACCCGTGCCCTCACACGCACGCTCCCCCTAAAGCGTTGTCGGACCCTCACCTGGACCCTAAACCGTCCCCGTCCCCTAACCCTAACCCTAGCCCGAACCCTAAACCTAACACTTCCCCGAAGCATGACCCTCACCCGTCCCCAAATCCTAACCCGTACGCTAACACTAACCCGCGACCTCACACGCACGCTCACCCTAAAGCGTTGTCGGACCCTCACCTGAACCCTAAACCGTACACGTCCCCTAAACCTAACCCTAGCCCGAATCCTAACCCTAACCCTTCCCCGAAGCCTGACCCTCACCCGTCCCCTAATCCTAACCCGTACGCTAACACTAACCCACGCCCTCACACGCACGCTCCCCCTAAAGCGTTGTCTGACCCTCACCTGGACCCTAAACCGTCCCCGTACCCTAACCCTAACCCTAGCCCGAACCCTAAACCTAACCCTTCCCCGAAGCCTGACCCTCACCCGTCCCCTAATCCTAACCCGTACGCTAACACTAACCCGCACCCTCACACGCACGCTCCCCCTAAAGCGTTGTCGGACCCTCACCTGGACCCTAAACTGTCCCCATCCCCTAACCCTAACCCTAGCCCGAACCCTAACCCTAACACTTCCCCGAAGCCTGACCCTTACCCGTCCCCTAATCCTAACCCGTAGGCTAACACTAACCCGCGCCCTCACACGCACGCTCCCCCTAAAGCGTTGTCGGACCCTCACCTGGACCCTAAACCGTCCCCGTCCCCTAACCCTAACCCTAGCCCGAACCCTAAACCTAACTCTTCCCCGAAGCATGACCCTCACCCGTGCCCAAATCCTAACCCGTACGCTAACACTAACCCGCGCCCTCACACGCACGCTCCCCCTAAAGCGTTGTCGGACCCTCACCTGGACCCTAAACCGTCCCCGTCCCCTAACCCTATCCCTAGCCCGAACCCTAACCCTAACCCTTCCCCGAAGCCTGACCCTCACCCGTCCCCTAATCCTAACCCGAATGCTAACACTAATCCGCGCCCTCACACACACGCTCCCCCTAAAGCGTTGTCGGACCCTCACCTGGACCCTAAACCGTCCCCGTACCCTAACCCTAACCCTAGCCCGAACCCTAACCCTAACCCTTCCCCGAAGCCTGACCCTCACCCGTCCCCTAATCCTAACCCGTGCGCTCACACTAACCCGCGCCCTCACACGCACGCTCCCCCTAAAGCGTTGTCGGACCCTCACCTGGACCCTAAACCGTCCCCGTCCCCTAACCCTAACCCTAGCCCGAACCCTAAACCTAACCCTTCCCCGAAGCCTGACCCTCACCCGTCCCCTAATCCTAACCCGTACGCTAACACTAACCCGCGCCCTCACACGCACGCTCCCCCTAAAGCGTTGTCGGACCCTCACCTGGACCCTAAACCGTCCCCGTCCCCTAACCCTAACCCTAGCCCGAACCCTAACCCTAACCCTTCCCCGAAGCCTGACCCTCACCCGTCCCCTAATCCTAACCCGTAGGCTCACATTAACCCACGCCCTCACACACACGCTCCCCCTAAAGCGTTGTCGGACCCTCACCTGGAACCTAAACCGTCCCCGTCCCCTAACCCTAACCCTAGCCCGAACCCTAACCCTAACCCTTCCCCGAAGCCTGACCCTCACCCGTCCCCTAATCCTAACCCGTACGCTAACACTAACCCACGCCCTCACACGCACGCTCCCCCTAAAGCGTTGTCGGACCCTCACCTGGACCCTAAACCGTCCCCGTCCCCTAACCCTAACCCTAGCGCGAACCCTAACCCTAAGCCTTCCCCGAAGCCTGACTCTCACCTGTCCCCTAATCCTAACCCGAACGCTAACACTAACCCGCGCCCTCACACGCACGCTCTCCCTAAAGCGTTGTAGTACCTACACCTGGACCCTAAACCGTCCCCGTCCCCTAACCCTAACCCTAGCCCGAACCCTAACCCTAACCCTTCCCCGAAGCCTGACCCTCACCCGTCCCCTAATCCTAACCCGTAGGCTCACACTAACCCGCGCCCTCACACGCACGCTCCCCCTAAAGCGTTGTCGGACCCTCACCTGGACCCTAAACCGTCCCCGTCCCCTAACCCTAACCCTAGCCCGAACCCTAAACCTAACACTTCCCCGAAGCATGACCCTCACCCGTCCCCAAATCCTAACCCGTACGCTAACACTAACCCGCGCCCTCACACGCACGCTCCCCCTAAAGCGTTGTCGGACCCTCACCTGAACCCTAAACCGTACCCGTCCCCTAACCCTAACCCTAGCCCGAATCCTAACCCTAACCCTTCCCCGAAGCCTGACCCTCACCCGTCCCCTAATCCTAACCCGTACGCTAACACTAACCCACGCCCTCACACGCACGCTCCCCCTAAAGCGTTGTCGGACCCTCACCTGGACCCTAAACCGTCCCCGTACCCTAACCCTAACCCTAGCCCGAACCCTAAACCTAACCCTTCCCCGAAGCCTGACCCTCACCCGTCCCCTAATCCTAACCCGTACGCTAACACTAACCCGCGCCCTCACACGCACGCTCCCCCTAAAGCGTTGTCGGACCCTCACCTGGACCCTAAACCGTCCCCATCCCCTAACCCTAACCCTAGCCCGAACCCTAACCCTAACACTTCCCCGAAGCCTGACCCTCACCCGTCCCCTAATCGTAACCCGTAGGCTAACACTAAGCCGCGCCCTCACACGCACGCTCCCTCTAAAGCGTTGTCGGACCCTCACCTGGACCCTGAACCGTCCCCGTCCCCTAACCCTAACCCTAGCCCGAACCCTAACCCTAAGCCTTCCCCGAAGCCTGACCCTCACCCGTCCCCTAATCCTAACCCGTACGCTAACACTAACCCGCGCCCTCACACGCACGCTCCCTCTAAAGCGTTGTCGGACCCTCACCTGGACCCTGAACCGTCCCCGTCCCCTAACCCTAACCCTAGCCCGAACCCTAACCCTAAGCCTTCCCCGAAGCCTGACCCTCACCCGTCCCCTAATCCTAACCCGTACGCTAACACTAACCCACGCCCTCACACGCACGCTCCCCCTAAAGCGTTGTCGGACCCTCACCTGAACCCTAAAACGTCCCCGTCCCCTAACCCTAACCCTAGCCCCAACCATAACCCTAACACTTCCCCGAAGCCTGACCCTCACCCGTCCCCTAATCCTAACCCGTACGCTAACACTAACCCACGCCCTCACACGCACGCTCCCCCTAAAGCGTTGTCGGACCCTCACCTGGACCCTAAACCGTCCCCGTCCCCTAACCCTAACCCTAGCCCGAACCCTAACCCTAACCCTTCCCCGAAGCCTGACCCTCACCCGTCCCCTAATCCTAACCCGTAGGCTCACACTAACCCGGGCCCTCATACTCACGCTCCCCCTAAAGCGTTGTCGGACCCTCACATGAACCCTAAACCGTCCCCATCCCCTAAACCTAACCCTAGCCCGAACCCTAAACCTAACACTTCCCCGAAGCATGACCCTCACCCGTCCCAAATCCTAACCCGTACGCTAACACTAACCCGCGCCCTCACACGCACGCTCCCCCTAAAGCGTTGTCGGACCCTCACCTGGACCCTATACCGTCCCCGTCCCCTAACCCTAACCCTAGCCGGAACCCTAACCCTAACCCTTCCCCGAAGCCTGACCCTCACCCGTCCCCTTTCCTAACCCGAACGCTAACACTAATCCGCGCCCGCACACGCACGCTCCCCCTAAAGCGTTGTCGGACCCTCACCTGGACCCTAAACCGTCCCCGTACCCTAACCCTAACCCTAGCCCGAACCCTAACCCTAACCCTTCCCCGAAGCCTGACCCTCACCCGTCCCCTAATCCTAACCCGTGCGCTCACACTAACACGCGCCCTCACACGCACGCTCCCACTAAAGCGTTGTCGGACCCTCACCTGGACCCTAAACCGTCCCCGTCCCCTAACCCTAACCCTAGCCCGAACCCTAAACCTAACCCTTCCCCGAAGCCTGACCCTCACCCGTCCCCTAATCGTAACCCGTAGGCTCACACTAACCCGCGCCCTCACACGCACGCTCCCCCTAAAGCGTTGTCGGACCCTCACCTGGACCCTAAACCGTTCCCGTCCCCTAACCCTAACCCTAGCCCGAACCCTAACCCTAACCCTTCCCCGAAGCCTGACCCTCACCCGTTCCCTAATCCTAACCCGTAGGCTCACACTAACCCGCGCCCTGACACGCACGCTCCCCCTAAAGCGTTGTCGGATCCTCACCTGGACCCTAAACCGTCCCCGTCCCCTAACCCTAACCCTAGCCCGAACCCTAACCCTAACACTTCCCCGAAGCCTGACCCTCACCCGTCCCCTAATCCTAACGCGTACGCTAACACTAACCCACGCCTTCACACGCACGCTCCCCCTAAAGCGTTGTCGGACCCTCACCTGGACCCTAAACCGTCCCCATCCCCTAAACCTAACCCTAGCCTGAACACTAACCCTAAAACTTCCCCGAAGCCTGACCCTCACCCGTCCCCTAATCCTAACACGTGCGCTCACACTAACCCGCGCCCTCACACGCACGCTCCCCCTAAAGCGTTGTCGGACCCTCACCTGGACCCTAAACCGTCCCCGTCCCCTAACCCTAACCCTAGCCCGAACCCTAACCCTAACACTTCCCCGAAGCCTGACCCTCACCCGTCCCCTAAACCTAACCCGTACGCTAACACTAACCCGCGCCCTCACACGCACGCTCCCCCTAAAGCGTTGTCGGACCCTCACCTGAACCCTAAACCGTACCCGTACCCTAACCCTAACCCTAGCCCGAATCCTAACCCTAACCCTTCCCCGAAGCCTGACCCTCACCCGTCCCCTAATCCTAACCCGTAGGCTAACACTAACCCGCGCCCTCACACGCACGCTCCCCCTAAAGCGTTGTCGGACCCTCACCTGGACTCTAAACCGTCCCCGTCCCCAGCCCTAACCCTAGCCCGAACCCTAACCCTAACCCTTACCCGAAGCCTGACCCTCACCCGTCCCCTAATCCTAACCCGAACACTAACACTAATCCGCGCCCGCACACGCACGCTCCCCCTAAAGCGTTGTCGGACCCTCACCTGGACCCTAAACCGTCCCCGTACCCTAACCCTAACCCTAGCCAGAACCCTAACCCTAAACCTTCCCCGAAGCCTGACCCTCACCCGTCCCCTAATCCTAACCCGTACGCTAATACTAACCCGCGCCCTCACATGCACGCTCCCCCTAAAGCGTTGTCGGACCCTCACCTGAACCCTAAACCGTACCCGTACCCTAACCCTAACCCTAGCCCGAACCCTAACCCTAACCCTTCCCCGAAGCCTGACCCTCACCCGTCCCCTAATCCTAACCCGTATGCTGACACTAACCCACGCCCTCACACGCACGCTCCCCCTAAAGCGTTGTCGGACCCTCACCTGGACCCTAAACCGTCCCCGTACCCTAACCCTAACCCTAGCCCGAACCCTAAACCTAACCCTTCCCCGAAGCCTGTCCCTCACCCGTCCCCTAATCCTAACCCGTACGCTAACACTAACCCGCGCCCTCACACACACACTCCCCCTAAAGCGTTGTCGGACCCTCACCTGGACCCTAAACCGTCCCCGTCCCCTAACCCTAACCCTAGCCCGAACCCTAACCCTAAGCCTTCCCCGAAGCCTGACCCTCACCCGTCCCCTAATCCTAACCCGTAGGCTAGCAGTAAGCCGCGCCCTCACACGCACGCTCCCCCTAAAGCGTTGTCGGAACCTCACCTGGACCCTAAACCGTCCCCGTCCCCTAACCCTAACCCTAGCGCGAACCCTAACCCTAAGCCTTCCCCGAAGCCTGACTCTCACCTGTCCCCTAATCCTAACCCGAACGCTAACACTAACCCGCGCCCTCACACGCACGCTCTCCCTAAAGCGTTGTCGTACCCTCACCTGGACCCTAAACCGTCCCCGTCCCCTAACCCTAACCCTAGCCCGAACCCTAACCCTAACCCTTCCCCGAAGCCTGACCCTCACCCGTCCCCTAATCCTAACCCGTAGGCTAACAGTAAGCCGCGCCCTCACACGCTCGCTCCCCCTAAAGCGTTGTCGGACCCTCACCTGGACCCTAAACCGTCCCCGTCCCCTAACCCTAACCCTAGCGCGAACCCTAACCCTAAGCCTTCCCCGAAGCCTGACTCTCAACTGTCCCCTAATCCTAACCCGAACGCTAACACTAACCCGCGCCCTCACACGCACGCTCTCCCTAAAGCGTTGTCGTACCCTCACCTGGACCCTAAACCGTCCCCGTCCCCTAACCCTAACCCTAGCCCGAACCCTAACCCTAACCCTTCCCCGAAGCCTGACCCTCACCCGTCCCCTAATCCTAACCCGTAGGCTCACACTAACCCGCGCCCTCACACGCACGCTCCCCCTAAAGCGTTGTCGGACCCTCACCTGGACCCTAAACCGTCCCCGTCCCCTAACCCTAACCCTAGCCCGAACCCTAATCCTAACACTTCCTCGAAGCATGACCCTCACCCGTCCCCAAATCCTAACCCGTACGCTAACACTAACCCGCGCCCTCACACGCACGCTCCCCCTAAAGCGTTGTCGGACCCTCACCTGGACCCTAAACCGTCCACGTCCCCTAACCCTAACCCTAGCCCGAACCCTAACCCTAACCCTTCCCCGAAGCCTGACCCTCACCCGTCCCCTAATCCTAACCCGAACGCTAACACTAATCCGCGCCCTCACACACACGCTCCCCCTAAAGCGTTGTCGGACCCTCACCTGGACCCTAAACCGTCCACGTACCCTAACCCTAACCCTAGCCCGAACCCTAAACCTAACCCTTCCCCGAAGCCTGACCCTCACCCGTCCCCTAATCCTAACCCGTATGCTGACACTAACCCACGCCCTCACACGCACGCTCCCCCTAAAGCGTTGTCGGACCCTCACCTGGACCCTAAACCGTTCCCGTCCCCTAACCCTAACCCTAGCCCGAACCCTAACCCTAACCCTTCCCCGAAGCCTGACCCTCACCCGTCCCCAATCCTAACCCGTACGCTAATACTAACCCGCGCCCTCACACGCACGCTCCCCCTAAAGCGTTGTCGGACCCTCACCTGAACCCTAAACCGTACCCGTACCCTAACCCTAACCCTAGCCCGAACCCTAACCCTAACCCTTCCCCGAAGCCTGACCCTCACCCGTCCCCTAATCCTAACCCGTATGCTGACACTAACCCACGCCCTCACACGCACGCTCCCCCTAAAGCGTTGTCGGACCCTCACCTGGACCCTAAACCGTCCCCGTACCCTAACCCTAACCCTAGCCCGAACCCTAAACCTAACCCTTCCCCGAAGCCTGACCCTCACCCGTCCCCTAATCCTAACCCGTACGCTAACACTAACCCGCGCCCTCACACACACACTCCCCCTAAAGCGTTGTCGGACCCTCACCTGGACCCTAAACCGTCCCCGTCCCCTAACCCTAACCCTAGCCCGAACCCTAACCCTAACCCTTCCCCGAAGCCTGACCCTCACCCGTCCCCTAATCCTAACCCGTAGGCTAACAGTAAGCCGCGCCCTCACACGCTCGCTCCCCCTAAAGCGTTGTCGGACCCTCACCTGGACCCTAAACCGTCCCCGTCCCCTAACCCTAACCCTAGCGCGAACCCTAACCCTAAGCCTTCCCCGAAGCCTGACTCTCACCTGTCCCCTAATCCTAACCCGAACGCTAACACTAACCCGCGCCCTCACACGCACGCTCTCCCTAAAGCGTTGTCGTACCCTCACCTGGACCCTAAACCGTCCCCGTCCCCTAACCCTAACCCTAGCCCGAACCCTAACCCTAACCCTTCCCCGAAGCCTGACCCTCACCCGTCCCCTAATCCTAACCCGTAGGCTCACACTAACCCGCGCCCTCACACGCACGCTCCCCCTAAAGCGTTGTCGGACCCTCACCTGGACCCTAAACCGTCCCCGTCCCCTAACCCTAACCCTAGCCCGAACCCTAATCCTAACACTTCCTCGAAGCATGACCCTCACCCGTCCCCAAATCCTAACCCGTACGCTAACACTAACCCGCGCCCTCACACGCACGCTCCCCCTACAGCGTTGTCGGACCCTCACCTGGACCCTAAACCGTCCACGTCCCCTAACCCTAACCCTAGCCCGAACCCTAACCCTAACCATTCCCCGAAGCCTGACGCTCACCCGTCCCCTAATCCTAACCCGAACGCTAACACTAATCCGCGCCCTCACACACACGCTCCCCCTAAAGCGTTGTCGGACCCTCACCTGGACCCTAAACCGTCCACGTACCCTAACCCTAACCCTAGCCCGAACCCTAACCCTAACCCTTCCCCGAAGCCTGAACCTCACCCGTCCCCTAATCCTAAACCGTGCGCTCACACTAACCCGCGCCCTCACACGCACGCTCCCCCTAAAGCGTTGTCGGACCCTCACCTGGACCCTAAACCGTCCCCGTACCCTAACCCTAACCCTAGCCCGAACCCTAAACCTAACCCTTCCCCGAAGCCTGACCCTCACCCGTCCCCTAATCCTAACCCGTACGCTAACACTAACCCGCGCCCTCACACGCACGCTCCCCCTAAAGCGTTGTCGGACCCTCACCTGGACCCTAAACCGTCCCCGTCCCCTAACCCTAACCCTAGCCCGAACCCTAACCCTAACCCTTCCCCGAAGCCTGACCCTCACCCGTCCCCTAATCCTAACCCGTAGGCTCACATTAACCCGCGCCCTCACACACACGCTCCCCCTAAACCGTTGTCGGACCCTCACCTGGAACCTAAACCGTCCCCGTCCCCTAACCCTAACCCTAGCCCGAACCCTAACCCTAACCCTTCCCTGAAGCCTGACCCTCACCCGTCCCCTAATCGTAACCCGTAGGCTCACACTAACCCGCGCCCTCACACGCATGCTCCCCCTAAAGCTTTGTCGGACCCTCACCTGGACCCTAAACCGTTCCCGTCCCCTAGCCCTAGCCCGAACACTAACCCTAACACTTCCCCGAAGCCTGACCCTCACCCGTCCCCAATCCTAACCCGTAGGCTCACACTAACCCGCGCCCTCACACGCACGCTCCCCCTAAAGCGTTGTCGGACCCTCACCTCGATCCTAAACCGTCCCCGTCCCCTAAGCCTAACCCTAGCCCGAACTCTAACCCTAACCCTTCCCCGAAGCCTGACCCTCACCCGTCCCCAATCCTAACCCGTAGGCTCACACTAACCCGTGCCCTCACACGCACGCTCCCCCGAAAGCATTGTCGGACCCTCACCTGGACCCTAAACCGTCCCCGTCCCCTAACTCTAAACCTAGCCCGAACCCTAACCCTAACCCTTCCCCGAAGCCTGACCCTCACCCGTCCCCTAATCCTAACCCGTAGGCTCACACTAAGCCGCGCCCTCACACGCACGCTCCCCCTAAAGCGTTGTCGGACCCTCACCTGGACCCTAAACCGTCCCCGTCCCCTAACCCTAACCCTAGCCCGAACCCTAACCCTAACATTTCCCCGAAGCCTGACGCTCACCCGTCCCCTAATCCTAACCCGTACGGTAACACTCACCCACGCCCTCACACGCACGCTCCACCTAAAGCGCTGTCGGACCCTCACCTGGACCCTAAACCGTCCCCGTCCCCTAACCCTAACCCTAGCCCGAACCCTAACCCTAACCCTTCCCCGAAGCCTGACCCTCACCCGTCACCTAATCCTAACGGGTAGGCTCACACTAACCTGCGAACTTACACGCACGCTCCCCCTAAAGCATTGTCGGACCCTCACCTGGACCCTAAACCGTCCCCGTCCCCTAACCCTAGCCCGAACCCTAACCCTAACCCTTCCCCGAAGCCTGACGCTCACCCGTCCCCTAATCCTAACCCGTACGGTAACACGAACCCGCGCCCTCACACCCACGCTCCCCCTAAAGCGTTGTCGGACCCTCACCACGATCCTAAACCGTCCCCGTCCCCTAACCCTAACCCTAGCCTGAACCCTAACCCTAACACTTCCCCGAAGCCTGACCCTCACCCGTCCCCTAATCCTAACCCGTAGGCTCACACTAACCCGCGCCCTCACACGAACGCTCCCCCTAAAGCGTTGTCGGACCCTCACCTGGACCCTAAACCGTCCCCGTCCCCTAACCCTAACCCTAGCCCGAACCCTAACCCTAACCCTTCCCCGAAGCCTGACCCTCACCCGTCCCCTAATCCTAACCCGTAGGCTCACATTAACCCGCGCCCTCACATACACGCTCCCCCTAAAGCGTTGTCGGACCCTCACATGGACCCTAAACCGTCCCCGTCCCCTAACCCTAACCCTAGCCCGAACATTATCCCTAAGCCTTCCCCGAAGCCTGACCCTCACCCGTCCCCTAATCCTAACCCGTACGCTCACACTAACACGCGCCCTCACACGCACGCTCCCCCTAAAGCGTTGTCGGACCCTCACCTGGACCCTAAACCGTCCCCGTACCCTAACCCTAACCCTAGCCAGAACCCTAACCCTAACCCTTCCCCGAAGCCTGACCCTCACCCGTCCCATAATCCTAACCCGTATGCTCACACTAACCCGCGCCCTCACACGCACGCTCCCCCTAAAGCATTGTCGGACCCTCACCTGGACCCTAAACCGTCCCCGTCCCCTAACCCTAACTCTAGCCCGAACCCTAACCCTAACCCTTCCCCGAAGCCTGACCCTCACCCGTCCCCTAATCCTAACCCGTAGGCTCACACTAACCCGCGCCCTCACACGCACGCTCCCCCTAAAGCGTTGTCGGACCCTCACCTGGACCCTAAACCGTCCCCGTCCCCTAACCCTAACCCTAGCCCGAACCCTAACCCTAACCCTTCCCCGAAGCCTGACCCTCACCCGTCCTGTAATCCTAACCCGTTCGCTCACACTATCCCGCTCCCTCACATGCACGCTCCCCCTAAAGCGTTGTCGGACCCTCACCTCGACCCTAAACCGTCCCCGTCCCCTAACCCTAACCCTAGCCCGAACCCTAACCCTAACAGTTCCCCGAAGCCTGACCCTCACCCGTCCCCTAATCCTAACCCGTACGCTCACACTATCCCGCGCCCTCACACGCACACTCCCCCTAAAGCGTTGTCGGACCCTCACCTGGACCCTAAACCGTCCCCGTCCCATAACCCTAACCCTAGCCCGAACCCTAACCCTAACCCTTCAACGAAGCCTGACCCTCACCCGTCCCCTAATCCTAAACCGTAGGCTCACATTAACCCGCGCCCTCACACCCAAGCTCCCCCTAAAGCGTTGTCGGACCCTCACCTGGACCCTAAACCGTCTCTGTCCCCTAACCCTAACCCTAGCCCGAACCCTAACCCTAACACTTCCCCGAAGCCTGATCCTCACCCGTCCCCTAATCCTAACCCGTAGGCTCACACTAACCCGCGCCCTCACACGCACGCTCCCCCTAAAGCGTTGTCGGACCCTCACCTGGACCCTAAACCGTCCCCGTACCCTAACCCTAACCCTAGCCCGAACCCTAACCCTAACCCTTCCCCGAAGCCTGACCCTCACCCGTCCCCTAATCCTAACCCGTACGCTAACACTAACCCACGCCCTCACACGCACGCTCCCCCTAAAGCGTTGTCGGACCCTCACCTTGACCCTAAACCGTCCCCGTCCCCTAACCTAACCCTAGCCCGAACCCTAACCCTAACACTTCCCCGAAGCCTGACGCTCACCCGTCCCCTAATCCTAACCCGTACGGTAACACTAACCCGCGCCCTCACACGCACGCTCCCCCTAAAGCGTTGTCGGACCCTCACCTGGACCCTAAACCGTCCCCGTCCCCTAACCCTAACCCTAGCCAGAACCCTAACCCTAACCCTTCCCCGAAGCCTGACCCTCACCCGTCACCTAATCCTAACGGGTAGGGTCACACTAACCCGCGCCCTACACGCACGCTCCCCCTAAAGCGTTGTCGGACCCTCACCTGGACCCTAAACCGTCCCCGTCCCCTAACCCTAGCCCGAACCCTAACCCTAACCCTTCCCCGAAGCCTGACGCTCACCCGTCCCCTAATCCTAACCCGTACGGTAACACTAACCCGCGCCCTCACACCCACGCTCCCCCTAAAGCGTTGTCGGACCCTCACCTCGATCCTAAACCGTCCCCGTCCCCTAACCCTAACCCTAGCCTGAACCCTAACCCTAACCCTTCCCCGAAGCCTGACCCTCACCCGTCCCCTAATCCTAACCCGTAGGCTCACACTAACCCGCGCCCTCACACGCACGCTCCCCCTAAAGCGTTGTCGGACCCTCACCTGGACCCTAAACCGTCCCCGTCCCCTAACCCTAACCCTAGCCCGAACCCTAACCCTAACCCTTCCCCGAAGCCTGACCCTCACCCGTCCCCTAATCCTAACCCGTAGGCTCACATTAACCCGCGCCCTCACATACACGCTCCCCCTAAAACGTTGTCGGACCCTCACATGGACCCTAAACCGTCCCCGTCCCCTAACCCTAACCCTAGCCCGAACCCTAACCCTAAGCCTTCCCCGAAGCCTGACCTTCACCCGTCCCCTAATCCTAACCCGTACGCTAACACTAACATGCGCCGTCACACGCACACTCCCCCTAAAGCGTTGTCGGACCCTCACCTGGACCCTAAACCGTCCCCGTACCCTAACCCTAACCCTAGCCCGAACCCTAACCCTAATCCTTCCCCGAAGCCTGACCCTCACCCGTCCCCTAATCCTAACCCGTATGCTCACACTAACACGCACCCTCAAACGCACGCTCCCCCTAAAGCGTTGTCGGACCCTCACCTGGACCCTAAACCGTCCCCGTCCCCTAACCCTAACCCTAGCCCGAACCCTAACCCTAACCCTTCCCCGAAGACTGACCCTCACCCGTCCCCTAATCCTAACACGTAGGCTCACACTAACCCGCGCCCTCACACGCACGCTCCCCCTAAAGCGTTGTCGGACCCTCACCTGGACCCTAAACCGTCCCCGTCCCCTAACGTTAACCCTAGCCCGAACCCTAACCCTAACCCTTCCCCGAAGCCTGACCCTCACCCGTCCCCTAATCCTAACCCGTAGGCTCACACTAACCCGCGCCCTCACACGCACGCTCCCCCTAAAGCGTTGTCGGACCCTCACCTGGACCCTAAACCGTCCCCGTCCCCTAACCCTAACCCTAGCCCGAACCCTAACCCTATCCCTTCCCCGAAGCCTGACGCTCACCCGTCCCCTAATCCTAATCCGTACGGTAACACTAACCCGCGCCCTCACACGCATGCTCCCCCTAAAGCGTTGTCGGACCCTCACCTCGATCCTAAACCGTCCCCGTCCCCTAACCCTAACTCTAGCCCGAACTCTAACCCTAACCCTTCCCCGAAGCCTGACCCTCACCCGTCCCCAATCCTAACCCGTAGGCTCACACTAACCCGCGCCCTCACACGCACGCTCCCCCTAAGGCGTTGTCGGACCCTCACCTGGACCCTAAACCGTCCCCGTACCCTAACCCTAACCCTAGCCCGAACCCTAACCCTAACCCTTCCCCGAAGCCTGACGCTCACCCGTCCCCTAATCCTAATCCGTACGGTAACACTAACCCGCGCCCTCACACGCACGCTCCCCCTAAAGCGTTGTCGGACCCTCACCTCGATCCTAAACCGTCCCCGTCCCCTAACCCTAACCCTACCCCGAACTCTAACCCTAACCCTTCCCCGAAGCCTGACCCTCACCCGTCCCCAATCCTAACCCGTAGGCTCACACTAACCCGCGCCCTCACACGCACGCTCCCCCTAAAGCATTGTCGGACCCTCACCTGGACCCTAAACCGTCCCCGTCCCCTAACCCTAAACCTAGCCCGAACCCTAACCCTAACCCTTCCCCGAAGCCTGACCCTCACCCGTCCCCTAATCCTAACCCGTAGGCTCACACTAAGCCGCGCCCTCACACGCACGCTCCCCCTAAAGCGTTGTCGGACCCTCACCTGGACCCTAAACCGTCCCCGTCCCCTAACACTAACCCTAGCCCGAACCCTAACCCTAACACTTCCCCGAAGCCTGACCCTCACCCGTCCCCTAATCCTAACCGGTACGCTAACGCTAACCCACGCCCTCACACGCACGCTCCCCCTAAAGCGTTGTCGGACCCTCACCTGGACCCTAAACCGTCCCCGTCCCCTAACCCTAACCCTAGTCCGAACCCTAACCCTAACACTTCCCCGAAGCCTGACGCTCACCCGTCCCCTAATCCTAACCCGTACGGTAACACTAAACCGCGCCCTCACACGCACACTCCCCCTAAAGCGTTGTCGGACCCTCACCTGGACCCTAAACCTTCCCCGTCCCCTAACCCTAAACCTAGCCCGAACCCTAACCCTAACCCTTCCCCGAAGCCTGACCCTCACCCGTCACCTAATCCTAACGGGTAGGCTCACACTAACCCGCGCCCTTACACGCACGCTCCCCCTAAAGCGTTGTCGGACCCTCACCTGGACCCTAAACCGTCCCCGTCCCCTAACCCTAGCCCGAACCCTAACCCTAACCCTTCCCCGAAGCCTGACGCTCACCCGTCCCCTAATCCTAACCCGTACGGTAACACTAACCCGCGCCCTCACACCCACGCTCCCCCTAAAGCGTTGTCGGACCCTCACCTCGATCCTAAACCGTCCCCGTCCCCTAACCCTAACCCTAGCCTGAACCCTAACCCTAACCCTTCCCCGAAGCCTGACCCTCACCCGTCCCCTAATCCTAACCCGTAGGCTCACACTAACCCGCGCCCTCACACGCACGCTCCCCCTAAAGCGTTGTCGGACTCTCACCTGGACCCTAAACCGTCCCCGTCCCCTAACCCTAACCCTAGCTCGAACCCTAACCCTAACCCTTCCCCGAAGCCTGACCCTCACCCGTCCCCTAATCCTAACCCGTAGGCTAACACTAACACGCGCCCTCACACGCACGCTCCCCCTAATGCATTGTCGGACCCTCACCTGGACCCTAAACCATCCCCGTACCCTAACCCTAACCCTAGCCCGAACCCTAACCCTAATCCTTCCCCGAAGCCTGACCCTCACCCGTCCCCTAATCCTAAACCGTATGCTCACACTAACCCGCGCCCTCACACGCACGCTCCCCCTAAAGCGTTGTCGGACCCTCACCTGGACCCTAAACCGTCCCCGTCCCCTAACCCTAACCCTAGCCCGAACCCTAACCCTAACACTTCCCCGAAGCCTGACCCTCACCCGTCCCCTAATCCTAACCCGTAGGCTCACACTAACCCGCGCCCTCACACGCACGCTCCCCCTAAAGCGTTGTCGGACCCTCACCTGGACCCTAAACCGTCCCCGTCCCCTAACCCTAACCCTAGCCCGAACCCTAACCCTAACCCTTCCCCGAAGCCTGACCCTCACCCGTCCCCTAATCCTAACCCGTAGGCTCACACTAACCCGCGCCCTCACACGCACGCTCCCCCTAAAGCGTTGTCGGACCCTCACCTCGACCCTAAACCGTCCCCGTCCCCTAACCCTAACCCTAGCCCGAACCCTAACCCTAACACTTCCCCGAAGCCTGACCCTCACCCGTCCCGTAATCCTAACCCGTACAATCACACTATCCCGCGCCCTCACACACACGCTCCCCCTAAAGCGTTGTCGGACCCTCACCTCGACCCTAAACCGTCCCCGTCCCATAAACCTAACTCTAGCCCGAACTCTAACCCTAACCCTTCCCCGAAGCCTGACCCTCACCCGTCCCCAATCCTAACCCGTAGGCTCACACTAACCAGCGCCCTCACACGCACGCTCCCCCTAAAGCGTTGTCGGACCCTCACCTGGACCCTAAACCGTCCCCGTCCCCTAACCCTAAACCTAGCCCGAACCCTAACCCTAACCCTTCCCCGAAGCCTGACCCTCACCCGTCCCCTAATCCTAAACCGTACGCTCACACTAACCCGCGCCCTCACACGCACGCTCCCCCTAAAGCGTTGTCGGACCCTCACCTTGACCCTAAACCATCCCTGTCCCCTAACCCTAACCCTAGCCCGAACCCTAACCCTAACACTTCCCCGAAGCCTGACCCTCACCCGTCCCCTAATCCTAACCCGCACGCTAACACTAACCCGGGCCCTCACACGCACGCTCCCCCTAAAGCGTTGTCGGACCCTCACCTGGACCCTAAACCGTCTCTGTCCCCTAACCCTAAACCTAGCCCGAACCCTAACCCTAACACTTCCCCGAAGCCTGAAACTCACCCGTCCCCTAATCCTAACCCGTAGGCTCACACTAACCCGCACCCTCACACGCACGCTCCCCCTAAAGCGTTGTCGGACCCTCACCTGGACCCTAAACCGTCCCCGTCCCCTAACCCTAACCCTAGCCCGAACCCTAACCCTAACCCTTCCCCGAAGCCTGACCCTCACCCGTCCCCTAATCCTAACCCGCACGCTAACACTAACCCACGCCCTCACACGCACGCTCCCCCTAAAGCGTTGTCGGACCCTCACCTGGACCCTAAACCGTACCCGTCCCCTAACCCTAACCCTAGCCCGAACCCTAACCCTAACCCTTCCCCGAAGCCTGACCCTCACCCGTCACCTAATCCTAACCCGTAGGCTCACACTAACCCGCGCCCTCACACGCAAGATCCCCCTAAAGCGTTGTCGGACCCTAACCTGGACTCTAAACCGTCCCCGTCCCCTATCCCTAACCCTAGCCCGAACCCTAACCCTAACCCTTTCCCGAAGCATGACCCTCACCCGTCCCCTAATCCTAAGCCGTAGGCTAACACTAACCCGCGCCCTCACACGCACTCTCCCCCTAAAGCGTTGTCGGACCCTCACCTGGACCCTAAACCGTCCCCGTCCCCTAACACTAACCCTAGCCCGAACCCTAACCCTAACACTTCCCCGAAGCCTGACCCTCACCCGTCCCCTAATCCTAACCGGTACGCTAACGCTAACCCACGCCCTCACACGCACGCTCCCCCTAAAGCGTTGTCGGACCCTCACCTGGACCCTAAACCGTCCCCGTCCCCTAACCCTAACCCTAGCCCGAACCCTAACCCTAACACTTCCCCGAAGCCTGACGCTCACCCGTCCCCTAATCCTAACCCGTACGGTAACACTAAACCGCGCCCTCACACGCACACTCCCCCTAAAGCGTTGTCGGACCCTCACCTGGACCCTAAACCGTCCCCGTCCCCTAACCCTAAACCTAGCCCGAACCCTAACCCTAACCCTTCCCCGAAGCCTGACCCTCACCCGTCACCTAATCCTAACGGGTAGGCTCACACTAACCCGCGCCCTTACACGCACGCTCCCCCTAAAGCGTTGTCGGACCCTCACCTGGACCCTAAACCGTCCCCGTCCCCTAACCCTAGCCCGAACCCTAACCCTAACCCTTCCCCGAAGCCTGACGCTCACCCGTCCCCTAATCCTAACCCGTACGGTAACACTAACCCGCGCCCTCACACCCACGCTCCCCCTAAAGCGTTGTCGGACCCTCACCTCGATCCTAAACCGTCCCCGTCCCCTAACCCTAACCCTAGCCTGAACCCTAACCCTAACCCTTCCCCGAAGCCTGACCCTCACCCGTCCCCTAATCCTAACCCGTAGGCTCACACTAACCCGCGCCCTCACACGCACGCTCCCCCTAAAGCGTTGTCGGACCCTCACCTGGACCCTAAACCGTCCCCGTCCCCTAACCCTAACCCTAACCCTAACCCTTCCCCGAAGCCTGACCCTCACCCGTCCCCTATCCTAACCCGTAGGCTCACACTAACCCGTGCCCTCACACGCACGCTCCCCCTAAAGCGTTGTCGGACCCTCACCTGGACCCTAAACCGTCCCCGTCCCCTAACCCTAACCCTAGCCCGAACCCTAAACCTAACACTTCCCCGAAGCATGACCCTCACCCGTCCCCAAATCCTAACCCGTACGCTAACACTAACCCGCGACCTCACACGCACGCTCACCCTAAAGCGTTGTCGGACCCTCACCTGAACCCTAAACCGTACACGTCCCCTAAACCTAACCCTAGCCCGAATCCTAACCCTAACCCTTCCCCGAAGCCTGACCCTCACCCGTCCCCTAATCCTAACCCGTACGCTAACACTAACCCACGCCCTCACACGCACGCTCCCCCTAAAGCGTTGTCTGACCCTCACCTGGACCCTAAACCGTCCCCGTACCCTAACCCTAACCCTAGCCCGAACCCTAAACCTAACCCTTCCCCGAAGCCTGACCCTCACCCGTCCCCTAATCCTAACCCGTACGCTAACACTAACCCGCACCCTCACACGCACGCTCCCCCTAAAGCGTTGTCGGACCCTCACCTGGACCCTAAACTGTCCCCATCCCCTAACCCTAACCCTAGCCCGAACCCTAACCCTAACACTTCCCCGAAGCCTGACCCTTACCCGTCCCCTAATCCTAACCCGTAGGCTAACACTAACCCGCGCCCTCACACGCACGCTCCCCCTAAAGCGTTGTCGGACCCTCACCTGGACCCTAAACCGTCCCCGTCCCCTAACCCTAACCCTAGCCCGAACCCTAAACCTAACTCTTCCCCGAAGCATGACCCTCACCCGTGCCCAAATCCTAACCCGTACGCTAACACTAACCCGCGCCCTCACACGCACGCTCCCCCTAAAGCGTTGTCGGACCCTCACCTGGACCCTAAACCGTCCCCGTCCCCTAACCCTAACCCTAGCCCGAACCCTAACCCTAACCCTTCCCCGAAGCCTGACCCTCACCCGTCCCCTAATCCTAACCCGTAGGCTCACATTAACCCACGCCCTCACACACACGCTCCCCCTAAAGCGTTGTCGGACCCTCACCTGGAACCTAAACCGTCCCCGTCCCCTAACCCTAACCCTAGCCCGAACCCTAACCCTAACCCTTCCCCGAAGCCTGACCCTCACCCGTCCCCTAATCCTAACCCGTACGCTAACACTAACCCACGCCCTCACACGCACGCTCCCCCTAAAGCGTTGTCGGACCCTCACCTGGACCCTAAACCGTCCCCGTCCCCTAACCCTAACCCTAGCGCGAACCCTAACCCTAAGCCTTCCCCGAAGCCTGACTCTCACCTGTCCCCTAATCCTAACCCGAACGCTAACACTAACCCGCGCCCTCACACGCACGCTCTCCCTAAAGCGTTGTAGTACCTACACCTGGACCCTAAACCGTCCCCGTCCCCTAACCCTAACCCTAGCCCGAACCCTAACCCTAACCCTTCCCCGAAGCCTGACCCTCACCCGTCCCCTAATCCTAACCCGTAGGCTCACACTAACCCGCGCCCTCACACGCACGCTCCCCCTAAAGCGTTGTCGGACCCTCACCTGGACCCTAAACCGTCCCCGTCCCCTAACCCTAACCCTAGCCCGAACCCTAAACCTAACACTTCCCCGAAGCATGACCCTCACCCGTCCCCAAATCCTAACCCGTACGCTAACACTAACCCGCGCCCTCACACGCACGCTCCCCCTAAAGCGTTGTCGGACCCTCACCTGAACCCTAAACCGTACCCGTCCCCTAACCCTAACCCTAGCCCGAATCCTAACCCTAACCCTTCCCCGAAGCCTGACCCTCACCCGTCCCCTAATCCTAACCCGTACGCTAACACTAACCCACGCCCTCACACGCACGCTCCCCCTAAAGCGTTGTCGGACCCTCACCTGGACCCTAAACCGTCCCCGTACCCTAACCCTAACCCTAGCCCGAACCCTAAACCTAACCCTTCCCCGAAGCCTGACCCTCACCCGTCCCCTAATCCTAACCCGTACGCTAACACTAACCCGCGCCCTCACACGCACGCTCCCCCTAAAGCGTTGTCGGACCCTCACCTGGACCCTAAACCGTCCCCATCCCCTAACCCTAACCCTAGCCCGAACCCTAACCCTAACACTTCCCCGAAGCCTGACCCTCACCCGTCCCCTAATCGTAACCCGTAGGCTAACACTAAGCCGCGCCCTCACACGCACGCTCCCTCTAAAGCGTTGTCGGACCCTCACCTGGACCCTGAACCGTCCCCGTCCCCTAACCCTAACCCTAGCCCGAACCCTAACCCTAAGCCTTCCCCGAAGCCTGACCCTCACCCGTCCCCTAATCCTAACCCGTACGCTAACACTAACCCGCGCCCTCACACGCACGCTCCCTCTAAAGCGTTGTCGGACCCTCACCTGGACCCTGAACCGTCCCCGTCCCCTAACCCTAACCCTAGCCCGAACCCTAACCCTAAGCCTTCCCCGAAGCCTGACCCTCACCCGTCCCCTAATCCTAACCCGTACGCTAACACTAACCCACGCCCTCACACGCACGCTCCCCCTAAAGCGTTGTCGGACCCTCACCTGAACCCTAAAACGTCCCCGTCCCCTAACCCTAACCCTAGCCCCAACCATAACCCTAAAACTTCCCCGAAGCCTGACCCTCACCCGTCCCCTAATCCTAACCCGTACGCTAACACTAACCCACGCCCTCACACGCACGCTCCCCCTAAAGCGTTGTCGGACCCTCACCTGGACCCTAAACCGTCCCCGTCCCCTAACCCTAACCCTAGCCCGAACCCTAACCCTAACCCTTCCCCGAAGCCTGACCCTCACCCGTCCCCTAATCCTAACCCGTAGGCTCACACTAACCCGGGCCCTCATACTCACGCTCCCCCTAAAGCGTTGTCGGACCCTCACATGAACCCTAAACCGTCCCCATCCCCTAAACCTAACCCTAGCCCGAACCCTAAACCTAACACTTCCCCGAAGCATGACCCTCACCCGTCCCAAATCCTAACCCGTACGCTAACACTAACCCGCGCCCTCACACGCACGCTCCCCCTAAAGCGTTGTCGGACCCTCACCTGGACCCTATACCGTCCCCGTCCCCTAACCCTAACCCTAGCCGGAACCCTAACCCTAACCCTTCCCCGAAGCCTGACCCTCACCCGTCCCCTTTCCTAACCCGAACGCTAACACTAATCCGCGCCCGCACACGCACGCTCCCCCTAAAGCGTTGTCGGACCCTCACCTGGACCCTAAACCGTCCCCGTACCCTAACCCTAACCCTAGCCCGAACCCTAACCCTAACCCTTCCCCGAAGCCTGACCCTCACCCGTCCCCTAATCCTAACCCGTGCGCTCACACTAACACGCGCCCTCACACGCACGCTCCCACTAAAGCGTTGTCGGACCCTCACCTGGACCCTAAACCGTCCCCGTCCCCTAACCCTAACCCTAGCCCGAACCCTAAACCTAACCCTTCCCCGAAGCCTGACCCTCACCCGTCCCCTAATCGTAACCCGTAGGCTCACACTAACCCGCGCCCTCACACGCACGCTCCCCCTAAAGCGTTGTCGGACCCTCACCTGGACCCTAAACCGTTCCCGTCCCCTAACCCTAACCCTAGCCCGAACCCTAACCCTAACCCTTCCCCGAAGCCTGACCCTCACCCGTTCCCTAATCCTAACCCGTAGGCTCACACTAACCCGCGCCCTGACACGCACGCTCCCCCTAAAGCGTTGTCGGATCCTCACCTGGACCCTAAACCGTCCCCGTCCCCTAACCCTAACCCTAGCCCGAACCCTAACCCTAACACTTCCCCGAAGCCTGACCCTCACCCGTCCCCTAATCCTAACGCGTACGCTAACACTAACCCACGCCTTCACACGCACGCTCCCCCTAAAGCGTTGTCGGACCCTCACCTGGACCCTAAACCGTCCCCATCCCCTAAACCTAACCCTAGCCTGAACACTAACCCTAAAACTTCCCCGAAGCCTGACCCTCACCCGTCCCCTAATCCTAACACGTGCGCTCACACTAACCCGCGCCCTCACACGCACGCTCCCCCTAAAGCGTTGTCGGACCCTCACCTGGACCCTAAACCGTCCCCGTCCCCTAACCCTAACCCTAGCCCGAACCCTAACCCTAACACTTCCCCGAAGCCTGACCCTCACCCGTCCCCTAAACCTAACCCGTACGCTAACACTAACCCGCGCCCTCACACGCACGCTCCCCCTAAAGCGTTGTCGGACCCTCACCTGAACCCTAAACCGTACCCGTACCCTAACCCTAACCCTAGCCCGAATCCTAACCCTAACCCTTCCCCGAAGCCTGACCCTCACCCGTCCCCTAATCCTAACCCGTAGGCTAACACTAACCCGCGCCCTCACACGCACGCTCCCCCTAAAGCGTTGTCGGACCCTCACCTGGACTCTAAACCGTCCCCGTCCCCAGCCCTAACCCTAGCCCGAACCCTAACCCTAACCCTTACCCGAAGCCTGACCCTCACCCGTCCCCTAATCCTAACCCGAACACTAACACTAATCCGCGCCCGCACACGCACGCTCCCCCTAAAGCGTTGTCGGACCCTCACCTGGACCCTAAACCGTCCCCGTACCCTAACCCTAACCCTAGCCAGAACCCTAACCCTAAACCTTCCCCGAAGCCTGACCCTCACCCGTCCCCTAATCCTAACCCGTACGCTAATACTAACCCGCGCCCTCACATGCACGCTCCCCCTAAAGCGTTGTCGGACCCTCACCTGAACCCTAAACCGTACCCGTACCCTAACCCTAACCCTAGCCCGAACCCTAACCCTAACCCTTCCCCGAAGCCTGACCCTCACCCGTCCCCTAATCCTAACCCGTATGCTGACACTAACCCACGCCCTCACACGCACGCTCCCCCTAAAGCGTTGTCGGACCCTCACCTGGACCCTAAACCGTCCCCGTACCCTAACCCTAACCCTAGCCCGAACCCTAAACCTAACCCTTCCCCGAAGCCTGTCCCTCACCCGTCCCCTAATCCTAACCCGTACGCTAACACTAACCCGCGCCCTCACACACACACTCCCCCTAAAGCGTTGTCGGACCCTCACCTGGACCCTAAACCGTCCCCGTCCCCTAACCCTAACCCTAGCCCGAACCCTAACCCTAAGCCTTCCCCGAAGCCTGACCCTCACCCGTCCCCTAATCCTAACCCGTAGGCTAGCAGTAAGCCGCGCCCTCACACGCACGCTCCCCCTAAAGCGTTGTCGGAACCTCACCTGGACCCTAAACCGTCCCCGTCCCCTAACCCTAACCCTAGCGTGAACCCTAACCCTAAGCCTTCCCCGAAGCCTGACTCTCACCTGTCCCCTAATCCTAACCCGAACGCTAACACTAACCCGCGCCCTCACACGCACGCTCTCCCTAAAGCGTTGTCGTACCCTCACCTGGACCCTAAACCGTCCCCGTCCCCTAACCCTAACCCTAGCCCGAACCCTAACCCTAACCCTTCCCCGAAGCCTGACCCTCACCCGTCCCCTAATCCTAACCCGTAGGCTAACAGTAAGCCGCGCCCTCACACGCTCGCTCCCCCTAAAGCGTTGTCGGACCCTCACCTGGACCCTAAACCGTCCCCGTCCCCTAACCCTAACCCTAGCGCGAACCCTAACCCTAAGCCTTCCCCGAAGCCTGACTCTCAACTGTCCCCTAATCCTAACCCGAACGCTAACACTAACCCGCGCCCTCACACGCACGCTCTCCCTAAAGCGTTGTCGTACCCTCACCTGGACCCTAAACCGTCCCCGTCCCCTAACCCTAACCCTAGCCCGAACCCTAACCCTAACCCTTCCCCGAAGCCTGACCCTCACCCGTCCCCTAATCCTAACCCGTAGGCTCACACTAACCCGCGCCCTCACACGCACGCTCCCCCTAAAGCGTTGTCGGACCCTCACCTGGACCCTAAACCGTCCCCGTCCCCTAACCCTAACCCTAGCCCGAACCCTAATCCTAACACTTCCTCGAAGCATGACCCTCACCCGTCCCCAAATCCTAACCCGTACGCTAACACTAACCCGCGCCCTCACACGCACGCTCCCCCTAAAGCGTTGTCGGACCCTCACCTGGACCCTAAACCGTCCACGTCCCCTAACCCTAACCCTAGCCCGAACCCTAACCCTAACCCTTCCCCGAAGCCTGACCCTCACCCGTCCCCTAATCCTAACCCGAACGCTAACACTAATCCGCGCCCTCACACACACGCTCCCCCTAAAGCGTTGTCGGACCCTCACCTGGACCCTAAACCGTCCACGTACCCTAACCCTAACCCTAGCCCGAACCCTAAACCTAACCCTTCCCCGAAGCCTGACCCTCACCCGTCCCCTAATCCTAACCCGTATGCTGACACTAACCCACGCCCTCACACGCACGCTCCCCCTAAAGCGTTGTCGGACACTCACCTGGACCCTAAACCGTTCCCGTCCCCTAACCCTAACCCTAGCCCGAACCCTAACCCTAACCCTTCCCCGAAGCCTGACCCTCACCCGTCCCCAATCCTAACCCGTACGCTAATACTAACCCGCGCCCTCACACGCACGCTCCCCCTAAAGCGTTGTCGGACCCTCACCTGAACCCTAAACCGTACCCGTACCCTAACCCTAACCCTAGCCCGAACCCTAACCCTAACCCTTCCCCGAAGCCTGACCCTCACCCGTCCCCTAATCCTAACCCGTATGCTGACACTAACCCACGCCCTCACACGCACGCTCCCCCTAAAGCGTTGTCGGACCCTCACCTGGACCCTAAACCGTCCCCGTACCCTAACCCTAACCCTAGCCCGAACCCTAAACCTAACCCTTCCCCGAAGCCTGACCCTCACCCGTCCCCTAATCCTAACCCGTACGCTAACACTAACCCGCGCCCTCACACACACACTCCCCCTAAAGCGTTGTCGGACCCTCACCTGGACCCTAAACCGTCCCCGTCCCCTAACCCTAACCCTAGCCCGAACCCTAACCCTAACCCTTCCCCGAAGCCTGACCCTCACCCGTCCCCTAATCCTAACCCGTAGGCTAACAGTAAGCCGCGCCCTCACACGCTCGCTCCCCCTAAAGCGTTGTCGGACCCTCACCTGGACCCTAAACCGTCCCCGTCCCCTAACCCTAACCCTAGCGCGAACCCTAACCCTAAGCCTTCCCCGAAGCCTGACTCTCACCTGTCCCCTAATCCTAACCCGAACGCTAACACTAACCCGCGCCCTCACACGCACGCTCTCCCTAAAGCGTTGTCGTACCCTCACCTGGACCCTAAACCGTCCCCGTCCCCTAACCCTAACCCTAGCCCGAACCCTAACCCTAACCCTTCCCCGAAGCCTGACCCTCACCCGTCCCCTAATCCTAACCCGTAGGCTCACACTAACCCGCGCCCTCACACGCACGCTCCCCCTAAAGCGTTGTCGGACCCTCACCTGGACCCTAAACCGTCCCCGTCCCCTAACCCTAACCCTAGCCCGAACCCTAATCCTAACACTTCCTCGAAGCATGACCCTCACCCGTCCCCAAATCCTAACCCGTACGCTAACACTAACCCGCGCCCTCACACGCACGCTCCCCCTACAGCGTTGTCGGACCCTCACCTGGACCCTAAACCGTCCACGTCCCCTAACCCTAACCCTAGCCCGAACCCTAACCCTAACCATTCCCCGAAGCCTGACGCTCACCCGTCCCCTAATCCTAACCCGAACGCTAACACTAATCCGCGCCCTCACACACACGCTCCCCCTAAAGCGTTGTCGGACCCTCACCTGGACCCTAAACCGTCCACGTACCCTAACCCTAACCCTAGCCCGAACCCTAACCCTAACCCTTCCCCGAAACCTGAACCTCACCCGTCCCCTAATCCTAAACCGTGCGCTCACACTAACCCGCGCCCTCACACGCACGCTCCCCCTAAAGCGTTGTCGGACCCTCACCTGGACCCTAAACCGTCCCCGTACCCTAACCCTAACCCTAGCCCGAACCCTAAACCTAACCCTTCCCCGAAGCCTGACCCTCACCCGTCCCCTAATCCTAACCCGTACGCTAACACTAACCCGCGCCCTCACACGCACGCTCCCCCTAAAGCGTTGTCGGACCCTCACCTGGACCCTAAACCGTCCCCGTCCCCTAACCCTAACCCTAGCCCGAACCCTAACCCTAACCCTTCCCCGAAGCCTGACCCTCACCCGTCCCCTAATCCTAACCCGTAGGCTCACATTAACCCGCGCCCTCACACACACGCTCCCCCTAAACCGTTGTCGGACCCTCACCTGGAACCTAAACCGTCCCCGTCCCCTAACCCTAACCCTAGCCCGAACCCTAACCCTAACCCTTCCCTGAAGCCTGACCCTCACCCGTCCCCTAATCGTAACCCGTAGGCTCACACTAACCCGCGCCCTCACACGCATGCTCCCCCTAAAGCTTTGTCGGACCCTCACCTGGACCCTAAACCGTTCCCGTCCCCTAGCCCTAGCCCGAACACTAACCCTAACACTTCCCCGAAGCCTGACCCTCACCCGTCCCCAATCCTAACCCGTAGGCTCACACTAACCCGCGCCCTCACACGCACGCTCCCCCTAAAGCGTTGTCGGACCCTCACCTCGATCCTAAACCGTCCCCGTCCCCTAAGCCTAACCCTAGCCCGAACTCTAACCCTAACCCTTCCCCGAAGCCTGACCCTCACCCGTCCCCAATCCTAACCCGTAGGCTCACACTAACCCGTGCCCTCACACGCACGCTCCCCCGAAAGCATTGTCGGACCCTCACCTGGACCCTAAACCGTCCCCGTCCCCTAACTCTAAACCTAGCCCGAACCCTAACCCTAACCCTTCCCCGAAGCCTGACCCTCACCCGTCCCCTAATCCTAACCCGTAGGCTCACACTAAGCCGCGCCCTCACACGCACGCTCCCCCTAAAGCGTTGTCGGACCCTCACCTGGACCCTAAACCGTCCCCGTCCCCTAACCCTAACCCTAGCCCGAACCCTAACCCTAACATTTCCCCGAAGCCTGACGCTCACCCGTCCCCTAATCCTAACCCGTACGGTAACACTCACCCACGCCCTCACACGCACGCTCCACCTAAAGCGCTGTCGGACCCTCACCTGGACCCTAAACCGTCCCCGTCCCCTAACCCTAACCCTAGCCCGAACCCTAACCCTAACCCTTCCCCGAAGCCTGACCCTCACCCGTCACCTAATCCTAACGGGTAGGCTCACACTAACCTGCGAACTTACACGCACGCTCCCCCTAAAGCATTGTCGGACCCTCACCTGGACCCTAAACCGTCCCCGTCCCCTAACCCTAGCCCGAACCCTAACCCTAACCCTTCCCCGAAGCCTGACGCTCACCCGTCCCCTAATCCTAACCCGTACGGTAACACGAACCCGCGCCCTCACACCCACGCTCCCCCTAAAGCGTTGTCGGACCCTCACCACGATCCTAAACCGTCCCCGTCCCCTAACCCTAACCCTAGCCTGAACCCTAACCCTAACACTTCCCCGAAGCCTGACCCTCACCCGTCCCCTAATCCTAACCCGTAGGCTCACACTAACCCGCGCCCTCACACGAACGCTCCCCCTAAAGCGTTGTCGGACCCTCACCTGGACCCTAAACCGTCCCCGTCCCCTAACCCTAACCCTAGCCCGAACCCTAACCCTAACCCTTCCCCGAAGCCTGACCCTCACCCGTCCCCTAATCCTAACCCGTAGGCTCACATTAACCCGCGCCCTCACATACACGCTCCCCCTAAAGCGTTGTCGGACCCTCACATGGACCCTAAACCGTCCCCGTCCCCTAACCCTAACCCTAGCCCGAACATTAACCCTAAGCCTTCCCCGAAGCCTGACCCTCACCCGTCCCCTAATCCTAACCCGTACGCTCACACTAACACGCGCCCTCACACGCACGCTCCCCCTAAAGCGTTGTCGGACCCTCACCTGGACCCTAAACCGTCCCCGTACCCTAACCCTAACCCTAGCCAGAACCCTAACCCTAACCCTTCCCCGAAGCCTGACCCTCACCCGTCCCATAATCCTAACCCGTATGCTCACACTAACCCGCGCCCTCACACGCACGCTCCCCCTAAAGCATTGTCGGACCCTCACCTGGACCCTAAACCGTCCCCGTCCCCTAACCCTAACTCTAGCCCGAACCCTAACCCTAACCCTTCCCCGAAGCCTGACCCTCACCCGTCCCCTAATCCTAACCCGTAGGCTCACACTAACCCGCGCCCTCACACGCACGCTCCCCCTAAAGCGTTGTCGGACCCTCACCTGGACCCTAAACCGTCCCCGTCCCCTAACCCTAACCCTAGCCCGAACCCTAACCCTAACCCTTCCCCGAAGCCTGACCCTCACCCGTCCTGTAATCCTAACCCGTTCGCTCACACTATCCCGCTCCCTCACATGCACGCTCCCCCTAAAGCGTTGTCGGACCCTCACCTCGACCCTAAACCGTCCCCGTCCCCTAACCCTAACCCTAGCCCGAACCCTAACCCTAACAGTTCCCCGAAGCCTGACCCTCACCCGTCCCCTAATCCTAACCCGTACGCTCACACTATCCCGCGCCCTCACACGCACACTCCCCCTAAAGCGTTGTCGGACCCTCACCTGGACCCTAAACCGTCCCCGTCCCCTAACCCTAACCCTAGCCCGAACCCTAACCCTAACCCTTCCCCGAAGCCTGACCCTCACCCGTCCTGTAATCCTAACCCGTTCGCTCACACTATCCCGCTCCCTCACATGCACGCTCCCCCTAAAGCGTTGTCGGACCCTCACCTGGACCCTAAACCGTCCCCGTACCCTAACCCTAACCCTAGCCAGAACCCTAACCCTAACCCTTCCCCGAAGCCTGACCCTCACCCGTCCCATAATCCTAACCCGTATGCTCACACTAACCCGCGCCCTCACACGCACGCTCCCCCTAAAGCGTTGTCGGACCCTCACCTGAACCCTAAACCGTCCCCGTCCCCAGCCCTAACCCTAGCCCGAACCCTAACCCTAACCCTTACCCGAAGCCTGACCCTCACCCGTCCCCTAATCCTAACCCGAACACTAACACTAATCCGCGCCCGCACACGCACGCTCCCCCTAAAGCGTTGTCGGACCCTCACCTGGACCCTAAACCGTCCCCGTACCCTAACCCTAACCCTAGCCAGAACCCTAACCCTAAACCTTCCCCGAAGCCTGACCCTCACCCGTCCCCTAATCCTAACCCGTACGCTAATACTAACCCGCGCCCTCACATGCACGCTCCCCCTAAAGCGTTGTCGGACCCTCACCTGAACCCTAAACCGTACCCGTACCCTAACCCTAACCCTAGCCCGAACCCTAACCCTAACCCTTCCCCGAAGCCTGACCCTCACCCGTCCCCTAATCCTAACCCGTATGCTGACACTAACCCACGCCCTCACACGCACGCTCCCCCTAAAGCGTTGTCGGACCCTCACCTGGACCCTAAACCGTCCCCGTACCCTAACCCTAACCCTAGCCCGAACCCTAAACCTAACCCTTCCCCGAAGCCTGTCCCTCACCCGTCCCCTAATCCTAACCCGTACGCTAACACTAACCCGCGCCCTCACACACACACTCCCCCTAAAGCGTTGTCGGACCCTCACCTGGACCCTAAACCGTCCCCGTCCCCTAACCCTAACCCTAGCCCGAACCCTAACCCTAAGCCTTCCCCGAAGCCTGACCCTCACCCGTCCCCTAATCCTAACCCGTAGGCTAGCAGTAAGCCGCGCCCTCACACGCACGCTCCCCCTAAAGCGTTGTCGGAACCTCACCTGGACCCTAAACCGTCCCCGTCCCCTAACCCTAACCCTAGCGCGAACCCTAACCCTAAGCCTTCCCCGAAGCCTGACTCTCACCTGTCCCCTAATCCTAACCCGAACGCTAACACTAACCCGCGCCCTCACACGCACGCTCTCCCTAAAGCGTTGTCGTACCCTCACCTGGACCCTAAACCGTCCCCGTCCCCTAACCCTAACCCTAGCCCGAACCCTAACCCTAACCCTTCCCCGAAGCCTGACCCTCACCCGTCCCCTAATCCTAACCCGTAGGCTAACAGTAAGCCGCGCCCTCACACGCTCGCTCCCCCTAAAGCGTTGTCGGACCCTCACCTGGACCCTAAACCGTCCCCGTCCCCTAACCCTAACCCTAGCGCGAACCCTAACCCTAAGCCTTCCCCGAAGCCTGACTCTCAACTGTCCCCTAATCCTAACCCGAACGCTAACACTAACCCGCGCCCTCACACGCACGCTCTCCCTAAAGCGTTGTCGTACCCTCACCTGGACCCTAAACCGTCCCCGTCCCCTAACCCTAACCCTAGCCCGAACCCTAACCCTAACCCTTCCCCGAAGCCTGACCCTCACCCGTCCCCTAATCCTAACCCGTAGGCTCACACTAACCCGCGCCCTCACACGCACGCTCCCCCTAAAGCGTTGTCGGACCCTCACCTGGACCCTAAACCGTCCCCGTCCCCTAACCCTAACCCTAGCCCGAACCCTAATCCTAACACTTCCTCGAAGCATGACCCTCACCCGTCCCCAAATCCTAACCCGTACGCTAACACTAACCCGCGCCCTCACACGCACGCTCCCCCTAAAGCGTTGTCGGACCCTCACCTGGACCCTAAACCGTCCACGTCCCCTAACCCTAACCCTAGCCCGAACCCTAACCCTAACCCTTCCCCGAAGCCTGACCCTCACCCGTCCCCTAATCCTAACCCGAACGCTAACACTAATCCGCGCCCTCACACACACGCTCCCCCTAAAGCGTTGTCGGACCCTCACCTGGACCCTAAACCGTCCACGTACCCTAACCCTAACCCTAGCCCGAACCCTAAACCTAACCCTTCCCCGAAGCCTGACCCTCACCCGTCCCCTAATCCTAACCCGTATGCTGACACTAACCCACGCCCTCACACGCACGCTCCCCCTAAAGCGTTGTCGGACCCTCACCTGGACCCTAAACCGTTCCCGTCCCCTAACCCTAACCCTAGCCCGAACCCTAACCCTAACCCTTCCCCGAAGCCTGACCCTCACCCGTCCCCAATCCTAACCCGTACGCTAATACTAACCCGCGCCCTCACACGCACGCTCCCCCTAAAGCGTTGTCGGACCCTCACCTGAACCCTAAACCGTACCCGTACCCTAACCCTAACCCTAGCCCGAACCCTAACCCTAACCCTTCCCCGAAGCCTGACCCTCACACGTCCCCTAATCCTAACCCGTATGCTGACACTAACCCACGCCCTCACACGCACGCTCCCCCTAAAGCGTTGTCGGACCCTCACCTGGACCCTAAACCGTCCCCGTACCCTAACCCTAACCCTAGCCCGAACCCTAAACCTAACCCTTCCCCGAAGCCTGACCCTCACCCGTCCCCTAATCCTAACCCGTACGCTAACACTAACCCGCGCCCTCACACACACACTCCCCCTAAAGCGTTGTCGGACCCTCACCTGGACCCTAAACCGTCCCCGTCCCCTAACCCTAACCCTAGCCCGAACCCTAACCCTAACCCTTCCCCGAAGCCTGACCCTCACCCGTCCCCTAATCCTAACCCGTAGGCTAACAGTAAGCCGCGCCCTCACACGCTCGCTCCCCCTAAAGCGTTGTCGGACCCTCACCTGGACCCTAAACCGTCCCCGTCCCCTAACCCTAACCCTAGCGCGAACCCTAACCCTAAGCCTTCCCCGAAGCCTGACTCTCACCTGTCCCCTAATCCTAACCCGAACGCTAACACTAACCCGCGCCCTCACACGCACGCTCTCCCTAAAGCGTTGTCGTACCCTCACCTGGACCCTAAACCGTCCCCGTCCCCTAACCCTAACCCTAGCCCGAACCCTAACCCTAACCCTTCCCCGAAGCCTGACCCTCACCCGTCCCCTAATCCTAACCCGTAGGCTCACACTAACCCGCGCCCTCACACGCACGCTCCCCCTAAAGCGTTGTCGGACCCTCACCTGGACCCTAAACCGTCCCCGTCCCCTAACCCTAACCCTAGCCCGAACCCTAATCCTAACACTTCCTCGAAGCATGACCCTCACCCGTCCCCAAATCCTAACCCGTACGCTAACACTAACCCGCGCCCTCACACGCACGCTCCCCCTACAGCGTTGTCGGACCCTCACCTGGACCCTAAACCGTCCACGTCCCCTAACCCTAACCCTAGCCCGAACCCTAACCCTAACCATTCCCCGAAGCCTGACGCTCACCCGTCCCCTAATCCTAACCCGAACGCTAACACTAATCCGCGCCCTCACACACACGCTCCCCCTAAAGCGTTGTCGGACCCTCACCTGGACCCTAAACCGTCCACGTACCCTAACCCTAACCCTAGCCCGAACCCTAACCCTAACCCTTCCCCGAAGCCTGAACCTCACCCGTCCCCTAATCCTAAACCGTGCGCTCACACTAACCCGCGCCCTCACACGCACGCTCCCCCTAAAGCGTTGTCGGACCCTCACCTGGACCCTAAACCGTCCCCGTACCCTAACCCTAACCCTAGCCCGAACCCTAAACCTAACCCTTCCCCGAAGCCTGACCCTCACCCGTCCCCTAATCCTAACCCGTACGCTAACACTAACCCGCGCCCTCACACGCACGCTCCCCCTAAAGCGTTGTCGGACCCTCACCTGGACCCTAAACCGTCCCCGTCCCCTAACCCTAACCCTAGCCCGAACCCTAACCCTAACCCTTCCCCGAAGCCTGACCCTCACCCGTCCCCTAATCCTAACCCGTAGGCTCACATTAACCCGCGCCCTCACACACACGCTCCCCCTAAACCGTTGTCGGACCCTCACCTGGAACCTAAACCGTCCCCGTCCCCTAACCCTAACCCTAGCCCGAACCCTAACCCTAACCCTTCCCTGAAGCCTGACCCTCACCCGTCCCCTAATCGTAACCCGTAGGCTCACACTAACCCGCGCCCTCACACGCATGCTCCCCCTAAAGCTTTGTCGGACCCTCACCTGGACCCTAAACCGTTCCCGTCCCCTAGCCCTAGCCCGAACACTAACCCTAACACTTCCCCGAAGCCTGACCCTCACCCGTCCCCAATCCTAACCCGTAGGCTCACACTAACCCGCGCCCTCACACGCACGCTCCCCCTAAAGCGTTGTCGGACCCTCACCTCGATCCTAAACCGTCCCCGTCCCCTAAGCCTAACCCTAGCCCGAACTCTAACCCTAACCCTTCCCCGAAGCCTGACCCTCACCCGTCCCCAATCCTAACCCGTAGGCTCACACTAACCCGTGCCCTCACACGCACGCTCCCCCGAAAGCATTGTCGGACCCTCACCTGGACCCTAAACCGTCCCCGTCCCCTAACTCTAAACCTAGCCCGAACCCTAACCCTAACCCTTCCCCGAAGCCTGACCCTCACCCGTCCCCTAATCCTAACCCGTAGGCTCACACTAAGCCGCGCCCTCACACGCACGCTCCCCCTAAAGCGTTGTCGGACCCTCACCTGGACCCTAAACCGTCCCCGTCCCCTAACCCTAACCCTAGCCCGAACCCTAACCCTAACATTTCCCCGAAGCCTGACGCTCACCCGTCCCCTAATCCTAACCCGTACGGTAACACTCACCCACGCCCTCACACGCACGCTCCACCTAAAGCGCTGTCGGACCCTCACCTGGACCCTAAACCGTCCCCGTCCCCTAACCCTAACCCTAGCCCGAACCCTAACCCTAACCCTTCCCCGAAGCCTGACCCTCACCCGTCACCTAATCCTAACGGGTAGGCTCACACTAACCTGCGAACTTACACGCACGCTCCCCCTAAAGCATTGTCGGACCCTCACCTGGACCCTAAACCGTCCCCGTCCCCTAACCCTAGCCCGAACCCTAACCCTAACCCTTCCCCGAAGCCTGACGCTCACCCGTCCCCTAATCCTAACCCGTACGGTAACACGAACCCGCGCCCTCACACCCACGCTCCCCCTAAAGCGTTGTCGGACCCTCACCACGATCCTAAACCGTCCCCGTCCCCTAACCCTAACCCTAGCCTGAACCCTAACCCTAACACTTCCCCGAAGCCTGACCCTCACCCGTCCCCTAATCCTAACCCGTAGGCTCACACTAACCCGCGCCCTCACACGAACGCTCCCCCTAAAGCGTTGTCGGACCCTCACCTGGACCCTAAACCGTCCCCGTCCCCTAACCCTAACCCTAGCCCGAACCCTAACCCTAACCCTTCCCCGAAGCCTGACCCTCACCCGTCCCCTAATCCTAACCCGTAGGCTCACATTAACCCGCGCCCTCACATACACGCTCCCCCTAAAGCGTTGTCGGACCCTCACATGGACCCTAAACCGTCCCCGTCCCCTAACCCTAACCCTAGCCCGAACATTAACCCTAAGCCTTCCCCGAAGCCTGACCCTCACCCGTCCCCTAATCCTAACCCGTACGCTCACACTAACACGCGCCCTCACACGCACGCTCCCCCTAAAGCGTTGTCGGACCCTCACCTGGACCCTAAACCGTCCCCGTACCCTAACCCTAACCCTAGCCAGAACCCTAACCCTAACCCTTCCCCGAAGCCTGACCCTCACCCGTCCCATAATCCTAACCCGTATGCTCACACTAACCCGCGCCCTCACACGCACGCTCCCCCTAAAGCATTGTCGGACCCTCACCTGGACCCTAAACCGTCCCCGTCCCCTAACCCTAACTCTAGCCCGAACCCTAACCCTAACCCTTCCCCGAAGCCTGACCCTCACCCGTCCCCTAATCCTAACCCGTAGGCTCACACTAACCCGCGCCCTCACACGCACGCTCCCCCTAAAGCGTTGTCGGACCCTCACCTGGACCCTAAACCGTCCCCGTCCCCTAACCCTAACCCTAGCCCGAACCCTAACCCTAACCCTTCCCCGAAGCCTGACCCTCACCCGTCCTGTAATCCTAACCCGTTCGCTCACACTATCCCGCTCCCTCACATGCACGCTCCCCCTAAAGCGTTGTCGGACCCTCACCTCGACCCTAAACCGTCCCCGTCCCCTAACCCTAACCCTAGCCCGAACCCTAACCCTAACAGTTCCCCGAAGCCTGACCCTCACCCGTCCCCTAATCCTAACCCGTACGCTCACACTATCCCGCGCCCTCACACGCACACTCCCCCTAAAGCGTTGTCGGACCCTCACCTGGACCCTAAACCGTCCCCGTCCCATAACCCTAACCCTAGCCCGAACCCTAACCCTAACCCTTCAACGAAGCCTGACCCTCACCCGTCCCCTAATCCTAAACCGTAGGCTCACATTAACCCGCGCCCTCACACCCAAGCTCCCCCTAAAGCGTTGTCGGACCCTCACCTGGACCCTAAACCGTCTCTGTCCCCTAACCCTAACCCTAGCCCAAACCCTAACCCTAACACTTCCCCGAAGCCTGATCCTCACCCGTCCCCTAATCCTAACCCGTAGGCTCACACTAACCCGCGCCCTCACACGCACGCTCCCCCTAAAGCGTTGTCGGACCCTCACCTGGACCCTAAACCGTCCCCGTACCCTAACCCTAACCCTAGCCCGAACCCTAACCCTAACCCTTCCCCGAAGCCTGACCCTCACCCGTCCCCTAATCCTAACCCGTACGCTAACACTAACCCACGCCCTCACACGCACGCTCCCCCTAAAGCGTTGTCGGACCCTCACCTTGACCCTAAACCGTCCCCGTCCCCTAACCTAACCCTAGCCCGAACCCTAACCCTAACACTTCCCCGAAGCCTGACGCTCACCCGTCCCCTAATCCTAACCCGTACGGTAACACTAACCCGCGCCCTCACACGCACGCTCCCCCTAAAGCGTTGTCGGACCCTCACCTGGACCCTAAACCGTCCCCGTCCCCTAACCCTAACCCTAGCCAGAACCCTAACCCTAACCCTTCCCCGAAGCCTGACCCTCACCCGTCACCTAATCCTAACGGGTAGGGTCACACTAACCCGCGCCCTACACGCACGCTCCCCCTAAAGCGTTGTCGGACCCTCACCTGGACCCTAAACCGTCCCCGTCCCCTAACCCTAGCCCGAACCCTAACCCTAACCCTTCCCCGAAGCCTGACGCTCACCCGTCCCCTAATCCTAACCCGTACGGTAACACTAACCCGCGCCCTCACACCCACGCTCCCCCTAAAGCGTTGTCGGACCCTCACCTCGATCCTAAACCGTCCCCGTCCCCTAACCCTAACCCTAGCCTGAACCCTAACCCTAACCCTTCCCCGAAGCCTGACCCTCACCCGTCCCCTAATCCTAACCCGTAGGCTCACACTAACCCGCGCCCTCACACGCACGCTCCCCCTAAAGCGTTGTCGGACCCTCACCTGGACCCTAAACCGTCCCCGTCCCCTAACCCTAACCCTAGCCCGAACCCTAACCCTAACCCTTCCCCGAAGCCTGACCCTCACCCGTCCCCTAATCCTAACCCGTAGGCTCACATTAACCCGCGCCCTCACATACACGCTCCCCCTAAAACGTTGTCGGACCCTCACATGGACCCTAAACCGTCCCCGTCCCCTAACCCTAACCCTAGCCCGAACCCTAACCCTAAGCCTTCCCCGAAGCCTGACCTTCACCCGTCCCCTAATCCTAACCCGTACGCTAACACTAACATGCGCCGTCACACGCACACTCCCCCTAAAGCGTTGTCGGACCCTCACCTGGACCCTAAACCGTCCCCGTACCCTAACCCTAACCCTAGCCCGAACCCTAACCCTAATCCTTCCCCGAAGCCTGACCCTCACCCGTCCCCTAATCCTAACCCGTATGCTCACACTAACCCGCACCCTCAAACGCACGCTCCCCCTAAAGCGTTGTCGGACCCTCACCTGGACCCTAAACCGTCCCCGTCCCCTAACCCTAACCCTAGCCCGAACCCTAACCCTAACCCTTCCCCGAAGACTGACCCTCACCCGTCCCCTAATCCTAACACGTAGGCTCACACTAACCCGCGCCCTCACACGCACGCTCCCCCTAAAGCGTTGTCGGACCCTCACCTGGACCCTAAACCGTCCCCGTCCCCTAACGTTAACCCTAGCCCGAACCCTAACCCTAACCCTTCCCCGAAGCCTGACCCTCACCCGTCCCCTAATCCTAACCCGTAGGCTCACACTAACCCGCGCCCTCACACGCACGCTCCCCCTAAAGCGTTGTCGGACCCTCACCTGGACCCTAAACCGTCCCCGTCCCCTAACCCTAACCCTAGCCCGAACCCTAACCCTATCCCTTCCCCGAAGCCTGACGCTCACCCGTCCCCTAATCCTAATCCGTACGGTAACACTAACCCGCGCCCTCACACGCATGCTCCCCCTAAAGCGTTGTCGGACCCTCACCTCGATCCTAAACCGTCCCCGTCCCCTAACCCTAACTCTAGCCCGAACTCTAACCCTAACCCTTCCCCGAAGCCTGACCCTCACCCGTCCCCAATCCTAACCCGTAGGCTCACACTAACCCGCGCCCTCACACGCACGCTCCCCCTAAGGCGTTGTCGGACCCTCACCTGGACCCTAAACCGTCCCCGTACCCTAACCCTAACCCTAGCCCGAACCCTAACCCTAACCCTTCCCCGAAGCCTGACGCTCACCCGTCCCCTAATCCTAATCCGTACGGTAACACTAACCCGCGCCCTCACACGCACGCTCCCCCTAAAGCGTTGTCGGACCCTCACCTCGATCCTAAACCGTCCCCGTCCCCTAACCCTAACCCTACCCCGAACTCTAACCCTAACCCTTCCCCGAAGCCTGACCCTCACCCGTCCCCAATCCTAACCCGTAGGCTCACACTAACCCGCGCCCTCACACGCACGCTCCCCCTAAAGCATTGTCGGACCCTCACCTGGACCCTAAACCGTCCCCGTCCCCTAACCCTAAACCTAGCCCGAACCCTAACCCTAACCCTTCCCCGAAGCCTGACCCTCACCCGTCCCCTAATCCTAACCCGTAGGCTCACACTAAGCCGCGCCCTCACACGCACGCTCCCCCTAAAGCGTTGTCGGACCCTCACCTGGACCCTAAACCGTCCCCGTCCCCTAACACTAACCCTAGCCCGAACCCTAACCCTAACACTTCCCCGAAGCCTGACCCTCACCCGTCCCCTAATCCTAACCGGTACGCTAACGCTAACCCACGCCCTCACACGCACGCTCCCCCTAAAGCGTTGTCGGACCCTCACCTGGACCCTAAACCGTCCCCGTCCCCTAACCCTAACCCTAGTCCGAACCCTAACCCTAACACTTCCCCGAAGCCTGACGCTCACCCGTCCCCTAATCCTAACCCGTACGGTAACACTAAACCGCGCCCTCACACGCACACTCCCCCTAAAGCGTTGTCGGACCCTCACCTGGACCCTAAACCGTCCCCGTCCCCTAACCCTAAACCTAGCCCGAACCCTAACCCTAACCCTTCCCCGAAGCCTGACCCTCACCCGTCACCTAATCCTAACGGGTAGGCTCACACTAACCCGCGCCCTTACACGCACGCTCCCCCTAAAGCGTTGTCGGACCCTCACCTGGACCCTAAACCGTCCCCGTCCCCTAACCCTAGCCCGAACCCTAACCCTAACCCTTCCCCGAAGCCTGACGCTCACCCGTCCCCTAATCCTAACCCGTACGGTAACACTAACCCGCGCCCTCACACCCACGCTCCCCCTAAAGCGTTGTCGGACCCTCACCTCGATCCTAAACCGTCCCCGTCCCCTAACCCTAACCCTAGCCTGAACCCTAACCCTAACCCTTCCCCGAAGCCTGACCCTCACCCGTCCCCTAATCCTAACCCGTAGGCTCACACTAACCCGCGCCCTCACACGCACGCTCCCCCTAAAGCGTTGTCGGACTCTCACCTGGACCCTAAACCGTCCCCGTCCCCTAACCCTAACCCTAGCTCGAACCCTAACCCTAACCCTTCCCCGAAGCCTGACCCTCACCCGTCCCCTAATCCTAACCCGTAGGCTAACACTAACACGCGCCCTCACACGCACGCTCCCCCTAATGCATTGTCGGACCCTCACCTGGACCCTAAACCATCCCCGTACCCTAACCCTAACCCTAGCCCGAACCCTAACCCTAATCCTTCCCCGAAGCCTGACCCTCACCCGTCCCCTAATCCTAAACCGTATGCTCACACTAACCCGCGCCCTCACACGCACGCTCCCCCTAAAGCGTTGTCGGACCCTCACCTGGACCCTAAACCGTCCCCGTCCCCTAACCCTAACCCTAGCCCGAACCCTAACCCTAACACTTCCCCGAAGCCTGACCCTCACCCGTCCCCTAATCCTAACCCGTAGGCTCACACTAACCCGCGCCCTCACACGCACGCTCCCCCTAAAGCGTTGTCGGACCCTCACCTGGACCCTAAACCGTCCCCGTCCCCTAACCCTAACCCTAGCCCGAACCCTAACCCTAACCCTTCCCCGAAGCCTGACCCTCACCCGTCCCCTAATCCTAACCCGTAGGCTCACACTAACCCGCGCCCTCACACGCACGCTCCCCCTAAAGCGTTGTCGGACCCTCACCTCGACCCTAAACCGTCCCCGTCCCCTAACCCTAACCCTAGCCCGAACCCTAACCCTAACACTTCCCCGAAGCCTGACCCTCACCCGTCCCGTAATCCTAACCCGTACAATCACACTATCCCGCGCCCTCACACACACGCTCCCCCTAAAGCGTTGTCGGACCCTCACCTCGACCCTAAACCGTCCCCGTCCCCTAAACCTAACTCTAGCCCGAACTCTAACCCTAACCCTTCCCCGAAGCCTGACCCTCACCCGTCCCCAATCCTAACCCGTAGGCTCACACTAACCAGCGCCCTCACACGCACGCTCCCCCTAAAGCGTTGTCGGACCCTCACCTGGACCCTAAACCGTCCCCGTCCCCTAACCCTAAACCTAGCCCGAACCCTAACCCTAACCCTTCCCCGAAGCCTGACCCTCACCCGTCCCCTAATCCTAAACCGTACGCTCACACTAACCCGCGCCCTCACACGCACGCTCCCCCTAAAGCGTTGTCGGACCCTCACCTTGACCCTAAACCATCCCTGTCCCCTAACCCTAACCCTAGCCCGAACCCTAACCCTAACACTTCCCCGAAGCCTGACCCTCACCCGTCCCCTAATCCTAACCCGCACGCTAACACTAACCCGGGCCCTCACACGCACGCTCCCCCTAAAGCGTTGTCGGACCCTCACCTGGACCCTAAACCGTCTCTGTCCCCTAACCCTAAACCTAGCCCGAACCCTAACCCTAACACTTCCCCGAAGCCTGAAACTCACCCGTCCCCTAATCCTAACCCGTAGGCTCACACTAACCCGCACCCTCACACGCACGCTCCCCCTAAAGCGTTGTCGGACCCTCACCTGGACCCTAAACCGTCCCCGTCCCCTAACCCTAACCCTAGCCCGAACCCTAACCCTAACCCTTCCCCGAAGCCTGACCCTCACCCGTCCCCTAATCCTAACCCGCACGCTAACACTAACCCACGCCCTCACACGCACGCTCCCCCTAAAGCGTTGTCGGACCCTCACCTGGACCCTAAACCGTACCCGTCCCCTAACCCTAACCCTAGCCCGAACCCTAACCCTAACCCTTCCCCGAAGCCTGACCCTCACCCGTCACCTAATCCTAACCCGTAGGCTCACACTAACCCGCGCCCTCACACGCAAGATCCCCCTAAAGCGTTGTCGGACCCTAACCTGGACTCTAAACCGTCCCCGTCCCCTATCCCTAACCCTAGCCCGAACCCTAACCCTAACCCTTTCCCGAAGCATGACCCTCACCCGTCCCCTAATCCTAAGCCGTAGGCTAACACTAACCCGCGCCCTCACACGCACTCTCCCCCTAAAGCGTTGTCGGACCCTCACCTGGACCCTAAACCGTCCCCGTCCCCTAACCCTAACCCTAGCCCGAACCCTAACCCTAACCCTTCCCCGAAGCCTGACGCTCACCCGTCCCCTAATCCTAACCCGTACGGTAACACTAACCCGCGCCCTCACCCCCACGCTCCCCCTAAAGCGTTGTCGGACCCTCACCTCGATCCTAAACCGGCCCCGTCCCCTAACCCTAACCCTAGCCTGAACCCTAACCCTAACACTTCCCCGAAGCCTGACCCTCACCCGTCCCCTAATCCTAACCCGTAGGCTCACACTAACCCGCGCCCTCACACGCACGCTCCCCCTAAAGCGTTGTCGGACCCTCACCTGGACCCTAAACCGTCCCCGTCCCCTAACCCTAACCCTAGCCCGAAACCTAACCCTAACCCTTCCCCGAAGCCTGACCCTCACCCGTCCCCTAATCCTAACCCGTAGGCTCACATTAACCCGCGCCCTCACATACACGCTCCCCCTAAAGCGTTGTCGGACCCTCACATGGACCCTAAACCGTCCCCGTCCCCTAACCCTAACCCTAGCCCGAACCCTAACCCTAACCCTTCCCCGAAGCCTGACCTTCACCCGTCCCCTATTCCTAACCCGTACGCTAACACTAACACGCGCCCTCACACGCACGCTCCCCCTAAAGCGTTGTCGGACCCTCACCTGGACCCTAAACCATCCCCGTCCCCTAACCCTAACCCTAGCCCGAACCCTAACCCTAATCCTTCCCCGAAGCCTGACCCTCACCCGTCCCCTAATCCTAACCCGTATGCTCACACTAACCCGCGCCCTCACACGCACGCTCCCCCTAAAGCGTTGTCGGACCCTCACCTGGACCCTAAACCGTCCCCGTCCCCTAACCCTAACACTAGCCCGAACCCTAACCCTAACCCTTCCCCGAAGCCTGACCCTCACTCGTCCCCTAATCCTAACCCGTAGGATCACACTAACCCGCGCCCTCACACGCACGCTCCCCCTAAAGCGTTGTCGGACCCTCACCTGGACCCTAAACCGTCCCCGTCCCCTAACCCTAACCCTAGCCCGAACCCTAACCCTAACCCTTCCCCGAAGCCTGACCCTCACCCGTCCCCTAATCCTAACCCGTAGGCTCACACTAACCCGCGCCCTCACACGCACGCTCCCCCTAAAGCGTTGTCGGACCCTCACCTCGACCCTAAACCGTCCCCGTCCCCTAACCCTAACCCTAGCACGAACCCTAACCCTAACCCTTCCCCGAAGCCTGACCCTCACCCGTCCCCTAATCCTAACTCGTAGGCTCACACTAACCCGCGCCCTCACACGCACGCTCCCCCTAATGCGTTGTCGGACCCTCACCTGGACCCTAAACCGTCCCCGTCCCCTAACCCTAAACCTAGCCCGAACCCTAACCCTAATCCTTCCCCAAAGCCTGACCCTCACCCGTCCCCTAATCCTAACCCGCACGCTAACACTAACCCGGGCCCTCACACGCACGCTCCCCCTAAAGCGTTGTCGGACCCTCACCTGGACCCTAAACCGTCCCTGTCCCCTAACCCTAACCCTAGCCCGAACCCTAACCCTAACACTTCCCCGAAGCCTGAAACTCACCCGTCCCCTAATCCTAACCCGTAGGCTCACACTAACCCGCGCCCTCACACGCACGCTCCCCCTAAAGCGTTGTCGGACCCTCACCTGGACCCTAAACCGTCCCCGTCCCCTAACCCTAACCCTAGCCCGAACCCTAACCCTAACCCTTCCCCGAAGCCTGACCCTCACCCGTCCCCTAATCCTAACCCGTACGCTAACACTAACCCACGCCCTCACACGCACGCTCCCACTAAAGCGTTGTCGGACCCTCAATTGGACCCTAAGCCATCCCCGTCCCCTAACCCTAACCCTAGCCCGAACCCTAACCCTAACCCTTCCCCGAAGCCTGACCCTCACCCGTCCCCTAATCCTAACCCGCACGCTAACACTAACCCACGCCCTCACACGCACGCTCCCCCTAAAGCGTTGTCGGACCCTCACCTGGACCCTAAACCGTACCCGTCCCCTAACCCTAACCCTAGCCCGAACCCTAACCCTAAGCCTTCCCCGAAGCCTGACCTTCACCCGTCCCCTAATCCTAACCCGTACGCTAACACTAACACGCGCCCTCACACGCACGCTCCCCCTAAAGCGTTGTCGGACCCTCACCTGGACCCTAAACCGTCCCCGTACCCTAACCCTAACCCTAGCCCGAACCCTAACCCTAACCCTTCCCCGAAGCCTGACCCTCACCCGTCCCCTAATCCTAACCCGTAGGCTCACACTAACCCGCGCCCTCACACGCACGCTCCCCCTAAGGCGTTGTCGGACCCTCACCTGGACCCTAAACCGTCCCCGTCCCCTAACCCTAACCCTAGCCCGAACCCTAACCCTAACCCTTCCCCGAAGCCTGACCCTCACCCGTCCCCTAATCCTAACCCGTACGCTAACACTAACCCACGCCCTCACACGCACGCTCCCACTAAAGCGTTGTCGGACCCTCAATTGGACCCTAAGCCATCCCCGTCCCCTAACCCTAACCCTAGCCCGAACCCTAACCCTAACCCTTCCCCGAAGCCTGACCCTCACCCGTCCCCTAATCCTAACCCGCACGCTAACACTAACCCACGCCCTCACACGCACGCTCCCCCTAAAGCGTTGTCGGACCCTCACCTGGACCCTAAACCGTACCCGTCCCCTAACCCTAACCCTAGCCCGAACCCTAACCCTAACCCTTCCCCGAAGCCTGACCCTCACCCGTCACCTAATCCTAACCCGTAGGCTCACACTAACCCGCGCCCTCACACGCAAGATCCCCCTAAAGCGTTGTCGGACCCTAACCTGGACTCTAAACCGTCCCCGTCCCCTATCCCTAACCCTAGCCCGAACCCTAACCCTAACCCTTTCCCGAAGCATGACCCTCACCCGTCCCCTAATCCTAAGCCGTAGGCTAACACTAACCCGCGCCCTCACACGCACGCTCCCCCTAAAGCGTTGTCGGACCCTCACCTGGACCCTAAACCGTCCCCGTCCCCTAACCCTAACCCTAGCCCGAAACCTAACCCTAACACTTCCCCGAAGCCTGACCCTCACCCGTCCCCTAATCCTAACCCGTAGGCTCACATTAACCCGCGCCCTCACATACACGCTCCCCCTAAAGCGTTGTCGGACCCTCACATGGACCCTAAACCGTCCCCGTCCCCTAACCCTAACCCTAGCCCGAACCCTAACCCTAACCCTTCCCCGAAGCCTGACCTTCACCCGTCCCCTATTCCTAACCCGTACGCTAACACTAACACGCGCCCTCACACGCACGCTCCCCCTAAAGCGTTGTCGGACCCTCACCTGGACCCTAAACCATCCCCGTCCCCTAACCCTAACCCTAGCCCGAACCCTAACCCTAATCCTTCCCCGAAGCCTGACCCTCACCCGTCCCCTAATCCTAACCCGTATGCTCACACTAACCCGCGCCCTCACACGCACGCTCCCCCTAAAGCGTTGTCGGACCCTCACCTGGACCCTAAACCGTCCCCGTCCCCTAACCCTAACCCTAGCCCGAACCCTAACCCTAACCCTTCCCCGAAGCCTGACCCTCACTCGTCCCCTAATCCTAACCCGTAGGATCACACTAACCCGCGCCCTCACACGCACGCTCCCCCTAAAGCGTTGTCGGACCCTCACCTGGACCCTAAACCGTCCCCGTCCCCTAACCCTAACCCTAGCCCGAACCCTAACCCTAACCCTTCCCCGAAGCCTGACCCTCACCCGTCCCCTAATCCTAACCCGTAGGCTCACACTAACCCGCGCCCTCACACGCACGCTCCCCCTAAAGCGTTGTCGGACCCTCACCTCGACCCTAAACCGTCCCCGTCCCCTAACCCTAACCCTAGCCCGAACCCTAACCCTAACCCTTCCCCGAAGCCTGACCCTCACCCGTCCCCTAATCCTAACTCGTAGGCTCACACTAACCCGCGCCCTCACACGCACGCTCCCCCTAATGCGTTGTCGGACCCTCACCTGGACCCTAAACCGTCCCCGTACCCTAACCCTAACCCTAGCCCGAACCCTAACCCTAATCCTTCCCCAAAGCCTGACCCTCACCCGTCCCCTAATCCTAACCCGCACGCTAACACTAACCCGGGCCCTCACACGCACGCTCCCCCTAAAGCGTTGTCGGACCCTCACCTGGACCCTAAACCGTCCCTGTCCCCTAACCCTAACCCTAGCCCGAACCCTAACCCTAACACTTCCCCGAAGCCTGAAACTCACCCGTCCCCTAATCCTAACCCGTAGGCTCACACTAACCCGCGCCCTCACACGCACGCTCCCCCTAAAGCGTTGTCGGACCCTCACCTGGACCCTAAACCGTCCCCGTCCCCTAACCCTAACCCTAGCCCGAACCCTAACCCTAACCCTTCCCCGAAGCCTGACCCTCACCCGTCCCCTAATCCTAACCCGTACGCTAACACTAACCCACGCCCTCACACGCACGCTCCCACTAAAGCGTTGTCGGACCCTCAATTGGACCCTAAGCCATCCCCGTCCCCTAACCCTAACCCTAGCCCGAACCCTAACCCTAACCCTTCCCCGAAGCCTGACCCTCACCCGTCCCCTAATCCTAACCCGTACGCTAACACTAACCCACGCCCTCACACGCACGCTCCCACTAAAGCGTTGTCGGACCCTCAATTGGACCCTAAGCCATCCCCGTCCCCTAACCCTAACCCTAGCCCGAACCCTAACCCTAACCCTTCCCCGAAGCCTGACCCTCACCCGTCCCCTAATCCTAACCCGCACGCTAACACTAACCCACGCCCTCACACGCACGCTCCCCCTAAAGCGTTGTCGGACCCTCACCTGGACCCTAAACCGTACCCGTCCCCTAACCCTAACCCTAGCCCGAACCCTAACCCTAAGCCTTCCCCGAAGCCTGACCTTCACCCGTCCCCTAATCCTAACCCGTACGCTAACACTAACACGCGCCCTCACACGCACGCTCCCCCTAAAGCGTTGTCGGACCCTCACCTGGACCCTAAACCGTCCCCGTACCCTAACCCTAACCCTAGCCCGAACCCTAACCCTAACCCTTCCCCGAAGCCTGACCCTCACCCGTCCCCTAATCCTAACCCGTAGGCTCACACTAACCCGCGCCCTCACACGCACGCTCCCCCTAAGGCGTTGTCGGACCCTCACCTGGACCCTAAACCGTCCCCGTCCCCTAACCCTAACCCTAGCCCGAACCCTAACCCTAACCCTTCCCCGAAGCCTGACCCTCACCCGTCCCCTAATCCTAACCCGTACGCTAACACTAACCCACGCCCTCACACGCACGCTCCCACTAAAGCGTTGTCGGACCCTCAATTGGACCCTAAGCCATCCCCGTCCCCTAACCCTAACCCTAGCCCGAACCCTAACCCTAACCCTTCCCCGAAGCCTGACCCTCACCCGTCCCCTAATCCTAACCCGCACGCTAACACTAACCCACGCCCTCACACGCACGCTCCCCCTAAAGCGTTGTCGGACCCTCACCTGGACCCTAAACCGTACCCGTCCCCTAACCCTAACCCTAGCCCGAACCCTAACCCTAACCCTTCCCCGAAGCCTGACCCTCACCCGTCACCTAATCCTAACCCGTAGGCTCACACTAACCCGCGCCCTCACACGCAAGATCCCCCTAAAGCGTTGTCGGACCCTAACCTGGACTCTAAACCGTCCCCGTCCCCTATCCCTAACCCTAGCCCGAACCCTAACCCTAACCCTTTCCCGAAGCATGACCCTCACCCGTCCCCTAATCCTAAGCCGTAGGCTAACACTAACCCGCGCCCTCACACGCACGCTCCCCCTAAAGCGTTGTCGGACCCTCACCTGGACCCTAAACCGTCCCCGTCCCCTAACCCTAACCCTAGCCCGAAACCTAACCCTAACACTTCCCCGAAGCCTGACCCTCACCCGTCCCCTAATCCTAACCCGTAGGCTCACATTAACCCGCGCCCTCACATACACGCTCCCCCTAAAGCGTTGTCGGACCCTCACATGGACCCTAAACCGTCCCCGTCCCCTAACCCTAACCCTAGCCCGAACCCTAACCCTAACCCTTCCCCGAAGCCTGACCTTCACCCGTCCCCTATTCCTAACCCGTACGCTAACACTAACACGCGCCCTCACACGCACGCTCCCCCTAAAGCGTTGTCGGACCCTCACCTGGACCCTAAACCATCCCCGTCCCCTAACCCTAACCCTAGCCCGAACCCTAACCCTAATCCTTCCCCGAAGCCTGACCCTCACCCGTCCCCTAATCCTAACCCGTATGCTCACACTAACCCGCGCCCTCACACGCACGCTCCCCCTAAAGCGTTGTCGGACCCTCACCTGGACCCTAAACCGTCCCCGTCCCCTAACCCTAACCCTAGCCCGAACCCTAACCCTAACCCTTCCCCGAAGCCTGACCCTCACTCGTCCCCTAATCCTAACCCGTAGGATCACACTAACCCGCGCCCTCACACGCACGCTCCCCCTAAAGCGTTGTCGGACCCTCACCTGGACCCTAAACCGTCCCCGTCCCCTAACCCTAACCCTAGCCCGAACCCTAACCCTAACCCTTCCCCGAAGCCTGACCCTCACCCGTCCCCTAATCCTAACCCGTAGGCTCACACTAACCCGCGCCCTCACACGCACGCTCCCCCTAAAGCGTTGTCGGACCCTCACCTCGACCCTAAACCGTCCCCGTCCCCTAACCCTAACCCTAGCCCGAACCCTAACCCTAACCCTTCCCCGAAGCCTGACCCTCACCCGTCCCCTAATCCTAACTCGTAGGCTCACACTAACCCGCGCCCTCACACGCACGCTCCCCCTAATGCGTTGTCGGACCCTCACCTGGACCCTAAACCGTCCCCGTACCCTAACCCTAACCCTAGCCCGAACCCTAACCCTAATCCTTCCCCAAAGCCTGACCCTCACCCGTCCCCTAATCCTAACCCGCACGCTAACACTAACCCGGGCCCTCACACGCACGCTCCCCCTAAAGCGTTGTCGGACCCTCACCTGGACCCTAAACCGTCCCTGTCCCCTAACCCTAACCCTAGCCCGAACCCTAACCCTAACACTTCCCCGAAGCCTGAAACTCACCCGTCCCCTAATCCTAACCCGTAGGCTCACACTAACCCGCGCCCTCACACGCACGCTCCCCCTAAAGCGTTGTCGGACCCTCACCTGGACCCTAAACCGTCCCCGTCCCCTAACCCTAACCCTAGCCCGAACCCTAACCCTAACCCTTCCCCGAAGCCTGACCCTCACCCGTCCCCTAATCCTAACCCGTACGCTAACACTAACCCACGCCCTCACACGCACGCTCCCACTAAAGCGTTGTCGGACCCTCAATTGGACCCTAAGCCATCCCCGTCCCCTAACCCTAACCCTAGCCCGAACCCTAACCCTAACCCTTCCCCGAAGCCTGACCCTCACCCGTCCCCTAATCCTAACCTGCACGCTAACACTAACCCAGGCCCTCACACGCACGCTCCCCCTAATGCGTTGTCGGACCCTCACCTGGACCCTAAACCGTACCCGTCCCCTAAACCTAACCCTAGCCCGAACCCTAACCCTAAGCCTTCCCCGAAGCCTGACCCTCACCCGTCCCCTAATCCTAACCCGTAGGCTCACACTAACCCGCGCCCTCACACGCACGCTCCCCCTAAGGCGTTGTCGGACCCTCACCTGGACCCTAAACCGTACCCGTCCCCTAACCCTAACCCTAGCCCGAACCCTAACCCTAACCCTTCCCCGAAGCCTGACCCTCACCCGTCCCCTAATCCTAACCCGTAGGCTCACACTAACCCGCGCCCTCACACGCACGCTCCCCCTAAGGCGTTGTCGGACCCTCACCTGGACCCTAAACCGTCCCCGTCCCCTAACCCTAACCCTAGCCCGAACCCTAACCCTAACCCTTCCCCGAAGCCTGACCCTCACCCGTCCCCTAATCCTAACCCGTAGGCTCACACTAACCCGCGCCCTCACACGCACGCTCCCCCTAAAGCGTTGTCGGACCCTCACCTCGACCCTAAACCGTCCCCGTCCCCTAACCCTAACCCTAGCCCGAACCCTAACCCTAACCCTTCCCCGAAGCCTGACCCTCACCCGTCCCCTAATCCTAACCCGTAGGCTCACACTAACCCGCGCCCTCACACGCACGCTCCCCCTAATGCGTTGTCGGACCCTTACCTGGACCCTAAACCGTCCCCGTACCCTAACCCTAACCCTATCCCGAACCCTAACCCTAATCCTTCCCCAAAGCCTGACCCTCACCCGTCCCCTAATCCTAACCCGTATGCTCACACTAAACCACGCCCTCACACGCACGCTCCCCCTAAAGCGTTGTCGGACCCTCACCTGGACCCTAAACCGTCCCCGTCCCCTAACACTAACCCTAGCCCGAACCCTAACCCTAACCCTTCCCCGAAGCCTGACCCTCACCCGTCCCCTAATCCTAACCCGTAGGCTCACACTAACCCGCGCCCTCACACGCACGCTCCCCCTAAAGCGTTGTCGGACCCTCACCTGGACCCTAAACCGTCCCCGTCCCCTAACCCTAACCCTAGCCCGAACCCTAACCCTAACCCTTCCCCGAAGCCTGACCCTCACCCGTCCCCTAATCCTAACCCGTAGGCTCACACTAACCCGCGCCCTCACACGCACGCTCCCCCTAAAGCGTTGTCGGACCCTCACCTGGACCCTAAACCGTCCCCGTCCCCTAACCCTAACCCTAGCCCGAACCCTAACCCTAACCCTTCCCCGAAGCCTGACCCTCACCCGTCCCCTAATCCTAACCCGTAGGCTCACACTAACCCGCGCCCTCACACGCACGCTCCCCCTAAAGCGTTGTCGGACCCTCACCTGGACCCTAAACCTTCCCCGTCCCCTAACCGTAACCCTAGCCCGAACCCTAACCCTAACCCTTCCCCGAAGCCTGACCCTCACCCGTCCCCTAATCCTAACCCGTAGGCTCACACTAAGCCGCGCCCTCACACGCACGCTCCCCCTAAAGCGTTGTCGGACCCTCACCTGGACCCTAAACCGTCCCCGTCCCCTAACCCTAACCCTAGCCCGAACCCTAACCCTAACATTTCCCCGAAGCCTGACGCTCACCCGTCCCCTAATCCTAACCCGTACGGTAACACTCACCCACGCCCTCACACGCACGCTCCACCTAAAGCGCTGTCGGACCCTCACCTGGACCCTAAACCGTCCCCGTCCCCTAACCCTAACCCTAGCCCGAACCCTAACCCTAACCCTTCCCCGAAGCCTGACCCTCACCCGTCCTGTAATCCTAACCCGTTCGCTCACACTATCCCGCGCCCTCACATGCACGCTCCCCCTAAAGCGTTGTCGGACCCTCACCTCGACCCTAAACCGTCCCCGTCCCCTAACCCTAACCCTAGCCCGAACCCTAACCCTAACACTTCCCCGAAGCCTGACCCTCACCCGTCCCCTAATCCTAACCCGTACGCTCACACTATCCCGCGCCCTCACACGCACACTCCCCCTAAAGCGTTGTCGGACCCTCACCTGGACCCTAAACCGTCCCCGTCCCATAACCCTAACCCTAGCCCGAACCCTAACCCTAACCCTTCAACGAAGCCTGACCCTCACCCGTCCCCTAATCCTAAACCGTAGGCTCACATTAACCCGCGCCCTCACACCCAAGCTCCCCCTAAAGCGTTGTCGGACCCTCACCTGGACCCTAAACCGTCTCTGTCCCCTAACCCTAACCCTAGCCCGAACCCTAACCCTAACACTTCCCCGAAGCCTGATCCTCACCCGTCCCCTAATCCTAACCCGTAGGCTCACACTAACCCGCGCCCTCACACGCACGCTCCCCCTAAAGCGTTGTCGGACCCTCACCTGGACCCTAAACCGTCCCCGTACCCTAACCCTAACCCTAGCCCGAACCCTAACCCTAACCCTTCCCCGAAGCCTGACCCTCACCCGTCCCCTAATCCTAACCCGTACGCTAACACTAACCCACGCCCTCACACGCACGCTCCCCCTAAAGCGTTGTCGGACCCTCACCTTGACCCTAAACCGTCCCCGTCCCCTAACATAACCCTAGCCCGAACCCTAACCCTAACACTTCCCCGAAGCCTGACGCTCACCCGTCCCCTAATCCTAACCCGTACGGTAACACTAACCCGCGCCCTCACACGCACGCTCCCCCTAAAGCGTTGTCGGACCCTCACCTGGACCCTAAACCGTCCCCGTCCCCTAACCCTAACCCTAGCCAGAACCCTAACCCTAACCCTTCCCCGAAGCCTGACCCTCACCCGTCACCTAATCCTAACGGGTAGGGTCACACTAACCCGCGCCCTACACGCACGCTCCCCCTAAAGCGTTGTCGGACCCTCACCTGGACCCTAAACCGTCCCCGTCCCCTAACCCTAGCCCGAACCCTAACCCTAACCCTTCCCCGAAGCCTGACGCTCACCCGTCCCCTAATCCTAACCCGTACGGTAACACTAACCCGCGCCCTCACACCCACGCTCCCCCTAAAGCGTTGTCGGACCCTCACCTCGATCCTAAACCGTCCCCGTCCCCTAACCCTAACCCTAGCCTGAACCCTAACCCTAACCCTTCCCCGAAGCCTGACCCTCACCCGTCCCCTAATCCTAACCCGTAGGCTCACACTAACCCGCGCCCTCACACGCACGCTCCCCCTAAAGCGTTGTCGGACCCTCACCTGGACCCTAAACCGTCCCCGTCCCCTAACCCTAACCCTAGCCCGAACCCTAACCCTAACCCTTCCCCGAAGCCTGACCCTCACCCGTCCCCTAATCCTAACCCGTAGGCTCACATTAACCCGCGCCCTCACATACACGCTCCCCCTAAAACGTTGTCGGACCCTCACATGGACCCTAAACCGTCCCCGTCCCCTAACCCTAACCCTAGCCCGAACCCTTACCCTAAGCCTTCCCCGAAGCCTGACCTTCACCCGTCCCCTAATCCTAACCCGTACGCTAACACTAACATGCGCCGTCACACGCACACTCCCCCTAAAGCGTTGTCGGACCCTCACCTGGACCCTAAACCGTCCCCGTACCCTAACCCTAACCCTAGCCCGAACCCTAACCCTAATCCTTCCCCGAAGCCTGACCCTCACCCGTCCCCTAATCCTAACCCGTATGCTCACACTAACCCGCACCCTCAAACGCACGCTCCCCCTAAAGCGTTGTCGGACCCTCACCTGGACCCTAAACCGTCCCCGTCCCCTAACCCTAACCCTAGCCCGAACCCTAACCCTAACCCTTCCCCGAAGACTGACCCTCACCCGTCCCCTAATCCTAACACGTAGGCTCACACTAACCCGCGCCCTCACACGCACGCTCCCCCTAAAGCGTTGTCGGACCCTCACCTGGACCCTAAACCGTCCCCGTCCCCTAACGTTAACCCTAGCCCGAACCCTAACCCTAACCCTTCCCCGAAGCCTGACCCTCACCCGTCCCCTAATCCTAACCCGTAGGCTCACAGTAACCCGCGCCCTCACACGCACGCTCCCCCTAAAGCGTTGTCGGACCCTCACCTGGACCCTAAACCGTCCCCGTCCCCTAACCCTAACCCTAGCCCGAACCCTAACCCTATCCCTTCCCCGAAGCCTGACGCTCACCCGTCCCCTAATCCTAATCCGTACGGTAACACTAACCCGCGCCCTCACACGCACGCTCCCCCTAAAGCGTTGTCGGACCCTCACCTCGATCCTAAACCGTCCCCGTCCCCTAACCCTAACTCTAGCCCGAACTCTAACCCTAACCCTTCCCCGAAGCCTGACCCTCACCCGTCCCCAATCCTAACCCGTAGGCTCACACTAACCCGCGCCCTCACACGCACGCTCCCCCTAAGGCGTTGTCGGACCCTCACCTGGACCCTAAACCGTCCCCGTCCCCTAACCCTAACCCTAGCCCGAACCCTAACCCTAACCCTTCCCCGAAGCCTGACGCTCACCCGTCCCCTAATCCTAATCCGTACGGTAACACTAACCCGCGCCCTCACACGCACGCTCCCCCTAAAGCGTTGTCGGACCCTCACCTCGATCCTAAACCGTCCCCGTCCCCTAACCCTAACCCTACCCCGAACTCTAACCCTAACCCTTCCCCGAAGCCTGACCCTCACCCGTCCCCAATCCTAACCCGTAGGCTCACACTAACCCGTGCCCTCACACGCACGCTCCCCCTAAAGCATTGTCGGACCCTCACCTGGACCCTAAACCGTCCCCGTCCCCTAACCCTAAACCTAGCCCGAACCCTAACCCTAACCCTTCCCCGAAGCCTGACCCTCACCCGTCCCCTAATCCTAACCCGTAGGCTCACACTAAGCCGCGCCCTCACACGCACGCTCCCCCTAAAGCGTTGTCGGACCCTCACCTGGACCCTAAACCGTCCCCGTCCCCTAACACTAACCCTAGCCCGAACCCTAACCCTAACACTTCCCCGAAGCCTGACCCTCACCCGTCCCCTAATCCTAACCGGTACGCTAACGCTAACCCACGCCCTCACACGCACGCTCCCCCTAAAGCGTTGTCGGACCCTCACCTGGACCCTAAACCGTCCCCGTCCCCTAACCCTAACCCTAGCCCGAACCCTAACCCTAACACTTCCCCGAAGCCTGACGCTCACCCGTCCCCTAATCCTAACCCGTACGGTAACACTAAACCGCGCCCTCACACGCACACTCCCCCTAAAGCGTTGTCGGACCCTCACCTGGACCCTAAACCGTCCCCGTCCCCTAACCCTAAACCTAGCCCGAACCCTAACCCTAACCCTTCCCCGAAGCCTGACCCTCACCCGTCACCTAATCCTAACGGGTAGGCTCACACTAACCCGCGCCCTTACACGCACGCTCCCCCTAAAGCGTTGTCGGACCCTCACCTGGACCCTAAACCGTCCCCGTCCCCTAACCCTAGCCCGAACCCTAACCCTAACCCTTCCCCGAAGCCTGACGCTCACCCGTCCCCTAATCCTAACCCGTACGGTAACACTAACCCGCGCCCTCACACCCACGCTCCCCCTAAAGCGTTGTCGGACCCTCACCTCGATCCTAAACCGTCCCCGTCCCCTAACCCTAACCCTAGCCTGAACCCTAACCCTAACCCTTCCCCGAAGCCTGACCCTCACCCGTCCCCTAATCCTAACCCGTAGGCTCACACTAACCCGCGCCCTCACACGCACGCTCCCCCTAAAGCGTTGTCGGACTCTCACCTGGACCCTAAACCGTCCCCGTCCCCTAACCCTAACCCTAGCTCGAACCCTAACCCTAACCCTTCCCCGAAGCCTGACCCTCACCCGTCCCCTAATCCTAACCCGTAGGCTAACACTAACACGCGCCCTCACACGCACGCTCCCCCTAATGCATTGTCGGACCCTCACCTGGACCCTAAACCATCCCCGTACCCTAACCCTAACCCTAGCCCGAACCCTAACCCTAATCCTTCCCCGAAGCCTGACCCTCACCCGTCCCCTAATCCTAAACCGTATGCTCACACTAACCCGCGCCCTCACACGCACGCTCCCCCTAAAGCGTTGTCGGACCCTCACCTGGACCCTAAACCGTCCCCGTCCCCTAACCCTAACCCTAGCCCGAACCCTAACCCTAACACTTCCCCGAAGCCTGACCCTCACCCGTCCCCTAATCCTAACCCGTAGGCTCACACTAACCCGCGCCCTCACACGCACGCTCCCCCTAAAGCGTTGTCGGACCCTCACCTGGACCCTAAACCGTCCCCGTCCCCTAACCCTAACCCTAGCCCGAACCCTAACCCTAACCCTTCCCCGAAGCCTGACCCTCACCCGTCCCCTAATCCTAACCCGTAGGCTCACACTAACCCGCGCCCTCACACGCACGCTCCCCGTAAAGCGTTGTCGGACCCTCACCTCGACCCTAAACCGTCCCCGTCCCCTAACCCTAACCCTAGCCCGAACCCTAACCCTAACACTTCCCCGAAGCCTAACCCTCACCCGTCCCGTAATCCTAACCCGTACAATCACACTATCCCGCGCCCTCACACACACGCTCCCCCTAAAGCGTTGTCGGACCCTCACCTCGACCCTAAACCGTCCCCGTCCCCTAAACCTAACTCTAGCCCGAACTCTAACCCTAACCCTTCCCCGAAGCCTGACCCTCACCCGTCCCCAATCCTAACCCGTAGGCTCACACTAACCAGCGCCCTCACACGCACGCTCCCCCTAAAGCGTTGTCGGACCCTCACCTGGACCCTAAACCGTCCCCGTCCCCTAACCCTAAACCTAGCCCGAACCCTAACCCTAACCCTTCCCCGAAGCCTGACCCTCACCCGTCCCCTAATCCTAAACCGTATGCTCACACTAACCCGCGCCCTCACACGCACGCTCCCCCTAAAGCGTTGTCGGACCCTCACCTTGACCCTAAACCATCCCTGTCCCCTAACCCTAACCCTAGCCCGAACCCTAACCCTAACACTTCCCCGAAGCCTGACCCTCACCCGTCCCCTAATCCTAACCCGCACGCTAACACTAACCCGGGCCCTCACACGCACGCTCCCCCTAAAGCGTTGTCGGACCCTCACCTGGACCCTAAACCGTCTCTGTCCCCTAACCCTAAACCTAGCCCGAACCCTAACCCTAACACTTCCCCGAAGCCTGACCCTCACCCGTCCCCTAATCCTAACCCGTAGGCTCACACTAACCCGCGCCCTCACACGCACACTCCCCCTAAAGCGTTGTCGGACCCTCACCTGGACCCTAAACCGTCCCCGTCCCCTAACCCTAACCCTAGCCCGAACCCTAACCCTAACCCTTCCCCGAAGCCTGACCCTCACCCGTCCCCTAATCCTAAACCGTAGGCTCACATTAACCCGCGCCCTCACACCCACGCTCCCCCTAAAGCGTTGTCGGACCCTCACCTGGACCCTAAACCGTCCTCGTCCCCTAACCCTAACCCTAGCCCGAACCCTAACCCTAAGCCTTCCCCGAAGCCTGACGCTCACCCGTCCCCTAATCCTAACCCGTACGCTAACACTAACCCGCGCCCTCACACGCACGCTCCCCCTAAAGCGTTGTCGGACCCTCACCTCGACCCTAAACCGTCCCCGTCCCCTAACCCTAAACCTAGCCCGAACCCTAACCCTAACCCTTCCCCGAAGCCTGACCCTCACCCGTCCCCTAATCCTAACCCGTATGCTCACACTAACCCGCGCCCTCACACGCACGCTCCCCCTAAAGCGTTGTCGGACCCTCACCTGGACCCTAAACCATCCCCGTACCCTAACCCTAACCCTAGCCCGAACCCTAACCCTAACACTTCCCCGAAGCCTGACCCTCACCCGTCCCCTAATCCTAACCCGCACGCTAACACTAACCCGGGCCCTCACACGCACGCTCCCCCTAAAGCGTTGTCGGACCCTCACCTGGACCCTAAACCGTCCCTGTCCCCTAACCCTAACCCTAGCCCGAACCCTAACCCTAACACTTCCCCGAAGCCTGAAACTCACCCGTCCCCTAATCCTAACCCGTAGACTCACACTAACCCGCACCCTCACACGCACGCTCCCCCTAAAGCGTTGTCGGACCCTCACCTGGACCCTAAACCGTCCCCGTCCCCTAACCCTAACCCTAGCACGAACCCTAACCCTAACCCTTCCCCGAAGCCTGACCCTCACCCGTCCCCTAATCCTAACCCGCACGCTAACACTAACCCACGCCCTCACACGCACGCTCCCCCTAAAGCGTTGTCGGACCCTCACCTGGACCCTAAACCGTACCCGTCCCCTAACCCTAACCCTAGCCCGAACCCTAACCCTAACCCTTCCCCGAAGCCTGACCCTCACCCGTCACCTAATCCTAACCCGTAGGCTCACACTAACCCGCGCCCTCACACGCAAGATCCCCCTAAAGCGTTGTCGGACCCTAACCTGGACTCTAAACCGTCCCCGTCCCCTATCCCTAACCCTAGCCCGAACCCTAACCCTAACCCTTTCCCGAAGCATGACCCTCACCCGTCCCCTAATCCTAAGCCGTAGGCTAACACTAACCCGCGCCCTCACACGCACTCTCCCCCTAAAGCGTTGTCGGACCCTCACCTGGACCCTAAACCGTCCCCGTCCCCTAACCCTAACCCTAGCCCGAACCCTAACCCTAACCCTTCCCCGAAGCCTGACGCTCACCCGTCCCCTAATCCTAACCCGTACGGTAACACTAACCCGCGCCCTCACCCCCACGCTCCCCCTAAAGCGTTGTCGGACCCTCACCTCGATCCTAAACCGGCCCCGTCCCCTAACCCTAACCCTAGCCTGAACCCTAACCCTAACACTTCCCCGAAGCCTGACCCTCACCCGTCCCCTAATCCTAACCCGTAGGCTCACACTAACCCGCGCCCTCACACGCACGCTCCCCCTAAAGCGTTGTCGGACCCTCACCTGGACCCTAAACCGTCCCCGTCCCCTAACCCTAACCCTAGCCCGAACCCTAACCCTAACCCTTCCCCGAAGCCTGACCCTCACCCGTCCCCTAATCCTAACCCGTACGCTAACACTAACCCACTCCCTCACACGCACGCTCCCACTAAAGCGTTGTCGGACCCTCAATTGGACCCTAAGCCATCCCCGTCCCCTAACCCTAACCCTAGCCCGAACCCTAACCCTAACCCTTCCCCGAAGCCTGACCCTCACCCGTCCCCTAATCCTAACCCGCACGCTAACACTAACCCACGCCCTCACACGCACGCTCCCCCTAAAGCGTTGTCGGACCCTCACCTGGACCCTAAACCGTACCCGTCCCCTAACCCTAACCCTAGCCCGAACCCTAACCCTAAGCCTTCCCCGAAGCCTGACCTTCACCCGTCCCCTAATCCTAACCCGTACGCTAACACTAACACGCGCCCTCACACGCACGCTCCCCCTAAAGCGTTGTCGGACCCTCACCTGGACCCTAAACCGTCCCCGTACCCTAACCCTAACCCTAGCCCGAACCCTAACCCTAACCCTTCCCCGAAGCCTGACCCTCACCCGTCCCCTAATCCTAACCCGTAGGCTCACACTAACCCGCGCCCTCACACGCACGCTCCCCCTAAGGCGTTGTCGGACCCTCACCTGGACCCTAAACCGTCCCCGTCCCCTAACCCTAACCCTAGCCCGAACCGTAACCCTAACCCTTCCCCGAAGCCTGACCCTCACCCGTCCCCTAATCCTAACCCGTAGGCTCACACTAACCCGCGCCCTCACACGCACGCTCCCCCTAAGGCGTTGTCGGACCCTCACCTGGACCCTAAACCGTCCCCGTCCCCTAACCCTAACCCTAGCCCGAACCCTAACCCTAACCCTTCCCCGAAGCCTGACCCTCACCCGTCCCCTAATCCTAACCCGTAGGCTCACACTAACCCGCGCCCTCACACGCACGCTCCCCCTAAAGCGTTGTCGGACCCTCACCTCGACCCTAAACCGTCCCCGTCCCCTAACCCTAACCCTAGCCCGAACCCTAACCCTAACCCTTCCCCGAAGCCTGACCCTCACCCGTCCCCTAATCCTAACCCGTAGGCTCACACTAACCTGCGCCCTCACACGCACGCTCCCCCTAATGCGTTGTCGGACCCTCACCTGGACCCTAAACCGTCCCCGTACCCTAACCCTAACCCTATCCCGAACCCTAACCCTAATCCTTCCCCAAAGCCTGACCCTCACCCGTCCCCTAATCCTAACCCGTATGCTCACACTAAACCACGCCCTCACACGCACGCTCCCCCTAAAGCGTTGTCGGACCCTCACCTGGACCCTAAACCGTCCCCGTCCCCTAACACTAACCCTAGCCCGAACCCTAACCCTAACCCTTCCCCGAAGCCTGACTCTCACCCGTCCCCTAATCCTAACCCGTAGGCTCACACTAACCCGCGCCCTCACACGCACGCTCCCCCTAAAGCGTTGTCGGACCCTCACCTGGACCCTAAACCGTCCTCGTCCCCTAACCCTAACCCTAGCCCGAACCCTAACCCTAAGCCTTCCCCGAAGCCTGACGCTCACCCGTCCCCTAATCCTAACCCGTACGCTAACACTAACCCGCGCCCTCACACGCACGCTCCCCCTAAAGCGTTGTCGGACCCTCACCTCGACCCTAAACCGTCCCCGTCCCCTAACCCTAAACCTAGCCCGAACCCTAACCCTAACCCTTCCCCGAAGCCTGACCCTCACCCGTCCCCTAATCCTAACCCGTATGCTCACACTAACCCGCGCCCTCACACGCACGCTCCCCCTAAAGCGTTGTCGGACCCTCACCTGGACCCTAAACCATCCCCGTACCCTAACCCTAACCCTAGCCCGAACCCTAACCCTAACACTTCCCCGAAGCCTGAGCCTCACCCGTCCCCTAATCCTAACCCGCACGCTAACACTAACCCGGGCCCTCACACGCACGCTCCCCCTAAAGCGTTGTCGGACCCTCACCTGGACCCTAAACCGTCCCTGTCCCCTAACCCTAACCCTAGCCCGAACCCTAACCCTAACACTTCCCCGAAGCCTGAAACTCACCCGTCCCCTAATCCTAACCCGTAGGCTCACACTAACCCGCACCCTCACACGCACGCTCCCCCTAAAGCGTTGTCGGACCCTCACCTGGACCCTAAACCGTCCCCGTCACCTAACCCTAACCCTAGCCCGAACCCTAACCCTAAACCTTCCCCGAAGCCTGACCCTCACCCGTCCCCTAATCCTAACCCGTACGCTAACACTAACCCACGCCCTCACACGCACGCTCCCACTAAAGCGTTGTCGGACCCTCAATTGGACCCTAAGCCATCCCCGTCCCCTAACCCTAACCCTAGCCCGAACCCTAACCCTAACCCTTCCCCGAAGCCTGACCCTCACCCGTCCCCTAATCCTAACCCGCACGCTAACACTAACCCACGCCCTCACACGCACGCTCCCCCTAAAGCGTTGTCGGACCCTCACCTGGACCCTAAACCGTACCCGTCCCCTAACCCTAACCCTAGCCCGAACCCTAACCCTAACCCTTCCCCGAAGCCTGACCCTCACCCGTCACCTAATCCTAACCCGTAGGCTCACACTAACCCGCGCCCTCACACGCAAGATCCCCCTAAAGCGTTGTCGGACCCTAACCTGGACTCTAAACCGTCCCCGTCCCCTATCCCTAACCCTAGCCCGAACCCTAACCCTAACCCTTTCCCGAAGCATGACCCTCACCCGTCCCCTAATCCTAAGCCGTAGGCTAACACTAACCCGCGCCCTCACACGCACTCTCCCCCTAAAGCGTTGTCGGACCCTCACCTGGACCCTAAACCGTCCCCGTCCCCTAACCCTAACCCTAGCCCGAACCCTAACCCTAACCCTTCCCCGAAGCCTGACGCTCACCCGTCCCCTAATCCTAACCCGTATGCTCACACTAACCCGCGCCCTCACCCCCACGCTCCCCCTAAAGCGTTGTCGGACCCTCACCTCGATCCTAAACCGGCCCCGTCCCCTAACCCTAACCCTAGCCTGAACCCTAACCCTAACACTTCCCCGAAGCCTGACCCTCACCCGTCCCCTAATCCTAACCCGTAGGCTCACACTAACCCGCGCCCTCACACGCACGCTCCCCCTAAAGCGTTGTCGGACCCTCACCTGGACCCTAAACCGTCCCCGTCCCCTAACCCTAACCCTAGCCCGAAACCTAACCCTAACACTTCCCCGAAGCCTGACCCTCACCCGTCCCCTAATCCTAACCCGTAGGCTCACATTAACCCGCGCCCTCACATACACGCTCCCCCTAAAGCGTTGTCGGACCCTCACATGGACCCTAAACCGTCCCCGTCCCCTAACCCTAACCCTAGCCCGAACCCTAACCCTAACCCTTCCCCGAAGCCTGACCTTCACCCGTCCCCTATTCCTAACCCGTACGCTAACACTAACACGCGCCCTCACACGCACGCTCCCCCTAAAGCGTTGTCGGACCCTCACCTGGACCCTAAACCATCCCCGTCCCCTAACCCTAACCCTAGCCCGAACCCTAACCCTAATCCTTCCCCGAAGCCTGACCCTCACCCGTCCCCTAATCCTAACCCGTATGCTCACACTAACCCGCGCCCTCACACGCACGCTCCCCCTAAAGCGTTGTCGGACCCTCACCTGGACCCTAAACCGTCCCCGTCCCCTAACCCTAACCCTAGCCCGAACCCTAACCCTAACCCTTCCCCGAAGCCTGACCCTCACTCGTCCCCTAATCCTAACCCGTAGGATCACACTAACCCGCGCCCTCACACGCACGCTCCCCCTAAAGCGTTGTCGGACCCTCACCTGGACCCTAAACCGTCCCCGTACCCTAACCCTAACCCTAGCCCGAACCCTAACCCTAACCCTTCCCCGAAGCCTGACCCTCACCCGTCCCCTAATCCTAACCCGTAGGCTCACACTAACCCGCGCCCTCACACGCACGCTCCCCCTAAAGCGTTGTCGGACCCTCACCTCGACCCTAAACCGTCCCCGTCCCCTAACCCTAACCCTAGCCCGAACCCTAACCCTAACCCTTCCCCGAAGCCTGACCCTCACCCGTCCCCTAATCCTAACTCGTAGGCTCACACTAACCCGCGCCCTCACACGCACGCTCCCCCTAATGCGTTGTCGGACCCTCACCTGGACCCTAAACCGTCCCCGTACCCTAACCCTAACCCTAGCCCGAACCCTAACCCTAATCCTTCCCCAAAGCCTGACCCTCACCCGTCCCCTAATCCTAACCCGCACGCTAACACTAACCCGGGCCCTCACACGCACGCTCCCCCTAAAGCGTTGTCGGACCCTCACCTGGACCCTAAACCGTCCCTGTCCCCTAACCCTAACCCTAGCCCGAACCCTAACCCTAACACTTCCCCGAAGCCTGAAACTCACCCGTCCCCTAATCCTAACCCGTAGGCTCACACTAACCCGCGCCCTCACACGCACGCTCCCCCTAAAGCGTTGTCGGACCCTCACCTGGACCCTAAACCGTCCCCGTCCCCTAACCCTAACCCTAGCCCGAACCCTAACCCTAACCCTTCCCCGAAGCCTGACCCTCACCCGTCCCCTAATCCTAACCCGTACGCTAACACTAACCCACGCCCTCACACGCACGCTCCCACTAAAGCGTTGTCGGACCCTCAATTGGACCCTAAGCCATCCCCGTCCCCTAACCCTAACCCTAGCCCGAACCCTAACCCTAACCCTTCCCCGAAGCCTGACCCTCACCCGTCCCCTAATCCTAACCCGCACGCTAACACTAACCCACGCCCTCACACGCACGCTCCCCCTAAAGCGTTGTCGGACCCTCACCTGGACCCTAAACCGTACCCGTCCCCTAACCCTAACCCTAGCCCGAACCCTAACCCTAAGCCTTCCCCGAAGCCTGACCCTCACCCGTCCCCTAATCCTAACCCGTAGGCTCACACTAACCCGCGCCCTCACACGCACGCTCCCCCTAAGGCGTTGTCGGACCCTCACCTGGACCCTAAACCGTACCCGTCCCCTAACCCTAACCCTAGCCCGAACCCTAACCCTAACCCTTCCCCGAAGCCTGACCCTCACCCGTCCCCTAATCCTAACCCGTAGGCTCACACTAACCCGCGCCCTCACACGCACGCTCCCCCTAAGGCGTTGTCGGACCCTCACCTGGACCCTAAACCGTCCCCGTCCCCTAACCCTAACCCTAGCCCGAACCCTAACCCTAACCCTTCCCCGAAGCCTGACCCTCACCCGTCCCCTAATCCTAACCCGTAGGCTCACACTAACCCGCGCCCTCACACGCACGCTCCCCCTAAAGCGTTGTCGGACCCTCACCTCGACCCTAAACCGTCCCCGTCCCCTAACCCTAACCCTAGCCCGAACCCTAACCCTAACCCTTCCCCGAAGCCTGACCCTCACCCGTCCCCTAATCCTAACCCGTAGGCTCACACTAACCCGCGCCCTCACACGCACGCTCCCCCTAATGCGTTGTCGGACCCTCACCTGGACCCTAAACCGTCCCCGTACCCTAACCCTAACCCTATCCCGAACCCTAACCCTAATCCTTCCCCAAAGCCTGACCCTCACCCGTCCCCTAATCCTAACCCGTATGCTCACACTAAACCACGCCCTCACACGCACGCTCCCCCTAAAGCGTTGTCGGACCCTCACCTGGACCCTAAACCGTCCCCGTCCCCTAACACTAACCCTAGCCCGAACCCTAACCCTAACCCTTCCCCGAAGCCTGACCCTCACCCGTCCCCTAATCCTAACCCGTAGGCTCACACTAACCCGCGCCCTCACACGCACGCTCCCCCTAAAGCGTTGTCGGACCCTCACCTGGACCCTAAACCGTCCCCGTCCCCTAACCCTAACCCTAGCCCGAACCCTAACCCTAACCCTTCCCCGAAGCCTGACCCTCACCCGTCCCCTAATCCTAACCCGTAGGCTCACACTAACCCGCGCCCTCACACGCACGCTCCCCCTAAAGCGTTGTCGGACCCTCACCTGGACCCTAAACCGTCCCCGTCCCCTAACCCTAACCCTAGCCCGAACCCTAACCCTAACCCTTCCCCGAAGCCTGACCCTCACCCGTCCCCTAATCCTAACCCGTAGGCTCACACTAACCCGCGCCCTCACACGCACGCTCCCCCTAAAGCGTTGTCGGACCCTCACCTGGACCCTAAACCTTCCCCGTCCTCTAACCGTAACCCTAGCCCGAACCCTAACCCTAACCCTTCCCCGAAGCCTGACCCTCACCCGTCCCCTAATCCTAACCCGTAGGCTCACACTAACCCGCGCCCTCACACGCACGCTCCCCCTAATGCGTTGTCGGACCCTCACCTGGACCCTAAACCGTCCCCGTACCCTAACCCTAACCCTAGCCCGAACCCTAACCCTAATCCTTCCCCAAAGCCTGACCCTCACCCGTCCCCTAATCCTAACCCGTATGCTCACACTAACCCACGCCCTCACACGCACGCTCCCCCTAAAGCGTTGTCGGACCCTCACCTGGACCCTAAACCGTCCCCGTCCCCTAACACTAACCCTAGCCCGAACCCTAACCCTAACCCTTCCCCGAAGCCTGACCCTCACCCGTCCCCTAATCCTAACCCGTAGGCTCACACTAACCCATGCCCTCACACGCACGCTCCCCCTAAAGCGTTGTCGGACCCTCACCTGGACCCTAAACCGTCCCCGTCCCCTAACCCTAACCCTAGCCCGAACCCTAACCCTAACCCTTCCCCGAAGCCTGACCCTCACCCGTCCCCTAATCCTAACCCGTAGGCTCACACTAACCCGCGCCCTCACACGCACGCTCCCCCTAAAGCGTTGTCGGACCCTCACCTCGACCCTAAACCGTCCCCGTCCCCTAACCCTAACCCTAGCCCGAACCCTAACCCTAACACTTCCCCGAAGCCTGACCCTCACCCGTCCCGTAATCCTAACCCGTACGCTCACACTATCCCACGCCCTCACACGCAGGCTCCCCCTAAAGCGTTGTCGGACCCTCACCTCGACCCTAAACCGTCCCCGTCCCCTAACCCTAACCCTAGCCCGAACCCTAACCCTAACACTTCCCCGAAGCCTGACCCTCACCCGTCCCCTAATCCTAACCCGTAGGCTCACACTAACCCACGCCCTCACACGCACGCTCCCCCTAAAGCGTTGTCGGACCCTCACCTCGACCCTATACCGTCCCCGTCCCCTAACACTAACCCTAGCCCGAACCCTAACCCTAACACTTCCCCGAAGCCTGACCCTCACCCGTCCCCTAATCCTAACTCGTACGCTCACACTATCCCGCGCCCTCACACGCACGCTCCCCCTATAGCGTTGTCGGACCCTCACCTGGACCCTAAACCGTCCCCGTCCCCTAACCCTAACCCTAGCCCGAACCCTAACCCTAACCCTTCCCCGAAGCCTGACCCTCACCCGTCCCCTAATCCTAACCCGTACGCTATCACTAATCCGCGCCCTCACACGAACGCTCCCCCTAAAGCGTTGTCGGACCCTCACCTGGACCCTAAACCGTCCCCGTACCCTAACCCTAACCCTAGCCCGAACCCTAACCCTAACCCTTCCCCGAAGCCTGACGCTCACCCGTCCCCTAATCCTAACCCGTACGGTAACACTAAGACGCACCCTCACACGCACGCTCCCCCTAAGCGTTGTCGGACCCTCACCTGGACCCTAAACCGTCCCCGTCCCCTAACCCTAACCCTAGCCCGAACCCTAACCCTAACCCTTCCCCGAAGCCTGACCCTCACCCGTCCCCTAATCCTAACCCGTAGGCTCACACTAACCCGCGCCCTCACACGCACGCTCCCCCTAATGCGTTGTCGGACCCTCACCTGGACCCTAAACCGTCCCCGTACCCTAACCCTAACCCTAGCCCGAACCCTAACCCTAATCCTTCCCCAAAGCCTGACCCTCACCCGTCCCCTAATCCTAACCCGTATGCTCACACTAACCCACGCCCTCACACGCACGCTCCCCCTAAAGCGTTGTCGGACCCTCACCTGGACCCTAAACCGTCCCCGTCCCCTAACACTAACCCTAGCCCGAACCCTAACCCTAACCCTTCCCCGAAGCCTGACCCTCACCCGTCCCCTAATCCTAACCCGTAGGCTCACACTAACCCGCGCCCTCACACGCACGCTCCCCCTAAAGCGTTGTCGGACCCTCACCTGGACCCTAAACCGTCCCCGTCCCCTAACCCTAACCCTAGCCCGAACCCTAACCCTAACCCTTCCCCGAAGCCTGACCCTCACCCGTCCCCTAATCCTAACCCGTAGGCTCACACTAACCCGCGCCCTCACACGCACGCTCCCCCTAAAGCGTTGTCGGACCCTCACCTCGACCCTAAACCGTCCCCGTCCCCTAACCCTAACCCTAGCCCGAACCCTAACCCTAACACTTCCCCGAAGCCTGACACTCACCCGTCCCGTAATCCTAACCCGTACGCTCACACTATCCCGCGCCCTCACACGCACGCTCCCCCTAAAGCGTTGTCGGACCCTCACCTCGACCCTAAACCGTCCCCGTCCCCTAACCCTAACCCTAGCCCGAACCCTAACCCTAACCCTTCCCCGAAGCCTGACCCTCACCCGTCCCCTAATCCTAACCCGTAGGCTCACACTAACCCACGCCCTCACACGCACGCTCCCCCTAAAGCGTTGTCGGACCCTCACCTCGACCCTAAACCGTCCCCGTCCCCTAACCCTAACCCTAGCCCGAACCCTAACCCTAACACTTCCCCGAAGCCTGACCCTCACCCGTCCCCTAATCCTAACTCGTACGCTCACACTATCCCGCGCCCTCACACGCACGCTCCCCCTATAGCGTTGTCGGACCCTCACCTGGACCCTAAACTGTCCCCGTCCCCTAACCCTAACCCTAGCCCGAACCCTAACCCTAACCCTTCCCCGAAGCCTGACCCTCACCCGTCCCCTAATCCTAACCCGTACGCTATCAGTAATCCGCGCCCTCACACGAACGCTCCCCCTAAAGCGTTGTCGGACCCTCACCTGGACCCTAAACCGTCCCCGTACCCTAACCCTAACCCTAGCCCGAACCCTAACCCTAACACTTCCCCGAAGCCTGACGCTCACCCGTCCCCTAATCCTAACCCGTACGATAACACTAACACGCACCCTCACATGCACGCTCCCCCTAAAGCGTTGTCGGACCCTCACCTGGACCCTAAACCGTCCCCGTCCCCTAACCCTAACCCTAGCCCGAACCCTAACCCTAACCCTTCCCCGAAGCCTGACCCTCACCCGTCACCTAATCCTAACGGGTAGGCTCACACTAACCCGCGCCCTCACACGCACGCTCCCCCTAAAGCGTTGTCGGACCCTCACCTGGACCCTAAACCGTCCCCGTCCCCTAACCCTAGCCCGAACCCTAACCCTAACCCTTCCCCGAAGCCTGACGCTCACCCGTCCCCTAATCCTAACCCGTACGGTAACACTAACCCGCGCCCTCACACCCACGCTCCCCCTAAAGCGTTGTCGGACCCTCACCTCGATCCTAAACCGTCCCCGTCCCCTAACCCTAACCCTAGCCTGAACCCTAACCCTAACCCTTCCCCGAAGCCTGACCCTCACCCGTCCCCTAATCCTAAACCGTATGCTCACACTAACCCGCGCCCTCACACGCACGCTCCCCCTAAAGCGTTGTCGGACCCTCACCTGGACCCTAAACCGTCCCCGTCCCCTAACCCTAACCCTAGCCCGAACCCTAACCCTAACCCTTCCCCGAAGCCTGACCCTCACCCGTCCCCTAATCCTAACCCGTAGGCTCACACTAACCCGCGCCCTCACACGCACGCTCCTCCTAAAGCGTTGTCGGACCCTCACCTCGACCCTAAACCGTCCCCGTCCCCTAACCCTAACCCTAGCCCGAACCCTAACCCTAACACTTCCCCGAAGCCTGACCCTCACCCGTCCCGTAATCCTAACCCGTACGCTCACACTATCCCGCGCCCTCACACGCACGCTCCCCCTAAAGCGTTGTCGGACCCTCACCTCGACCCTAAACCGTCCCCGTCCCCTAACCCTAACCCTAGCCCGAACCCTAACCCTAACACTTCCCCGAATCCTGACCCTCACCCGTCCCCTAATCCTAACCCGTAGGCTCACACTAACCCACGCCCTCACACGCACGCTCCCCCTAAAGCGTTGTCGGACCCTCACCTCGACCCTAAACCGTCCCCGTCCCCTAACCCTAACCCTAGCCCGAACCCTAACCCTAACACTTCCCCGAAGCCTGACCCTCACCCGTCCCCTAATCCTAACTCGTACGCTCACACTATCCCGCGCCCTCACACGCACGCTCCCCCTATAGCGTTGTCGGACCCTCACCTGGACCCTAAACCGTCCCCGTCCCCTAACCCTAACCCTAGCCCGAACCCTAACCCTAACCCTTCCCCGAAGCCTGACCCTCACCCGTCCCCTAATCCTAACCCGTACGCTATCACTAATCCGCGCCCTCACACGAACGCTCCCCCTAAAGCGTTGTCGGACCCTCACCTGGACCCTAAACCGTCCCCGTACCCTAACCCTAACCCTAGCCCGAACCCTAACCCTAACCCTTCCCCGAAGCCTGACGCTCACCCGTCCCCTAATCCTAACCCGTACGGTAACACTAACACGCACCCTCACACGCACGCTCCCCCTAAAGCGTTGTCGGACCCTCAACTGGACCCTAAACCGTCCCCGTCCCCTAACCCTAACCCTAGCCCGAACCCTAACCCTAACCCTTCCCCGAAGCCTGACCCTCACCCGTCCCCTAATCCTAACCCGTAGGCTCACACTAACCCGCGCCCTCACACGCACGCTCCCCCTAATGCGTTGTCGGACCCTCACCTGGACCCTAAACCGTCCCCGTACCCTAACCCTAACCCTAGCGCGAACCCTAACCCTAATCCTTCCCCAAAGCCTGACCCTCACCCGTCCCCTAATCCTAACCCGTATGCCCACACTAACCCACGCCCTCACACGCACGCTCCCCCTAAAGCGTTGTCGGACCCTCACCTGGACCCTAAACCGTCCCCGTCCCCTAACACTAACCCTAGCCCGAACCCTAACCCTAACCCTTCCCCGAAGCCTGACCCTCACCCGTCCCCTAATCCTAACCCGTAGGCTCACACTAACCCGCGCCCTCACACGCACGCTCCCCCTAAAGCGTTGTCGGACCCTCACCTGGACTCTAAACCGTCCCCGTCCCCTAACCCTAACCCTAGCCCGAACCCTAACCCTAACCCTTCCCCGAAGCCTGACCCTCACCCGTCCCCTAATCCTAACCCGTAGGCTCACACTAACCCGCGCCCTCACACGCACGCTCCCCCTAAAGCGTTGTCGGACCCTCACCTCGACCCTAAACCGTCCCCGTCCCCTAACCCTAACCCTAGCCCGAACCCTAACCCTAACACTTCCCCGAAGCCTGACACTCACCCGGCCCGTAATCCTAACCCGTACGCTCACACTATCCCGCGCCCTCACACGCACGCTCCCCCTAAAGCGTTGTCGGACCCTCACCTCGACCCTAAACCGTCCCCGTCCCCTAACCCTAACCCTAGCCTGAACCCTAACCCTAACCCTTCCCCGAAGCCTGACCCTCACCCGTCCCCTAATCCTAACCCGTAGGCTCACACTAACCCACGCCCTGACACGCACGCTCCCCCTAAAGCGTTGTCGGACCCTCACCTCGACCCTAAACCGTCCCCGTCCCCTAACCCTAACCCTAGCCCGAACCCTAACCCTAACACTTCCCCGAAGCCTGACCCTCACCCGTCCCCTAATCCTAACTCGTACGCTCACACTATCCCGCGCCCTCACACGCACGCTCCCCCTATAGCGTTGTCGGACTCTCACCTGGACCCTAAACTGTCCCCGTCCCCTAACCCTAACCCTAGCCCGAACCCTAACCCTAACCCTTCCCCGAAGCCTGACCCTCACCCGTCCCCTAATCCTAACCCGTACGCTATCACTAATCCGCGCCCTCACACGAACGCTCCCCCTAAAGCGTTGTCGGACCCTCACCTGGACCCTAAACCGTCCCCGTACCCTAACCCTAACCCTAGCCCGAACCCTAACCCTAACACTTCCCCGAAGCCTGACGCTCACCCGTCCCCTAATCCTAACCCGTACGATAACACTAACACGCACCCTCACATGCACGCTCCCCCTAAAGCGTTGTCGGACCCTCACCTGGACCCTAAACCGTCCCCGTCCCCTAACCCTAACCCTAGCCCGAACCCTAACCCTAACCCTTCCCCGAAGCCTGACCCTCACCCGTCACCTAATCCTAACGGGTAGGCTCACACTAACCCGCGCCCTCACACGCACGCTCCCCCTAAAGCGTTGTCGGACCCTCACCTGGACCCTAAACCTTCCCCGTCCCCTAACCCTAGCCCGAACCCTAACCCTAACCCTTCCCCGAAGCCTGACGCTCACCCGTCCCCTAATCCTAACCCGTACGGTAACACTAACCCGCGCCCTCACACCCACGCTCCCCCTAAAGCGTTGTCGGACCCTCACCTCGATCCTAAACCGTCCCCGTCCCCTAACCCTAACCCTAGCCTGAACCCTAACCCTAACCCTTCCCCGAAGCCTGACCCTCACCCGTCCCCTAATCCTAAACCGTATGCTCACACTAACCCGCGCCCTCACACGCACGCTCCCCCTAAAGCGTTGTCGGACCCTCACCTTGACCCTAAACCATCCCTGTCCCCTAAACCTAACCCTAGCCCGAACCCTAACCCTAACACTTCCCCGAAGCCTGACCCTCACCCGTCCCCTAATCCTAACCCGCACGCTAACACTAACCCGGGCCCTCACACGCACGCTCCCCCTAAATCGTTGTCGGACCCTCACCTGGACCCTAAACCGTCTCTGTCCCGTAACCCTAAACCTAGCCCGAACCCTAACCCTAACACTTCCCCGAAGCCTGACCCTCACCCGTCCCCTAATCCTAACCCGTAGGCTCACACTAACCCGCGCCCTCACACGCACGCTCCCCCTAAAGCGTTGTCGGACCCTCACCTGGACCCTAAACCGTCCCCGTACCCTAACCCTAACCCTAGCCCGAACCCTAACCCTAACCCTTCCCCGAAGCCTGACCCTCACCCGTCCCCTAATCCTAACCCGTACGCTAACACTAACCCACGCCCTCACACGCACGCTCCCCCTAAAGCGTTGTCGGACCCTCACCTGGACCCTAAACCGTCCCCGTCCCCTAACCCTAACCCTAGCCCGAACCCTAACCCTAACACTTCCCCGAAGCCTGACGCTCAACCGTCCCCTAATCCTAACCCGTACGGTAACACTAACCCGCGCCCTCACACGCACACTCCCCCTAAAGCGTTGTCGGACCCTCACCTGGACCCTAAACCGTCCCCGTCCCCTAACCCTAACCCTAGCCCGAACCCTAACCCTAACCCTTCCCCGAAGCCTGACCCTCACCCGTCCCCTAATCCTAACCCGTAGGCTCACACTAACCCGCGCCCTCACACGCACGCTCCCCCTAAAGCGTTGTCGGACCCTCACCTCGACCCTAAACCGTCCCCGTCCCCTAACCCTAACCCTAGCCCGAACCCTAACCCTAACACTTCCCCGAAGCCTGACACTCACCCGTCCCGTAATCCTAACCCGTACGCTCACACTATCCCGCGCCCTCACACACACGCTCCCCCTAAAGCGTTGTCGGACCCTCACCTCGACCCTAAACCGTCCCCGTCCCCTAACCCTAACCCTAGCCCGAACCCTAACCCTAACCCTTCCCCGAAGCCTGACCCTCACCCGTCCCCTAATCCTAACCCGTAGGCTCACACTAACCCACGCCCTCACACGCACGCTCCCCCTAAAGCGTTGTCGGACCCTCACCTCGACCCTAAACCGTCCCCGTCCCCTAACCCTAACCCTAGCCCGAACCCTAACCCTAACACTTCCCCGAAGCCTGACCCTCACCCGTCCCCTAATCCTAACTCGTACGCTCACACTATCCCGCGCCCTCACACGCACGCTCCCCCTATAGCGTTGTCGGACCCTCACCTGGACCCTAAACTGTCCCCGTCCCCTAACCCTAACCCTAGCCCGAACCCTAACCCTAACCCTTCCCCGAAGCCTGACCCTCACCCGTCCCCTAATCCTAACCCGTACGCTATCAGTAATCCGCGCCCTCACACGAACGCTCCCCCTAAAGCGTTGTCGGACCCTCACCTGGACCCTAAACCGTCCCCGTACCCTAACCCTAACCCTAGCCCGAACCCTAACCCTAACACTTCCCCGAAGCCTGACGCTCACCCGTCCCCTAATCCTAACCCGTACGATAACACTAACACGCACCCTCACATGCACGCTCCCCCTAAAGCGTTGTCGGACCCTCACCTGGACCCTAAACCGTCCCCGTCCCCTAACCCTAACCCTAGCCCGAACCCTAACCCTAACCCTTCCCCGAAGCCTGACCCTCACCCGTCACCTAATCCTAACGGGTAGGCTCACACTAACCCGCGCCCTCACACGCACGCTCCCCCTAAAGCGTTGTCGGACCCTCACCTGGACCCTAAACCGTCCCCGTCCCCTAACCCTAGCCCGAACCCTAACCCTAACCCTTCCCCGAAGCCTGACGCTCACCCGTCCCCTAATCCTAACCCGTACGGTAACACTAACCCGCGCCCTCACACCCACGCTCCCCCTAAAGCGTTGTCGGACCCTCACCTCGATCCTAAACCGTCCCCGTCCCCTAACCCTAACCCTAGCCTGAACCCTAACCCTAACCCTTCCCCGAAGCCTGACCCTCACCCGTCCCCTAATCCTAAACCGTATGCTCACACTAACCCGCGCCCTCACACGCACGCTCCCCCTAAAGCGTTGTCGGACCCTCACCTGGACCCTAAACCGTCCCCGTCCCCTAACCCTAACCCTAGCCCGAACCCTAACCCTAACCCTTCCCCGAAGCCTGACCCTCACCCGTCCCCTAATCCTAACCCGTAGGCTCACACTAACCCGCGCCCTCACACGCACGCTCCTCCTAAAGCGTTGTCGGACCCTCACCTCGACCCTAAACCGTCCCCGTCCCCTAACCCTAACCCTAGCCCGAACCCTAACCCTAACACTCCCCCGAAGCCTGACCCTCACCCGTCCCGTAATCCTAACCCGTACGCTCACACTATCCCGCGCCCTCACACGCACGCTCCCCCTAAAGCGTTGTCGGACCCTCACCTCGACCCTAAACCGTCCCCGTCCCCTAACCCTAACCCTAGCCCGAACCCTAACCCTAACACTTCCCCGAATCCTGACCCTCACCCGTCCCCTAATCCTAACCCGTAGGCTCACACTAACCCACGCCCTCACACGCACGCTCCCCCTAAAGCGTTGTCGGACCCTCACCTCGACCCTAAACCGTCCCCGTCCCCTAACCCTAACCCTAGCCCGAACCCTAACCCTAACCCTTCCCCGAAGCCTGACCCTCACCCGTCCCCTAATCCTAACCCGTAGGCTCACACTAACCCGCGCCCTCACACGCACGCTCCCCCTAAAGCGTTGTCGGACCCTCACCTCGACCCTAAACCGTCCCCGTCCCCTAACCCTAACCCTAGCCCGAACCCTAACCCTAACCCTTCCCCGAAGCCTGACCCTCACCCGTCCCCTAATCCTAACTCGTAGGCTCACACTAACCCGCGCCCTCACACGCACGCTCCCCCTAATGCGTTGTCGGACCCTCACCTGGACCCTAAACCGTCCCCGTACCCTAACCCTAACCCTAGCCCGAACCCTAACCCTAATCCTTCCCCAAAGCCTGACCCTCACCCGTCCCCTAATCCTAACCCGCACGCTAACACTAACCCGGGCCCTCACACGCACGCTCCCCCTAAAGCGTTGTCGGACCCTCACCTGGACCCTAAACCGTCCCTGTCCCCTAACTCTAACCCTAGCCCGAACCCTAACCCTAACATTCCCCGAAGCCTGAAACTCACCCGTCCCCTAATCCTAACCCGTAGGCTCACACTAACCCGCGCCCTCACACGCACGCTCCCCCTAAAGCGTTGTCGGACCCTCACCTGGACCCTAAACCGTCCCCGTCCCCTAACCCTAACCCTAGCCCGAACCCTAACCCTAACCCTTCCCCGAAGCCTGACCCTCACCCGTCCCCTAATCCTAACCCGTACGCTAACACTAACCCACGCCCTCACACGCACGCTCCCACTAAAGCGTTGTCGGACCCTCAATTGGACCCTAAGCCATCCCCGTCCCCTAACCCTAACCCTAGCCCGAACCCTAACCCTAACCCTTCCCCGAAGCCTGACCCTCACCCGTCCCCTAATCCTAACCCGCACGCTAACACTAACCCACGCCCTCACACGCACGCTCCCCCTAAAGCGTTGTCGGACCCTCACCTGGACCCTAAACCGTACCCGTCCCCTAACCCTAACCCTAGCCCGAACCCTAACCCTAAGCCTTCCCCGAAGCCTGACCTTCACCCGTCCCCTAATCCTAACCCGTACGCTAACACTAACACGCGCCCTCACACGCACGCTCCCCCTAAAGCGTTGTCGGACCCTCACCTGGACCCTAAACCGTCCCCGTACCCTAACCCTAACCCTAGCCCGAACCCTAACCCTAACCCTTCCCCGAAGCCTGACCCTCACCCGTCCCCTAATCCTAACCCGTAGGCTCACACTAACCCGCGCCCTCACACGCACGCTCCCCCTAAGGCGTTGTCGGACCCTCACCTGGACCCTAAACCGTCCCCGTCCCCTAACCCTAACCCTAGCCCGAACCGTAACCCTAACCCTTCCCCGAAGCCTGACCCTCACCCGTCCCCTAATCCTAACCCGTAGGCTCACACTAACCCGCGCCCTCACACGCACGCTCCCCCTAAGGCGTTGTCGGACCCTCACCTGGACCCTAAACCGTCCCCGTCCCCTAACCCTAACCCTAGCCCGAACCCTAACCCTAACCCTTCCCCGAAGCCTGACCCTCACCCGTCCCCTAATCCTAACCCGTAGGCTCACACTAACCCGCGCCCTCACACGCACGCTCCCCCTAAAGCGTTGTCGGACCCTCACCTCGACCCTAAACCGTCCCCGTCCCCTAACCCTAACCCTAGCCCGAACCCTAACCCTAACCCTTCCCCGAAGCCTGACCCTCACCCGTCCCCTAATCCTAACCCGTAGGCTCACACTAACCTGCGCCCTCACACGCACGCTCCCCCTAATGCGTTGTCGGACCCTCACCTGGACCCTAAACCGTCCCCGTACCCTAACCCTAACCCTATCCCGAACCCTAACCCTAATCCTTCCCCAAAGCCTGACCCTCACCCGTCCCCTAATCCTAACCCGTATGCTCACACTAAACCACGCCCTCACACGCACGCTCCCCCTAAAGCGTTGTCGGACCCTCACCTGGACCCTAAACCGTCCCCGTCCCCTAACACTAACCCTAGCCCGAACCCTAACCCTAACCCTTCCCCAAAGCCTGACCCTCACCCGTCCCCTAATCCTAACCCGTAGGCTCACACTAACCCGCGCCCTCACACGCACGCTCCCCCTAAAGCGTTGTCGGACCCTCACCTGGACCCTAAACCGTCCTCGTCCCCTAACCCTAACCCTAGCCCGAACCCTAACCCTAAGCCTTCCCCGAAGCCTGACGCTCACCCGTCCCCTAATCCTAACCCGTACGCTAACACTAACCCGCGCCCTCACACGCACGCTCCCCCTAAAGCGTTGTCGGACCCTCACCTCGACCCTAAACCGTCCCCGTCCCCTAACCCTAAACCTAGCCCGAACCCTAACCCTAACCCTTCCCCGAAGCCTGACCCTCACCCGTCCCCTAATCCTAACCCGTATGCTCACACTAACCCGCGCCCTCACACGCACGCTCCCCCTAAAGCGTTGTCGGACCCTCACCTGGACCCTAAACCATCCCCGTACCCTAACCCTAACCCTAGCCCGAACCCTAACCCTAACACTTCCCCGAAGCCTGACCCTCACCCGTCCCCTAATCCTAACCCGCACGCTAACACTAACCCGGGCCCTCACACGCACGCTCCCCCTAAAGCGTTGTCGGACCCTCACCTGGACCCTAAACCGTCCCTGTCCCCTAACCCTAACCCTAGCCCGAACCCTAACCCTAACACTTCCCCGAAGCCTGAAACTCACCCGTCCCCTAATCCTAACCCGTAGGCTCACTCTAACCCGCACCCTCACACGCACGCTCCCCCTAAAGCGTTGTCGGACCCTCACCTGGACCCTAAACCGTCCCCGTCCCCTAACCCTAACCCTAGCCCGAACCCTAACCCTAAACCTTCCCCGAAGCCTGACCCTCACCCGTCCCCTAATCCTAACCCGTACGCTAACACTAACCCACGCCCTCACACGCACGCTCCCACTAAAGCGTTGTCGGACCCTCAATTGGACCCTAAGCCATCCCCGTCCCCTAACCCTAACCCTAGCCCGAACCCTAACCCTAACCCTTCCCCGAAGCCTGACCCTCACCCGTCCCCTAATCCTAACCCGCACGCTAACACTAACCCACGCCCTCACACGCACGCTCCCCCTAAAGCGTTGTCGGACCCTCACCTGGACCCTAAACCGTACCCGTCCCCTAACCCTAACCCTAGCCCGAACCCTAACCCTAACCCTTCCCCGAAGCCTGACCCTCACCCGTCACCTAATCCTAACCCGTAGGCTCACACTAACCCGCGCCCTCACACGCAAGATCCCCCTAAAGCGTTGTCGGACCCTAACCTGGACTCTAAACCGTCCCCGTCCCCTATCCCTAACCCTAGCCCGAACCCTAACCCTAACCCTTTCCCGAAGCATGACCCTCACCCGTCCCCTAATCCTAAGCCGTAGGCTAACACTAACCCGCGCCCTCACACGCACTCTCCCCCTAAAGCGTTGTCGGACCCTCACCTGGACCCTAAACCGTCCCCGTCCCCTAACCCTAACCCTAGCCCGAACCCTAACCCTAACCCTTCCCCGAAGCCTGACGCTCACCCGTCCCCTAATCCTAACCCGTACGGTAACACTAACCCGCGCCCTCACCCCCACGCTCCCCCTAAAGCGTTGTCGGACCCTCACCTCGATCCTAAACCGGCCCCGTCCCCTAACCCTAACCCTAGCCTGAACCCTAACCCTAACACTTCCCCGAAGCCTGACCCTCACCCGTCCCCTAATCCTAACCCGTAGGCTCACACTAACCCGCGCCCTCACACGCACGCTCCCCCTAAAGCGTTGTCGGACCCTCACCTGGACCCTAAACCGTCCCCGTCCCCTAACCCTAACCCTAGCCCGAAACCTAACCCTAACACTTCCCCGAAGCCTGACCCTCACCCGTCCCCTAATCCTAACCCGTAGGCTCACATTAACCCGCGCCCTCACATACACGCTCCCCCTAAAGCGTTGTCGGACCCTCACATGGACCCTAAACCGTCCCCGTCCCCTAACCCTAACCCTAGCCCGAACCCTAACCCTAACCCTTCCCCGAAGCCTGACCTTCACCCGTCCCCTATTCCTAACCCGTACGCTAACACTAACACGCGCCCTCACACGCACGCTCCCCCTAAAGCGTTGTCGGACCCTCACCTGGACCCTAAACCATCCCCGTCCCCTAACCCTAACCCTAGCCCGAACCCTAACCCTAATCCTTCCCCGAAGCCTGACCCTCACCCGTCCCCTAATCCTAACCCGTATGCTCACACTAACCCGCGCCCTCACACGCACGCTCCCCCTAAAGCGTTGTCGGACCCTCACCTGGACCCTAAACCGTCCCCGTCCCCTAACCCTAACCCTAGCCCGAACCCTAACCCTAACCCTTCCCCGAAGCCTGACCCTCACTCGTCCCCTAATCCTAACCCGTAGGATCACACTAACCCGCGCCCTCACACGCACGCTCCCCCTAAAGCGTTGTCGGACCCTCACCTGGACCCTAAACCGTCCCCGTCCCCTAACCCTAACCCTAGCCCGAACCCTAACCCTAACCCTTCCCCGAAGCCTGACCCTCACCCGTCCCCTAATCCTAACCCGTAGGCTCACACTAACCCGCGCCCTCACACGCACGCTCCCCCTAAAGCGTTGTCGGACCCTCACCTCGACCCTAAACCGTCCCCGTCCCCTAACCCTAACCCTAGCCCGAACCCTAACCCTAACCCTTCCCCGAAGCCTGACCCTCACCCGTCCCCTAATCCTAACTCGTAGGCTCACACTAACCCGCGCCCTCACACGCACGCTCCCCCTAATGCGTTGTCGGACCCTCACCTGGACCCTAAACCGTCCCCGTACCCTAACCCTAACCCTAGCCCGAACCCTAACCCTAATCCTTCCCCAAAGCCTGACCCTCACCCGTCCCCTAATCCTAACCCGCACGCTAACACTAACCCGGGCCCTCACACGCACGCTCCCCCTAAAGCGTTGTCGGACCCTCACCTGGACCCTAAACCGTCCCTGTCCCCTAACCCTAACCCTAGCCCGAACCCTAACCCTAACACTTCCCCGAAGCCTGAAACTCACCCGTCCCCTAATCCTAACCCGTAGGCTCACACTAACCCGCGCCCTCACACGCACGCTCCCCCTAAAGCGTTGTCGGACCCTCACCTGGACCCTAAACCGTCCCCGTCCCCTAACCCTAACCCTAGCCCGAACCCTAACCCTAACCCTTCCCCGAAGCCTGACCCTCACCCGTCCCCTAATCCTAACCCGTACGCTAACACTAACCCACGCCCTCACACGCACGCTCCCACTAAAGCGTTGTCGGACCCTCAATTGGACCCTAAGCCATCCCCGTCCCCTAACCCTAACCCTAGCCCGAACCCTAACCCTAACCCTTCCCCGAAGCCTGACCCTCACCCGTCCCCTAATCCTAACCCGCACGCTAACACTAACCCACGCCCTCACACGCACGCTCCCCCTAAAGCGTTGTCGGACCCTCACCTGGACCCTAAACCGTACCCGTCCCCTAACCCTAACCCTAGCCCGAACCCTAACCCTAAGCCTTCCCCGAAGCCTGACCCTCACCCGTCCCCTAATCCTAACCCGTAGGCTCACACTAACCCGCGCCCTCACACGCACGCTCCCCCTAAGGCGTTGTCGGACCCTCACCTGGACCCTAAACCGTACCCGTCCCCTAACCCTAACCCTAGCCCGAACCCTAACCCTAACCCTTCCCCGAAGCCTGACCCTCACCCGTCCCCTAATCCTAACCCGTAGGCTCACACTAACCCGCGCCCTCACACGCACGCTCCCCCTAAGGCGTTGTCGGACCCTCACCTGGACCCTAAACCGTCCCCGTCCCCTAACCCTAACCCTAGCCCGAACCCTAACCCTAACCCTTCCCCGAAGCCTGACCCTCACCCGTCCCCTAATCCTAACCCGTAGGCTCACACTAACCCGCGCCCTCACACGCACGCTCCCCCTAAAGCGTTGTCGGACCCTCACCTCGACCCTAAACCGTCCCCGTCCCCTAACCCTAACCCTAGCCCGAACCCTAACCCTAACCCTTCCCCGAAGCCTGACCCTCACCCGTCCCCTAATCCTAACCCGTAGGCTCACACTAACCCGCGCCCTCACACGCACGCTCCCCCTAATGCGTTGTCGGACCCTCACCTGGACCCTAAACCGTCCCCGTACCCTAACCCTAACCCTATCCCGAACCCTAACCCTAATCCTTCCCCAAAGCCTGACCCTCACCCGTCCCCTAATCCTAACCCGTATGCTCACACTAAACCACGCCCTCACACGCACGCTCCCCCTAAAGCGTTGTCGGACCCTCACCTGGACCCTAAACCGTCCCCGTCCCCTAACACTAACCCTAGCCCGAACCCTAACCCTAACCCTTCCCCGAAGCCTGACCCTCACCCGTCCCCTAATCCTAACCCGTAGGCTCACACTAACCCGCGCCCTCACACGCACGCTCCCCCTAAAGCGTTGTCGGACCCTCACCTGGACCCTAAACCGTCCCCGTCCCCTAACCCTAACCCTAGCCCGAACCCTAACCCTAACCCTTCCCCGAAGCCTGACCCTCACCCGTCCCCTAATCCTAACCCGTAGGCTCACACTAACCCGCGCCCTCACACGCACGCTCCCCCTAAAGCGTTGTCGGACCCTCACCTGGACCCTAAACCTTCCCCGTCCCCTAACCGTAACCCTAGCCCGAACCCTAACCCTAACCCTTCCCCGAAGCCTGACCCTCACCCGTCCCCTAATCCTAACCCGTAGGCTCACACTAACCCGCGCCCTCACACGCACGCTCCCCCTAATGCGTTGTCGGACCCTCACCTGGACCCTAAACCGTCCCCGTACCCTAACCCTAACCCTAGCCCGAACCCTAACCCTAATCCTTCCCCAAAGCCTGACCCTCACCCGTCCCCTAATCCTAACCCGTATGCTCACACTAACCCACGCCCTCACACGCACGCTCCCCCTAAAGCGTTGTCGGACCCTCACCTGGACCCTAAACCGTCCCCGTCCCCTAACACTAACCCTAGCCCGAACCCTAACCCTAACCCTTCCCCGAAGCCTGACCCTCACCCGTCCCCTAATCCTAACCCGTAGGCTCACACTAACCCATGCCCTCACACGCACGCTCCCCCTAAAGCGTTGTCGGACCCTCACCTGGACCCTAAACCGTCCCCGTCCCCTAACCCTAACCCTAGCCCGAACCCTAACCCTAACCCTTCCCCGAAGCCTGACCCTCACCCGTCCCCTAATCCTAACCCGTAGGCTCACACTAACCCGCGCCCTCACACGCACGCTCCCCCTAAAGCGTTGTCGGACCCTCACCTCGACCCTAAACCGTCCCCGTCCCCTAACCCTAACCCTAGCCCGAACCCTAACCCTAACACTTCCCCGAAGCCTGACCCTCACCCGTCCCGTAATCCTAACCCGTACGCTCACACTATCCCGCGCCCTCACACGCACGCTCCCCCTAAAGCGTTGTCGGACCCTCACCTCGACCCTAAACCGTCCCCGTCCCCTAACCCTAACCCTAGCCCGAACCCTAACCCTAACACTTCCCCGAAGCCTGACCCTCACCCGTCCCCTAATCCTAACCCGTAGGCTCACACTAACCCACGCCCTCACACGCACGCTCCCCCTAAAGCGTTGTCGGACCCTCACCTCGACCCTATACCGTCCCCGTCCCCTAACACTAACCCTAGCCCGAACCCTAACCCTAACACTTCCCCGAAGCCTGACCCTCACCCGTCCCCTAATCCTAACTCGTACGCTCACACTATCCCGCGCCCTCACACGCACGCTCCCCCTATAGCGTTGTCGGACCCTCACCTGGACCCTAAACCGTCCCCGTCCCCTAACCCTAACCCTAGCCCGAACCCTAACCCTAACCCTTCCCCGAAGCCTGACCCTCACCCGTCCCCTAATCCTAACCCGTACGCTATCACTAATCCGCGCCCTCACACGAACGCTCCCCCTAAAGCGTTGTCGGACCCTCACCTGGACCCTAAACCGTCCCCGTACCCTAACCCTAACCCTAGCCCGAACCCTAACCCTAACCCTTCCCCGAAGCCTGACGCTCACCCGTCCCCTAATCCTAACCCGTACGGTAACACTAAGACGCACCCTCACACGCACGCTCCCCCTAAGCGTTGTCGGACCCTCACCTGGACCCTAAACCGTCCCCGTCCCCTAACCCTAACCCTAGCCCGAACCCTAACCCTAACCCTTCCCCGAAGCCTGACCCTCACCCGTCCCCTAATCCTAACCCGTAGGCTCACACTAACCCGCGCCCTCACACGCACGCTCCCCCTAATGCGTTGTCGGACCCTCACCTGGACCCTAAACCGTCCCCGTACCCTAACCCTAACCCTAGCCCGAACCCTAACCCTAATCCTTCCCCAAAGCCTGACCCTCACCCGTCCCCTAATCCTAACCCGTATGCTCACACTAACCCACGCCCTCACACGCACGCTCCCCCTAAAGCGTTGTCGGACCCTCACCTGGACCCTAAACCGTCCCCGTCCCCTAACACTAACCCTAGCCCGAACCCTAACCCTAACCCTTCCCCGAAGCCTGACCCTCACCCGTCCCCTAATCCTAACCCGTAGGCTCACACTAACCCGCGCCCTCACACGCACGCTCCCCCTAAAGCGTTGTCGGACCCTCACCTGGACCCTAAACCGTCCCCGTCCCCTAACCCTAACCCTAGCCCGAACCCTAACCCTAACCCTTCCCCGAAGCCTGACCCTCACCCGTCCCCTAATCCTAACCCGTAGGCTCACACTAACCCGCGCCCTCACACGCACGCTCCCCCTAAAGCGTTGTCGGACCCTCACCTCGACCCTAAACCGTCCCCGTCCCCTAACCCTAACCCTAGCCCGAACCCTAACCCTAACACTTCCCCGAAGCCTGACACTCACCCGTCCCGTAATCCTAACCCGTACGCTCACACTATCCCGCGCCCTCACACGCACGCTCCCCCTAAAGCGTTGTCGGACCCTCACCTCGACCCTAAACCGTCCCCGTCCCCTAACCCTAACCCTAGCCCGAACCCTAACCCTAACCCTTCCCCGAAGCCTGACCCTCACCCGTCCCCTAATCCTAACCCGTAGGCTCACACTAACCCACGCCCTCACACGCACGCTCCCCCTAAAGCGTTGTCGGACCCTCACCTCGACCCTAAACCGTCCCCGTCCCCTAACCCTAACCCTAGCCCGAACCCTAACCCTAACACTTCCCCGAAGCCTGACCCTCACCCGTCCCCTAATCCTAACTCGTACGCTCACACTATCCCGCGCCCTCACACGCACGCTCCCCCTATAGCGTTGTCGGACCCTCACCTGGACCCTAAACTGTCCCCGTCCCCTAACCCTAACCCTAGCCCGAACCCTAACCCTAACCCTTCCCCGAAGCCTGACCCTCACCCGTCCCCTAATCCTAACCCGTACGCTATCAGTAATCCGCGCCCTCACACGAACGCTCCCCCTAAAGCGTTGTCGGACCCTCACCTGGACCCTAAACCGTCCCCGTACCCTAACCCTAACCCTAGCCCGAACCCTAACCCTAACACTTCCCCGAAGCCTGACGCTCACCCGTCCCCTAATCCTAACCCGTACGATAACACTAACACGCACCCTCACATGCACGCTCCCCCTAAAGCGTTGTCGGACCCTCACCTGGACCCTAAACCGTCCCCGTCCCCTAACCCTAACCCTAGCCCGAACCCTAACCCTAACCCTTCCCCGAAGCCTGACCCTCACCCGTCACCTAATCCTAACGGGTAGGCTCACACTAACCCGCGCCCTCACACGCACGCTCCCCCTAAAGCGTTGTCGGACCCTCACCTGGACCCTAAACCGTCCCCGTCCCCTAACCCTAGCCCGAACCCTAACCCTAACCCTTCCCCGAAGCCTGACGCTCACCCGTCCCCTAATCCTAACCCGTACGGTAACACTAACCCGCGCCCTCACACCCACGCTCCCCCTAAAGCGTTGTCGGACCCTCACCTCGATCCTAAACCGTCCCCGTCCCCTAACCCTAACCCTAGCCTGAACCCTAACCCTAACCCTTCCCCGAAGCCTGACCCTCACCCGTCCCCTAATCCTAAACCGTATGCTCACACTAACCCGCGCCCTCACACGCACGCTCCCCCTAAAGCGTTGTCGGACCCTCACCTGGACCCTAAACCGTCCCCGTCCCCTAACCCTAACCCTAGCCCGAACCCTAACCCTAACCCTTCCCCGAAGCCTGACCCTCACCCGTCCCCTAATCCTAACCCGTAGGCTCACACTAACCCGCGCCCTCACACGCACGCTCCTCCTAAAGCGTTGTCGGACCCTCACCTCGACCCTAAACCGTCCCCGTCCCCTAACCCTAACCCTAGCCCGAACCCTAACCCTAACACTTCCCCGAAGCCTGACCCTCACCCGTCCCGTAATCCTAACCCGTACGCTCACACTATCCCGCGCCCTCACACGCACGCTCCCCCTAAAGCGTTGTCGGACCCTCACCTCGACCCTAAACCGTCCCCGTCCCCTAACCCTAACCCTAGCCCGAACCCTAACCCTAACACTTCCCCGAATCCTGACCCTCACCCGTCCCCTAATCCTAACCCGTAGGCTCACACTAACCCACGCCCTCACACGCACGCTCCCCCTAAAGCGTTGTCGGACCCTCACCTCGACCCTAAACCGTCCCCGTCCCCTAACCCTAACCCTAGCCCGAACCCTAACCCTAACACTTCCCCGAAGCCTGACCCTCACCCGTCCCCTAATCCTAACTCGTACGCTCACACTATCCCGCGCCCTCACACGCACGCTCCCCCTATAGCGTTGTCGGACCCTCACCTGGACCCTAAACCGTCCCCGTCCCCTAACCCTAACCCTAGCCCGAACCCTAACCCTAACCCTTCCCCGAAGCCTGACCCTCACCCGTCCCCTAATCCTAACCCGTACGCTATCACTAATCCGCGCCCTCACACGAACGCTCCCCCTAAAGCGTTGTCGGACCCTCACCTGGACCCTAAACCGTCCCCGTACCCTAACCCTAACCCTAGCCCGAACCCTAACCCTAACCCTTCCCCGAAGCCTGACGCTCACCCGTCCCCTAATCCTAACCCGTACGGTAACACTAACACGCACCCTCACACGCACGCTCCCCCTAAAGCGTTGTCGGACCCTCAACTGGACCCTAAACCGTCCCCGTCCCCTAACCCTAACCCTAGCCCGAACCCTAACCCTAACCCTTCCCCGAAGCCTGACCCTCACCCGTCCCCTAATCCTAACCCGTAGGCTCACACTAACCCGCGCCCTCACACGCACGCTCCCCCTAATGCGTTGTCGGACCCTCACCTGGACCCTAAACCGTCCCCGTACCCTAACCCTAACCCTAGCGCGAACCCTAACCCTAATCCTTCCCCAAAGCCTGACCCTCACCCGTCCCCTAATCCTAACCCGTATGCCCACACTAACCCACGCCCTCACACGCACGCTCCCCCTAAAGCGTTGTCGGACCCTCACCTGGACCCTAAACCGTCCCCGTCCCCTAACACTAACCCTAGCCCGAACCCTAACCCTAACCCTTCCCCGAAGCCTGACCCTCACCCGTCCCCTAATCCTAACCCGTAGGCTCACACTAACCCGCGCCCTCACACGCACGCTCCCCCTAAAGCGTTGTCGGACCCTCACCTGGACTCTAAACCGTCCCCGTCCCCTAACCCTAACCCTAGCCCGAACCCTAACCCTAACCCTTCCCCGAAGCCTGACCCTCACCCGTCCCCTAATCCTAACCCGTAGGCTCACACTAACCCGCGCCCTCACACGCACGCTCCCCCTAAAGCGTTGTCGGACCCTCACCTCGACCCTAAACCGTCCCCGTCCCCTAACCCTAACCCTAGCCCGAACCCTAACCCTAACACTTCCCCGAAGCCTGACACTCACCCGGCCCGTAATCCTAACCCGTACGCTCACACTATCCCGCGCCCTCACACGCACGCTCCCCCTAAAGCGTTGTCGGACCCTCACCTCGACCCTAAACCGTCCCCGTCCCCTAACCCTAACCCTAGCCCGAACCCTAACCCTAACACTTCCCCGAAGCCTGACCCTCACCCGTCCCCTAATCCTAACTCGTACGCTCACACTATCCCACGCCCTCACACGCACGCTCCCCCTATAGCGTTGTCGGACTCTCACCTGGACCCTAAACTGTCCCCGTCCCCTAACCCTAACCCTAGCCCGAACCCTAACCCTAACCCTTCCCCGAAGCCTGACCCTCACCCGTCCCCTAATCCTAACCCGTACGCTATCACTAATCCGCGCCCTCACACGAACGCTCCCCCTAAAGCGTTGTCGGACCCTCACCTGGACCCTAAACCGTCCCCGTACCCTAACCCTAACCCTAGCCCGAACCCTAACCCTAACACTTCCCCGAAGCCTGACGCTCACCCGTCCCCCAATCCTAACCCGTACGATAACACTAACACGCACCCTCACATGCACGCTCCCCCTAAAGCGTTGTCGGACCCTCACCTGGACCCTAAACCGTCCCCGTCCCCTAACCCTAACCCTAGCCCGAACCCTAACCCTAACCCTTCCCCGAAGCCTGACCCTCACCCGTCACCTAATCCTAACGGGTAGGCTCACACTAACCCGCGCCCTCACACGCACGCTCCCCCTAAAGCGTTGTCGGACCCTCACCTGGACCCTAAACCTTCCCCGTCCCCTAACCCTAGCCCGAACCCTAACCCTAACCCTTCCCCGAAGCCTGACGCTCACCCGTCCCCTAATCCTAACCCGTACGGTAACACTAACCCGCGCCCTCACACCCACGCTCCCCCTAAAGCGTTGTCGGACCCTCACCTCGATCCTAAACCGTCCCCGTCCCCTAACCCTAACCCTAGCCTGAACCCTAACCCTAACCCTTCCCCGAAGCCTGACCCTCACCCGTCCCCTAATCCTAAACCGTATGCTCACACTAACCCGCGCCCTCACACGCACGCTCCCCCTAAAGCGTTGTCGGACCCTCACCTTGACCCTAAACCATCCCTGTCCCCTAAACCTAACCCTAGCCCGAACCCTAACCCTAACACTTCCCCGAAGCCTGACCCTCACCCGTCCCCTAATCCTAACCCGCACGCTAACACTAACCCGGGCCCTCACACGCACGCTCCCCCTAAATCGTTGTCGGACCCTCACCTGGACCCTAAACCGTCTCTGTCCCGTAACCCTAAACCTAGCCCGAACCCTAACCCTAACACTTCCCCGAAGCCTGACCCTCACCCGTCCCCTAATCCTAACCCGTAGGCTCACACTAACCCGCGCCCTCACACGCACGCTCCCCCTAAAGCGTTGTCGGACCCTCACCTGGACCCTAAACCGTCCCCGTACCCTAACCCTAACCCTAGCCCGAACCCTAACCCTAACCCTTCCCCGAAGCCTGACCCTCACCCGTCCCCTAATCCTAACCCGTACGCTAACACTAACCCACGCCCTCACACGCACGCTCCCCCTAAAGCGTTGTCGGACCCTCACCTGGACCCTAAACCGTCCCCGTCCCCTAACCCTAACCCTAGCCCGAACCCTAACCCTAACACTTCCCCGAAGCCTGACGCTCAACCGTCCCCTAATCCTAACCCGTACGGTAACACTAACCCGCGCCCTCACACGCACACTCCCCCTAAAGCGTTGTCGGACCCTCACCTGGACCCTAAACCGTCCCCGTCCCCTAACCCTAACCCTAGCCCGAACCCTAACCCTAACCCTTCCCCGAAGCCTGACCCTCACCCGTCCCCTAATCCTAACCCGTAGGCTCACACTAACCCGCGCCCTCACACGCACGCTCCCCCTAAAGCGTTGTCGGACCCTCACCTCGACCCTAAACCGTCCCCGTCCCCTAACCCTAACCCTAGCCCGAACCCTAACCCTAACACTTCCCCGAAGCCTGACACTCACCCGTCCCGTATTCCTAACCCGTACGCTCACACTATCCCGCGCCCTCACACGCACGCTCCCCCTAAAGCGTTGTCGGACCCTCACCTCGACCCTAAACCGTCCCCGTCCCCTAACCCTAACCCTAGCCCGAACCCTAACCCTAACCCTTCCCCGAAGCCTGACCCTCACCCGTCCCCTAATCCTAACCCGTAGGCTCACACTAACCCACGCCCTCACACGCACGCTCCCCCTAAAGCGTTGTCGGACCCTCACCTCGACCCTAAAACGTCCCCGTCCCCTAACCCTAACCCTAGCCCGAACCCTAACCCTAACACTTCCCCGAAGCCTGACCCTCACCCGTCCCCTAATCCTAACTCGTACGCTCACACTATCCCGCGCCCTCACACGCACGCTCCCCCTATAGCGTTGTCGGACCCTCACCTGGACCCTAAACTGTCCCCGTCCCCTAACCCTAACCCTAGCCCGAACCCTAACCCTAACCCTTCCCCGAAGCCTGACCCTCACCCGTCCCCTAATCCTAACCCGTACGCTATCAGTAATCCGCGCCCTCACACGAACGCTCCCCCTAAAGCGTTGTCGGACCCTCACCTGGACCCTAAACCGTCCCCGTACCCTAACCCTAACCCTAGCCCGAACCCTAACCCTAACACTTCCCCGAAGCCTGACGCTCACCCGTCCCCTAATCCTAACCCGTACGATAACACTAACACGCACCCTCACATGCACGCTCCCCCTAAAGCGTTGTCGGACCCTCACCTGGACCCTAAACCGTCCCCGTCCCCTAACCCTAACCCTAGCCCGAACCCTAACCCTAACCCTTCCCCGAAGCCTGACCCTCACCCGTCACCTAATCCTAACGGGTAGGCTCACACTAACCCGCGCCCTCACACGCACGCTCCCCCTAAAGCGTTGTCGGACCCTCACCTGGACCCTAAACCGTCCCCGTCCCCTAACCCTAGCCCGAACCCTAACCCTAACCCTTCCCCGAAGCCTGACGCTCACCCGTCCCCTAATCCTAACCCGTACGGTAACACTAACCCGCGCCCTCACACCCACGCTCCCCCTAAAGCGTTGTCGGACCCTCACCTCGATCCTAAACCGTCCCCGTCCCCTAACCCTAACCCTAGCCTGAACCCTAACCCTAACCCTTCCCCGAAGCCTGACCCTCACCCGTCCCCTAATCCTAAACCGTATGCTCACACTAACCCGCGCCCTCACACGCACGCTCCCCCTAAAGCGTTGTCGGACCCTCACCTGGACCCTAAACCGTCCCCGTCCCCTAACCCTAACCCTAGCCCGAACCCTAACCCTAACCCTTCCCCGAAGCCTGACCCTCACCCGTCCCCTAATCCTAACCCGTAGGCTCACACTAACCCGCGCCCTCACACGCACGCTCCTCCTAAAGCGTTGTCGGACCCTCACCTCGACCCTAAACCGTCCCCGTCCCCTAACCCTAACCCTAGCCCGAACCCTAACCCTAACACTCCCCCGAAGCCTGACCCTCACCCGTCCCGTAATCCTAACCCGTACGCTCACACTATCCCGCGCCCTCACACGCACGCTCCCCCTAAAGCGTTGTCGGACCCTCACCTCGACCCTAAACCGTCCCCGTCCCCTAACCCTAACCCTAGCCCGAACCCTAACCCTAACACTTCCCCGAATCCTGACCCTCACCCGTCCCCTAATCCTAACCCGTAGGCTCACACTAACCCACGCCCTCACACGCACGCTCCCCCTAAAGCGTTGTCGGACCCTCACCTCGACCCTAAACCGTCCCCGTCCCCTAACCCTAACCCTAGCCCGAACCCTAACCCTAACACTTCCCCGAAGCCTGACCCTCACCCGTCCCCTAATCCTAACTCGTACGCTCACACTATCCCGCGCCCTCACACGCACGCTCCCCCTATAGCGTTGTCGGACCCTCACCTGGACCCTAAACCGTCCCCGTCCCCTAACCCTAACCCTAGCCCGAACCCTAACCCTAACCCTTCCCCGAAGCCTGACCCTCACCCGTCCCCTAATCCTAACCCGTACGCTATCACTAATCCGCGCCCTCACACGAACGCTCCCCCTAAAGCGTTGTCGGACCCTCACCTGGACCCTAAACCGTCCCCGTACCCTAACCCTAACCCTAGCCCGAACCCTAACCCTAACCCTTCCCCGAAGCCTGACGCTCACCCGTCCCCTAATCCTAACCCGTACGGTAACACTAACACGCACCCTCACACGCACGCTCCCCCTAAAGCGTTGTCGGACCCTCAACTGGACCCTAAACCGTCCCCGTCCCCTAACCCTAACCCTAGCCCGAACCCTAACCCTAACCCTTCCCCGAAGCCTGACCCTCACCCGTCCCCTAATCCTAACCCGTAGGCTCACACTAACCCGCGCCCTCACACGCACGCTCCCCCTAATGCGTTGTCGGACCCTCACCTGGACCCTAAACCGTCCCCGTACCCTAACCCTAACCCTAGCGCGAACCCTAACCCTAATCCTTCCCCAAAGCCTGACCCTCACCCGTCCCCTAATCCTAACCCGTATGCCCACACTAACCCACGCCCTCACACGCACGCTCCCCCTAAAGCGTTGTCGGACCCTCACCTGGACCCTAAACCGTCCCCGTCCCCTAACACTAACCCTAGCCCGAACCCTAACCCTAACCCTTCCCCGAAGCCTGACCCTCACCCGTCCCCTAATCCTAACCCGTAGGCTCACACTAACCCGCGCCCTCACACGCACGCTCCCCCTAAAGCGTTGTCGGACCCTCACCTGGACTCTAAACCGTCCCCGTCCCCTAACCCTAACCCTAGCCCGAACCCTAACCCTAACCCTTCCCCGAAGCCTGACCCTCACCCGTCCCCTAATCCTAACCCGTAGGCTCACACTAACCCGCGCCCTCACACGCACGCTCCCCCTAAAGCGTTGTCGGACCCTCACCTCGACCCTAAACCGTCCCCGTCCCCTAACCCTAACCCTAGCCCGAACCCTAACCCTAACACTTCCCCGAAGCCTGACACTCACCCGGCCCGTAATACTAACCCGTACGCTCACACTATCCCGCGCCCTCACACGCACGCTCCCCCTAAAGCGTTGTCGGACCCTCACCTCGACCCTAAACCGTCCCCGTCCCCTAACCCTAACCCTAGCCTGAACCCTAACCCTAACCCTTCCCCGAAGCCTGACCCTCACCCGTCCCCTAATCCTAACCCGTAGGCTCACACTAACCCACGCCCTGACACGCACGCTCCCCCTAAAGCGTTGTCGGACCCTCACCTCGACCCTAAACCGTCCCCGTCCCCTAACCCTAACCCTAGCCCGAACCCTAACCCTAACACTTCCCCGAAGCCTGACCCTCACCCGTCCCCTAATCCTAACTCGTACGCTCACACTATCCCGCGCCCTCACACGCACGCTCCCCCTATAGCGTTGTCGGACTCTCACCTGGACCCTAAACTGTCCCCGTCCCCTAACCCTAACCCTAGCCCGAACCCTAACCCTAACCCTTCCCCGAAGCCTGACCCTCACCCGTCCCCTAATCCTAACCCGTACGCTATCACTAATCCGCGCCCTCACACGAACGCTCCCCCTAAAGCGTTGTCGGACCCTCACCTGGACCCTAAACCGTCCCCGTACCCTAACCCTAACCCTAGCCCGAACCCTAACCCTAACACTTCCCCGAAGCCTGACGCTCACCCGTCCCCTAATCCTAACCCGTACGATAACACTAACACGCACCCTCACATGCACGCTCCCCCTAAAGCGTTGTCGGACCCTCACCTGGACCCTAAACCGTCCCCGTCCCCTAACCCTAACCCTAGCCCGAACCCTAACCCTAACCCTTCCCCGAAGCCTGACCCTCACCCGTCACCTAATCCTAACGGGTAGGCTCACACTAACCCGCGCCCTCACACGCACGCTCCCCCTAAAGCGTTGTCGGACCCTCACCTGGACCCTAAACCTTCCCCGTCCCCTAACCCTAGCCCGAACCCTAACCCTAACCCTTCCCCGAAGCCTGACGCTCACCCGTCCCCTAATCCTAACCCGTACGGTAACACTAACCCGCGCCCTCACACCCACGCTCCCCCTAAAGCGTTGTCGGACCCTCACCTCGATCCTAAACCGTCCCCGTCCCCTAACCCTAACCCTAGCCTGAACCCTAACCCTAACCCTTCCCCGAAGCCTGACCCTCACCCGTCCCCTAATCCTAAACCGTATGCTCACACTAACCCGCGCCCTCACACGCACGCTCCCCCTAAAGCGTTGTCGGACCCTCACCTTGACCCTAAACCATCCCTGTCCCCTAAACCTAACCCTAGCCCGAACCCTAACCCTAACACTTCCCCGAAGCCTGACCCTCACCCGTCCCCTAATCCTAACCCGCACGCTAACACTAACCCGGGCCCTCACACGCACGCTCCCCCTAAATCGTTGTCGGACCCTCACCTGGACCCTAAACCGTCTCTGTCCCGTAACCCTAAACCTAGCCCGAACCCTAACCCTAACACTTCCCCGAAGCCTGACCCTCACCCGTCCCCTAATCCTAACCCGTAGGCTCACACTAACCCGCGCCCTCACACGCACGCTCCCCCTAAAGCGTTGTCGGACCCTCACCTGGACCCTAAACCGTCCCCGTACCCTAACCCTAACCCTAGCCCGAACCCTAACCCTAACCCTTCCCCGAAGCCTGACCCTCACCCGTCCCCTAATCCTAACCCGTACGCTAACACTAACCCACGCCCTCACACGCACGCTCCCCCTAAAGCGTTGTCGGACCCTCACCTGGACCCTAAACCGTCCCCGTCCCCTAACCCTAACCCTAGCCCGAACCCTAACCCTAACACTTCCCCGAAGCCTGACGCTCAACCGTCCCCTAATCCTAACCCGTACGGTAACACTAACCCGCGCCCTCACATGCACACTCCCCCTAAAGCGTTGTCGGACCCTCACCTGGACCATAAACCGTCCCCGTCCCCTAACCCTAACCCTAGCCCGAACCCTAACCCTAACCCTTCCCCGAAGCCTGACCCTCACCCGTCCCCAAATCCTAACGGGTAGGCTCACACTAACCCGCACCCTCACACTCACGCTCCCCCTAAAGCGTTGTCGGACCCTCACCTGGACCCTAAACCGTCCCCGTCCCCTAACCCTAGCCCGAACCCTAACCCTAACCCTTCCCCGAAGCCTGACGCTCACCCGTCCCCTAATCCTAACCCGTACGCTAACACTAACCCGCGCCCTCACACCCACGCTCCCCCTAAAGCGTTGTCGGACCCTCACCTCGATCCTAAACCGTCCCCGTCCCCTAACCCTAACCCTAGCCTGAACCCTAACCCTAACCCTTCCCCGAAGCCTGACCCTCACCCGTCCCCTAATCCTAACCCGTAGGCTCACACTAACCCGCGCCCTCACACGCACGCTCCCCCTAAAGCGTTGTCGGACCCTCACCTGGACCCTAAACCGTCCCCGTCCCCTAACCCTAACCCTAGCCCGAACCCTAACCCTAACCCTTCCCCGAAGCCTGACCCTCACCCGTCCCCTAATCCTAACCCGTAGGCTCACATTAACCCACGCCCTCACATACACGCTCCCCCTAAAGCGTTGTCGGACCCTCACATGGACCCTAAACCGTCCCCGTCCCCTAACCCTAACCCTAGCCCGAACCCTAACCCTAAGCCTTCCCCGAAGCCTGACCTTCACCCGTCCCCTAATCCTAACCCGTACGCTAACACTAACACGCGCCCTCACACGCACGCTCCCCCTAAAGCGTTGTCGGACCCTCACCTGGACCCTAAACCGTCCCCGTACCCTAACCCTAACCCAAGCCCGAAACCTAACCCTAATCCTTCCCCGAAGCCTGACCCTCACCCGTCCCCTAATCCTACCCCGTATGCTCACACTAACCAGCGCCCTCACACGCACGCTCCCCCTAAAGCGTTGTCGGACCCTCACCTGGACCCTAAACCGTCCCCGTCCCCTAACCCTAACCCTAGCCCGAACCCTAACCCTAACCCTTCCCCGAAGCTTGACCCTCACCCGTCCCCTAATCCTAACCCGTAGGCTCACACTAACCCGCGCCCTCACACGCACGCTCCCCCTAAAGCGTTGTCGGACCCTCACCTAGACCCTAAACCGTCCCCGTCCCCTAACCCTAACCGTAGCCCGAACCCTAACCCTAACCCTTCCCCGAAGCCTGACCCTCACCCGTCCACTAATCCTAACCCGTAGGCTCACACTAACCCGCGCCCTCACACGCACGCTCCCCCTAAAGCGTTGTCGGACCCTCACCTCGACCCTAAACCGTCCCCGTCCCCTAACCCTAACCCTAGCCCGAACCCTAACCCTAACACTTCTCCGAAGCCTGACCCTCACCCGTCCCCTAATCCTAACCCGTACGCTCACACTATCCCGCGCCCTCACACGCACGCTCCCCCTAAAGCGTTGTCGGACCCTCACCTCGACCCTAAACCGTCCCCGTCCCCTAACCCTAACCCTAGCCCGAACCCTAACCCTAACACTTCCCCGAAGCCTGACCCTCACCCGTCCCCTAATCCTAACCCGTACGCTCACACTATCCCGCGCCCTCACAGGCACGCTCCCCCTAAAGCGTTGTCGGACCCTCACCTGGACCCTAAACCGTCCCCGTACCCTAACCCTAACCCTAGCCCGAACCCTAACCCTAACCCTTCAACGAAGCCTGACCCTCACCCATCCCCTAATCCTAACCCGTAGGCTCACACTAACCCGCGCCCTCACACGCACGCTCCCCCTAAAGCGTTGTCGGACCCTCACCTGGACCCTAAACCGTCCCCGTCCCCTAACCCTAACCCTAGCCCGAACCCTAACCCTAACCCTTCCCCGAAGCCTGACGCTCACCCGTCCCCTAATCCTAATCCGTACGGTAACACTAACCCGCGCCCTCACACGCACGCTCCCCCTAAAGCGTTGTCGGACCCTCACCTCGATCCTAAACCGTCCCCGTCCCCTAACCCTAACTCTAGCCCGAACTCGAACCCTAACCCTTCCCCGAAGCCTGACCCTCACCCGTCCCCAATCCTAACCCGTAGGCTCACACTAATCCGCGCCCTCACACGCACGCTCCCCCTAAAGCGTTGTCGGACCCTCACCTGGACCCTAAACCGTCCCCGTCCCCTAACCCTAACCCTAGCCCGAACCCTAACCCTAACCCTTCCCCGAAGCCTGACCCTCACCCGTCCCCTAATCCTAAACCGTAGGCTCACATTAACCCGCGCCCTCACACCCACGCTCCCCCTAAAGCGTTGTCGGACCCTCACCTGGACCCTAAACCGTCCTCGTCCCCTAACCCTAACCCTAGCCCGAACCCTAACCCTAACCCTTCCCCGAAGCCTGACGCTCACCCGTCCCCTAATCCTAACCCGTACGCTAACACTAACCCGCGCCCTCACACGCACGCTCCCCCTAAAGCGTTGTCGGACCCTCACCTGGACCCTAAACCGTCCCCGTCCCCTAACCCTAACCCTAGCCCGAACCCTAACCCTAACCCTTCCCCGAAGCCTGACCCTCACCCGTCCCCTAATCCTAACCCGTATGCTCACACTAACCCGCGCCCTCACACGCACGCTCCCCCTAAAGCGTTGTCGGACCCTCACCTGGACCCTAAACCATCCCCGTACCCTAACCCTAACCCTAGCCCGAACCCTAACCCTAACACTTCCCCGAAGCCTGACCCTCACCCGTCCCCTAATCCTAACCCGCACGCTAACACTAACCCGGGCCCTCACACGCACGCTCCCCCTAAAGCGTTGTCGGACCCTCACCTGGACCCTAAACCGTCCCTGTCCCCTAACCCTAACCCTAGCCCGAACCCTAACCCTAACACTTCCCCGAAGCCTGAAACTCACCCGTCCCCTAATCCTAACCCGTAGGCTCACACTAACCCGCGCCCTCACACGCACGCTCCCCCTAAAGCGTTGTCGGACCCTCACCTGGACCCTAAACCGTCCCAGTCCCCTAACCCTAACCCTAGCCCGAACCCTAACCCTAACCCTTCCCCGAAGCCTGACCCTCACCCGTCCCCTAATCCTAACCCGTACGCTAACACTAACCCACGCCCTCAGACGCACGCTCCCACTAAAGCGTTGTCGGACCCTCAATTGGACCCTAAGCCATCCCCGTCCCCTAACCCTAACCCTAGCCCGAACCCTAACCCTAACCCTTCCCCGAAGCCTGACCCTCACCCGTCCCCTAATCCTAACCCGCACGCTAACACTAACCCACGCCCTCACACGCACGCTCCCCCTAAAGCGTTGTCGGACCCTCACCTGGACCCTAAACCGTACCCGTCCCCTAACCCTAACCCTAGCCCGAACCCTAACGCTAACCCTTCCCCGAAGCCTGACCCTCACCCGTCACCTAATCCTAACCCGTAGGCTCACACTAACCCGCGCCCTCACACGCACGATCCCCCTAAAGCGTTGTTGGACCCTAACCTGGACTCTAAACCGTCCCCGTCCCCTATCCCTAACCCTAGCCCGAACCCTAACCCTAACCCTTTCCCGAAGCATGACCCTCACCCGTCCCCTAATCCTAAGCCGTAGGCTAACACTAACCCGCGCCCTCACACGCACTCTCCCCCTAAAGCGTTGTCGGACCCTCACCTGGACCCTAAACCGTCCCCGTCCCCTAACCCTAACCCTAGCCCGAACCCTAACCCTAACCCTTCCCCGAAGCCTGACGCTCACCCGTCCCCTAATCCTAACCCGTACGGTAACACTAACCCGCGCTCTCACCCCCACGCTCCCCCTAAAGCGTTGTCGGACCCTCACCTCGATCCTAAACCGTCCCCGTCCCCTAACCCTAACCCTAGCCTGAACCCTAACCCTAACCCTTCCCCGAAGCCTGACCCTCACCCGTCCCCTAATCCTAACCCGTAGGCTCACACTAACCCGCGCCCTCACACGCACGCTCCCCCTAAAGCGTTGTCGGACCCTCACCTGGACCCTAAACCGTCCCCGTCCCCTAACCCTAACCCTAGCCCGAACCCTAACCCTAACCCTTCCCCGAAGCCTGACCCTCACCCGTCCCCTAATCCTAACCCGTAGGCTCACATTAACCCGTGCCCTCACATACACGCTCCCCCTAAAGCGTTGTCGGACCCTCACATGGACCCTAAACCGTCCCCGTCCCCTAACCCTAACCCTAGCCCGAACCCTAACCCTAGCCTTCCCCGAAGCCTGACCTTCACCCGTCCCCTAATCCTAACCCGTACGCTAACACTAACACGCGCCCTCACACGCACGCTCCCCCTAAAGCGTTGTCGGACCCTCACCTGGACCCTAAACCGTCCCCGTCCCCTAACCCTAACCCTAGCCCGAACCCTAACCCTAATCCTTCCCCGAAGCCTGACCCTCACCCGTCCCCTAATCCTAACCCGTATGCTCACACTAACCCGCGCCCTCACACGCACGCTCCCCCTAAAGCGTTGTCGGACCCTCACCTGGACCCTAAACCGTCCCCGTCCCCTAACCCTAACCCTAGCCCGAACCCTAACCCTAACCCTTCCCCGAAGCCTGACCCTCACCCGTCCCCTAATCCTAACCCGTAGGCTCACACTAACCCGCGCCCTCACACGCACGCTCCCCCTAAAGCGTTGTCGGACCCTCACATGGACCCTAAACCGTCCCCGTCCCCTAACCCTAACCCTAGCCCGAACCCTAACCCTAACCCTTCCCCGAAGCCTGACCCTCACCCGTCCCCTAATCCTAACCCGTAGGCTCACACTAACCCGCGCCCTCACACGCACGCTCCCCCTAAAGCGTTGTCGGACCCTCACCTCGACCCTAAACCGTCCCCGTCCCCTAACCCTAACCCTAGCCCGAACCCTAACCCTAACCCTTCCCCGAAGCCTGACCCTCACCCGTCCCCTAATCCTAACCCGTAGGCTCACACTAACCCGCGCCCTCACACACACGCACCCCCTAATGCGTTGTCGGACCCTCACCTGGACCCTAAACCGTCCCCGTACCCTAACCCTAACCCTAGCCCGAACCCTAACCCTAATCCTTCCCCAAAGCCTGACCCTCACCCGTCCCCTAATCCTAACCCGTATGCTCACACTAACCCACGCCCTCACACGCACGCTCCCCCTAAAGCGTTGTCGGACCCTCACCTGGACCCTAAACCGTCCCCGTCCCCTAACACTAACCCTAGCCCGAACCCTAACCCTAACCCTTCCCCGAAGCCTGACCCTCACCCGTCCCCTAATCCTAACCCGTATGCACACACTAACCCGCGCCCTCACACGCACGCTCCCCCTAAAGCGTTGTCGGACCCTCACCTGGACCCTAAACCGTCCCCGTCCCCTAACCCTAACCCTAGCCCGAACCCTAACCCTAACCCTTCCCCGAAGCCTGACACTCACCCGTCCCCTAATCCTAACCCGTAGGCTCACACTAACCCGCGCCCTCACACGCACGCTCCCCCTAAAGCGTTGTCGGACCCTCACCTGGACCCTAAACCGTCCCCGTCCCCTAACCCTAACCCTAGCCCGAACCCTAACCCTAACCCTTCCCCGAAGCCTGACCCTCACCCGTCCCCTAATCCTAACCCGTAGGCTCACACTAACCCGCGCCCTCACACGCACGCTCCCCCTAAAGCGTTGTCGGACACTCACCAGGACCCTAAACCGTCCCCGTACCCTAACCCTAACCCTAGCCCGAACCCTAACCCTAATCCTTCCCAAAAGCCTGACCCTCACCCGTCCCCTAATCCTAACCCGCACGCTAACACTAACCCGGGCCCTCACACGCACGCTCCCCCTAAAGCGTTGTCGGACACTCACCTGGACCCTAAACCGTCCCTGTCCCCTAACCCTAACCCTAGCCCGAACCCTAACCCTAACCCTTCCCCGAAGCCTGACCCTCACCCGTTCCCTAATCCTAACCCGTAGGCTCACACTAACCCGCACCCTCACACGCACGCTCCCCCTAAAGCGTTGTCGGACCCTCACCTGGACCCTAAACCGTCCCCGTCCCCTAACCCTAACCCTAGCCCGAACCCTAACCCTAACCCTTCCCCGAAGCCTGACCCTCACCCGTCCCCTAATCCTAACCCGTACGCTAACACTAACCCACGCCCTCACACGCACGCTCCCACTAAAGCGTTGTCGGACCCTCAATTGGACCCTAAGCCATCCCCGTCCCCTAAACCTAACCCTAGCCCGAACCCTAACCCTAACCCTTCCCCGAAGCCTGACCCTCACCCGTCCCCTAATCCTAACCCGCACGCTAACACTAACCCACGCCCTCACACGCACGCTCCCCCTAAAGCGTTGTCGGACCCTCACCTGGACCCTAAACCGTACCCGTCCCCTAACCCTAACCCTAGCCCGAACCCTAACCCTAACCCTTCCCCGAAGCCTGACCCTCACCCGTCACCTAATCCTAACCCGTAGGCTCATACTAACCCGCGCCCTCACACGCACGATCCCCCTAAAGCGTTGTCGGACCCTAACCTGGACTCTAAACCGTCCCCGGCCCCTATCCCTAACCCTAGCCCGAACCATAACCCTAACCCTTTCCCGAAGCATGACCCTCACCCGTCCCCTAATCCTAAGCCGTAGGCTAACACTAACCCGCGCCCTCACACGCACTCTCCCCCTAAAGCGTTGTCGGACCCTCACCTGGACCCTAAACCGTCCCCGTCCCCTAACCCTAACCCTAGCCCGAACCCTAACCCTAACCCTTCCCCGAAGCCTGACGCTCACCCGTCCCCTAATCCTAACCCGTAAGGTAACACTAACCCGCGCCCTCACCCCCACGCTCCCCCTAAAGCGTCGTCGGACCCTCACCTCGATCCTAAACCGTCCCCGTCCCCTAACCCTAACCCTAGCCTGAACCCTAACCCTAACCCTTCCCCGAAGCCTGACCCTCACCCGTCCCCTAATCCTAACCCGTAGGCTCACACTAACCCGCGCCCTCACACGCACGCTCCCCCTAAAGCGTTGTCGGACCCTCACCTGGACCCTAAACCGTCCCCGTCCCCTAACCCTAACCCTAGCCCGAACCCTAACCCTAACCTTCCCCGAAGCCTGACCCTCACCCGTCCCCTAATCCTAACCCGTAGGCTCACATTAACCCGCGCCCTCACATACACGCTCCCCCTAAAGCGTTGTCGGACCCTCACATGGACCCTAAACCGTCCCCGTCCCCTAACCCTAACCCTAGCCCGAACCCTAACCCTAAGCCTTCCCCGAAGCCTGACCTTCACCCGTCCCCTAATCCTAACCCGTACGCTAACACTAACACGCGCCCTCACACGCACGCTCCCCCTAAAGCGCTGTCGGACCCTCACCTGGACCCTAAACCGTCCCCGTACCCTAACCCTAACCCTAGCCCGAACCCTAACCCTAATCCTTCCCCGAAGCCTGACCCTCACCCGTCCCCTAATCCTAACCCGTATGCTCACACTAACCCGCGCCCTCACACGCACGCTCCCCCTAAAGCGTTGTCGGACCCTCACCTGGACCCTAAACCGTCCCCGTCCCCTAACCCTAACCCTAGCCCGAACCCTAACCCTAACACTTCCCCGAAGCCTGACCCTCACCCGTCCCCTAATCCTAACTCGTACGCTCACACTATCCCGCGCCCTCACACGCACGCTCCCCCTATAGCGTTGTCGGACTCTCACCTGGACCCTAAACTGTCCCCGTCCCCTAACCCTAACCCTAGCCCGAACCCTAACCCTAACCCTTCCCCGAAGCCTGACCCTCACCCGTCCCCTAATCCTAACCCGTACGCTATCACTAATCCGCGCCCTCACACGAACGCTCCCCCTAAAGCGTTGTCGGACCCTCACCTGGACCCTAAACCGTCCCCGTACCCTAACCCTAACCCTAGCCCGAACCCTAACCCTAACACTTCCCCGAAGCCTGACGCTCACCCGTCCCCTAATCCTAACCCGTACGATAACACTAACACGCACCCTCACATGCACGCTCCCCCTAAAGCGTTGTCGGACCCTCACCTGGACCCTAAACCGTCCCCGTCCCCTAACCCTAACCCTAGCCCGAACCCTAACCCTAACCCTTCCCCGAAGCCTGACCCTCACCCATCCCCTAATCCTAACGGGTAGGCTCACACTAACCCGCGCCCTCACACGCACGCTCCCCCTAAAGCGTTGTCGGACCCTCACCTGGACCCTAAACCGTCCCCGTCCCCTAACCCTAGCCCGAACCCTAACCCTAACCCTTCCCCGAAGCCTGACGCTCACCCGTCCCCTAATCCTAACCCGTACGGTAACACTAACCCGCGCCCTCACACCCACGCTCCCCCTAAAGCGTTGTCGGACCCTCACCTCGATCCTAAACCGTCCCCGTCCCCTAACCCTAACCCTAGCCTGAACCCTAACCCTAACCCTTCCCCGAAGCCTGACCCTCACCCGTCCCCTAATCCTAAACCGTATGCTCACACTAACCCGCGCCCTCACACGCACGCTCCCACTAAAGCGTTGTCGGACCCTCACCTTGACCCTAAACCATCCCTGTCCCCTAACCCTAACCCTAGCCCGAACCCTAACCCTAACACTTCCCCGAAGCCTGACCCTCACCCGTCCCCTAATCCTAACCCGCACGCTAACACTAACCCGGGCCCTCACACGCACGCTCCCCCTAAATCGTTGTCGGACCCTCACCTGGACCCTAAACCGTCTCTGTCCCCTAACCCTAAACCTAGCCCGAACCCTAACCCTAACACTTCCCCGAAGCCTGACCCTCACCCGTCCCCTAATCCTAACCCGTAGGCTCACACTAACCCGCGCCCTCACACGCACGCTCCCCCTAAAGCGTTGTCGGACCCTCACCTGGACCCTAAACCGTCCCCGTACCCTAACCCTAACCCTAGCCCGAACCCTAACCCTAACCCTTCCCCGAAGCCTGACCCTCACCCGTCCCCTAATCCTAACCCGTACGCTAACACTAACCCACGCCCTCACACGCACGCTCCCCCTAAAGCGTTGTCGGACCCTCACCTGGACCCTAAACCGTCCCCGTCCCCTAACCCTAACCCTAGCCCGAACCCTAACCCTAACACTTCCCCGAAGCCTGACGCTCAACCGTCCCCTAATCCTAACCCGTACGGTAACACTAACCCGCGCCCTCACACGCACGCTCCCCCTAAAGCGTTGTCGGACCCTCACCTGGACCCTAAACCGTCCCCTAACCCTAACCCTAGCCCGAACCCTAACCCTAACCCTTCCCCGAAGCCTGACCCTCACCCGTCCCCTAATCCTAACCCGTAGGCTCACATTAACCCACGCCCTCACATACACGCTCCCCCTAAAGCGTTGTCGGACCCTCACATGGACCCTAAACCGTCCCCGTCCCCTAACCCTAACCCTAGCCCGAACCCTAACCCTAAGCCTTCCCCGAAGCCTGACCTTCACCCGTCCCCTAATCCTAACCCGTACGCTAACACTAACACGCGCCCTCACACGCACGCTCCCCCTAAAGCGTTGTCGGACCCTCACCTGGACCCTAAACCGTCCCCGTACCCTAACCCTAACCCAAGCCCGAACCATAACCCTAACACTTCCCCGAAGCCTGACCCTCACCCGTCCCCTAATCCTAACCCGTATGCTCACACTAACCAGCGCCCTCACACGCACGCTCCCCCTAAAGCGTTGTCGGACCCTCACCTGGACCCTAAACCGTCCCCGTCCCCTAACGCTAAACCTAGCCCGAACCCTAACCCTAACCCTTCCCCGAAGCTTGACCCTCACCCGTCCCCTAATCCTAACCCGTAGGCTCACACTAACCCGCGCCCTCACACGCACGCTCCCCCTAAAGCGTTGTCGGACCCTCACCTGGACCCTAAACCGTCCCCGTCCCCTAACCCTAACCCTAGCCCGAACCCTAACCCTAACCCTTCCCCGAAGCCTGACGCTCACCCGTCCTCTAATCCTAACCCATACGCTAACACTAACCCGCGCCCTCACACGCACGCTCCCCCTAAAGCGTTGTCGGACCCTCACATCGACCCTAAACCGTCCCCGTCCCCTAACCCTAACCCTAGCCCGAACCCTAACCCTAACCCTTCCCCGAAGCCTGACCCTCACCCGTCCCCTAATCCTAACCCGTATGCTCACACTAACCCGCGCCCTCACACGCACGCTCCCCCTAAAGCGTTGTCGGACCCTCACCTGGACCCTAAACCATCCCCGTACCCTAACCCTAACCCTAGCCCGAACCCTAACCCTAACACTTCCCCGAAGCCTGACCCTCACCCGTCCCCTAATCCTAACCCGCACGCTAACACTAACCCGGGCCCTCACACGCACGCTCCCCCTAAAGCGTTGTCGGACCCTCACCTGGACCCTAAACCGTCCCTGTCCCCTAACCCTAACCCTAGCCCGAACCCTAACCCTAACACTTCCCCGAAGCCTGAAACTCACCCGTCCCCTAATCCTAACCCGTAGGCTCACACTAACCCGCGCCCTCACACGCACGCTCCCCCTAAAGCGTTGTCGGACCCTCACCTGGACCCTAAACCGTCCCCGTCCCCTAACCCTAACCCTAGCCCGAACCCTAACCCTAACCCTTTCCCGAAGCCTGACCCTCACCCGTCCCCTAATCCTAACCCGTACGCTAACAATAACCCACGCCCTCACACGCACGCTCCCACTAAAGCGTTGTCGGACCCTCAATTGGACCCTAAGCCATCCCCGTCCCCTAACCCTAACCCTAGCCCGAACCCTAACCCTAACCCTTCCCCGAAGCCTGACCCTCACCCGTCCCCTAATCCTAAACCGCACGCTAACACTAACCCACGCCCTCACACGCACGCTCCCCCTAAAGCGTTGTCGGACCCTCACCTGGACCCTAAACCGTACCCGTCCCCTAACCCTAACCCTAGCCCGAACCCTAACCCTAACCCTTCCCCGAAGCCTGACCCTCACCCGTCACCTAATCCTAACCCGTAGGCTCACACTAACCCGCGCCCTCACACGCACAATCCCCCTAAAGCGTTGTCGGACCCTAACCTGGACTCTAAACCGTCCCCGTCCCCTATCCCTAACCCTAGCCCGAACCCTAACCCTAACCCTTTCCCGAAGCATGACCCTCACCCGTCCCCTAATCCTAAGCCGTAGGCTAACACTAACCCGCGCCCTCACACGCACTCTCCCAATAAAGCGTTGTCGGACCCTCACCTGGACCCTAAACCGTCCCCGTCCCCTAACCCTAACCCTAGCCCGAACCCTAACCCTAACCCTTCCCCGAAGCCTGACGCTCACCCGTCCCCTAATCCTAACCCGTACGGTAACACTAACCCGCACCCTCACCCCCACGCTCCCCCTAAAGCGTTGTCGGACCCTCACCTCGATCCTAAACCGTCCCCGTCCCCTAACCCTAACCCTAGCCTGAACCCTAACCCTAACCCTTCCCCGAAGCCTGACCCTCACCCGTCCCCTAATCCTAACCCGTAGGCTCACACTAACCCGCGCCCTCACACGCACGCTCCCCCTAAAGCGTTGTCGGACCCTCACCTGGACCCTAAACCGTCCCCGTCCCCTAACCCTAACCCTAGCCCGAACCCTAACCCTAACCCTTCCCCGAAGCCTGACCCTCACCCGTCCCCTAATCCTAACCCGTAGGCTCACATTAACCCGTGCCCTCACATACACGCTCCCCCTAAAGCGTTGTCGGACCCTCACATGAACCCTAAACTGTCCCCGTCCCCTAACCCTAACCCTAGCCCGAACCCTAACCCTAGCCTTCCCCGAAGCCTGACCTTCACCCGTCCCCTAATCCTAACCCGTACGCTAACACTAACACGCGCCCTCACACGCACGCTCCCCCTAAAGCGTTGTCCGACCCTCACCTGGACCCTAAACCGTCCCCGTCCCCTAACCCTAACCCTAGCCCGAACCCTAACCCTAATCCTTCCCCGAAGCCTGACCCTCACCCGTCCCCTAATCCTAACCCGTATGCTCACACTAACCCGCGCCCTCACACGCACGCTCCCCCTAAAGCGTTGTCGGACCCTCACCTGGACCCTAAACCGTCCCCGTCCCCTAACCCTAACCCTAGCCCGAACCCTAAAACTAACCCTTCCCCGAAGCCTGACCCTCACCCGTCCCCTAATCCTAACCCGTAGGCTCACACTAACCCGCGCCCTCACACGCACGCTCCCCCTAAAGCGTTGTCGGACCCTCACATGGACCCTAAACCGTCCCCGTCCCCTAACCCTAACCCTAGCCCGAACCCTAACCCTAACCCTTCCCCGAAGCCTGACCCTCACCCGTCCCCTAATCCTAACCCGTAGGCTCACACTAACCCGCGCCCTCACACGCACGCTCCCCCTAAAGCGTTGTCCGACCCTCACCTCGACCCTAAACCGTCCCCGTCCCCTAACCCTAACCCTAGCCCGAACCCTAACCCTAACCCTTCCCCGAAGCCTGACCCTCACCCGTCCCCTAATCCTAACCCGTACGCTCACACTATCCCGCGCCCTCACACGCACGCTCCCCCTAAAGCGTTGTCGGACCCTCACCTCGACCCTAAACCGTCCCCGTCCCCTAACCCTAACCCTAGCCCGAACCCTAACCCTAACCCTTCCCCGAAGCCTGACCCTCACCCGTCCCCTAATCCTAACCCGTAGGCTCACACTAACCCACGCCCTCACACGCACGCTCCCCCTAAAGCGTTGTCGGACCCTCACCTCGACCCTAAACCGTCCCCGTCCCCTAACCCTAACCCTAGCCCGAACCCTAACCCTAACACTTCCCCGAAGCCTGACCCTCACCCGTCCCCTAATCCTAACTCGTACGCTCACACTATCCCGCGCCCTCACACGCACGCTCCCCCTATAGCGTTGTCGGACCCTCACCTGGACCCTAAACCGTCCCCGTCCCCTAACCCTAACCCTAGCCCGAACCCTAACCCTAACCCTTCCCCGAAGCCTGACCCTCACCCGTCCCCTAATCCTAACCCGTAAGCTATCACTAATCCGCGCCCTCACACGAACGCTCCCCCTAAAGCGTTGTCGGACCCTCACCTGGACCCTAAACCGTCCCCGTACCCTAACCCTAACCCTAGCCCGAACCCTAACCCTAACACTTCCCCGAAGCCTGACGCTCACCCGTCCCCTAATCCTAACCCGTACGGTAACACTAACACGCACCCTCACACGCACGCTCCCCCTAAAGCGTTGTCGGACCCTCACCTGGACCCTAAACCGTCCCCGTCCCCTAACCCTAAACCTAGCCCGAACCCTAACCCTAACCCTTCCCCGAAGCCTGACCCTCACCCGTCCCCTAATCCTAACCCGTAGGCTCACACTAACCCGCGCCCTCACACGCACGCTCCCCCTAATGCGTTGTCGGACCCTCACCTGGACCCTAAACCGTCCCCGTACCCTAACCCTAACCCTAGCCCGAACCCTAACCCTAATCCTTCCCCAAAGCCTGACCCTCACCCGTCCCCTAATCCTAACCCGTATGCTCACACTAACCCACGCCCTCACACGCACGCTCCCCCTAAAGCGTTGTCGGACCCTCACCTGGACCCTAAACCGTCCCCGTCCCCTAACACTAACCCTAGCCCGAACCCTAACCCTAACCCTTCCCCGAAGCCTGACCCTCACCCGTCCCCTAATCCTAACCCGTAGGCTCACACTAACCCGCGCCCTCACACGCACGCTCCCCCTAAAGCGTTGTCGGACCCTCACCTGGACCCTAAACCGTCCCCGTCCCCTAACCCTAACCCTAGCCCGAACCCTAACCCTAACCCTTCCCCGAAGCCTGACCCTCACCCGTCCCCTAATCCTAACCCGTAGGCTCACACTAACCCGCGCCCTCACACGCACGCTCCCCCTAAAGCGTTGTCGGACCCTCACCTCGACCCTAAACCGTCCCCGTCCCCTAACCCTAACCCTAGCCCGAACCCTAACCCTAACACTTCCCCGAAGCCTGACACTCACCCGTCCCGTAATCCTAACCCGTACGCTCACACTATCCCGCGCCCTCACACGCACGCTCCCCCTAAAGCGTTGTCGGACCCTCACCTCGACCCTAAACCGTCCCCGTCCCCTAACCCTAACCCTAGCCCGAACCCTAACCCTAACCCTTCCCCGAAGCCTGACCCTCACCCGTCCCCTAATCCTAACCCGTAGGCTCACACTAACCCACGCCCTCACACGCACGCTCCCCCTAAAGCGTTGTCGGACCCTCACCTCGACCCTAAACCGTCCCCGTCCCCTAACCCTAACCCTAGCCCGAACCCTAACCCTAACACTTCCCCGAAGCCTGACCCTCACCCGTCCCCTAATCCTAACTCGTACGCTCACACTATCCCGCGCCCTCACACGCACGCTCCCCCTATAGCATTGTCGGACCCTCACCTGGACCCTAAACCGTCCCCGTCCCCTAACCCTAACCCTAGACCGAACCCTAACACTAACCCTTCCCCGAAGCCTGACCCTCACCCGTCCCCTAATCCTAACACGTACGCTATCACTAATCCGCGCCCTCACACGAACGCTCCCCCTAAAGCGTTGTCGGACCCTCACCTGGACCCTAAACCGTCCCCGTACCCTAACCCTAACCCTAGCCCGAACCCTAACCCTAACACTTCCCCGAATCCTGACGCTCACCCGTCCCCTAATCCTAACCCGTACGGTAACACTAACACGCACCCTCACACGCACGCTCCCCCTAAAGCGTTGTCGGACCCTCACCTGGACCCTAAACCGTCCCCGTCCCCTAACCCTAACCCTAGCCCGAACCCTAACCCTAACCCTTCCCCGAAGCCTGACCCTCACCCGTCACCTAATCCTAACGGGTAGGCTCACACTAACCCGCGCCCTCACACGCACGCTCCCCCTAAAGCGTTGTCGGACCCTCACCTGGACCCTAAACCGTCCCCGTCCCCTAACCCTAGCCCGAACCCTAACCCTAACCCTTCCCCGAAGCCTGACGCTCACCCGTCCCCTAATCCTAACCCGTACGGTAACACTAACCCGCGCCCTCACACCCACGCTCCCCCAAAAGCGTTGTCGGACCCTCACCTCGATCCTAAACCGTCCCCGTCCCCTAACCCTAACCCTAGCCTGAACCCTAACCCTAACCCTTCCCCGAAGCCTGACCCTCACCCGTCCCCTAATCCTAACCCGTAGGCTCACACTAACCCGCGCCCTCACACGCACGCTCCCCCTAAAGCGTTGTCGGACCCTCACCTGGACCCTAAACCGTCCCCGTACCCTAACCCTAACCCTAGCCCGAACCCTAACCCTAACCCTTCCCCGAAGCCTGACCCTCACCCGTCCCCTAATCCTAACCCGTAGGCTCACATTAACCCACGCCCTCACATACACGCTCCCCCTAAAGCGTTGTCGGACCCTCACATGGACCCTAAACCGTCCCCGTCCCCTAACCCTAACCCTAGCCCGAACCCTAACCCTAAGCCTTCCCCGAAGCCTGACTTTCACCCGTCCCCTAATCCTAACCCGTACGCTAACACTAACACGCGCCCTCACACGCACGCTCCCCCTAAAGCGTTGTCGGACCCTCACCTGGAACCTAAACCGTCCCCGTCCCCTAACCCTAACCCTAGCCCGAACCCTAACCCTAACACTTCCCTGAAGCCTGACACTCACCCGTCCCCTAATCCTAACCCGTACGGTAACACTAATCCGCGTCCTCACACGCACGCTCCCCCTAAAGCGTTGTCGGACCCTCACCTGGACCCTAAACCGTCCCCGTCCCCTAACCCTAACTCTAGCCCGAACTCTAACCCTAACCCTTCCCCGAAGCCTGACCCTCACCCGTCCCCTAATCCTAACCCGTACGCTATCACTAATCCGCGCCCTCACACGCACGCTCCCCCTAAAGCCTTGTCGAACCCACACCTGGACCCTAAACCGTCCCCGTCCCCTAACCCTAACCCTAGCCCGAACCCTAACCGTAACACTTCCACGAAGCCTGACCCTCACCCGTCCCCTAATCCTAACCCGTAAGCTCACACTAACCCACGCCCTCACACGCAGTCTCCCCCTAAAGCGTTGTCGGCCCCTCACCTGGACACTAAACCGTCCCTGTCCCCTAACCCTAACCCTAGCCCGAACCCTAACCCTAACCCTTCCCCGAAGCCTGACCCTCACCTGTCCCCTAATCCTAAGCCGTACGCTAACACTAACCCACGCCCTCACACGCAGGCTCCCCCTAAAGCGTTGTCGGACCCTCACCTGGACCCTAAACTGTCCCCATCCCCTAACCCTAACCCTAGCCCGAACCCTAACCCTAACCCTTCCCCAAAGCCTGACCCTCACCCGTCCTCTAATCCTAACCCGTAGGCTCACACTAACCCGCGCCCTCACATGCCCGCACCCCCTAAAATGTTGTCGGACCCTCACCTGGATCCTAAACCGTCCCCGTCCCCTAACCCTAACCCTAGCCCGAACCCTAACCCTAACCCTTCCCCGAAGCCTGACCCTCACCCGTCCCCTAATCCTAACCCGTAGGCTCACACTAACCCGCGCCCTCACACGCACGCTCCCCCTAAAGCGTTGTCGGACCCTCACCTGGACCCTAAACCGTCCCCGTCCCCTAACCCTAACCCTAGCCCGAACCCTAACCCTAACCCTTCCCCGAAGCCTGACCCTCACCCGTCCCCTAATCCTAACGGGTAGCCTCACACTAACCCGCGCCCTCACACGCACGCTCCCCCTAATGCGTTGTCGGACACTCACCTGGACCCTAAACCGTCCCCGTACCCTAACCCTAACCCTAGCCCGAACCCTAACCCTAATCCTTCCCCAAAGCCTGACCCTCACCCGTCTCCTAATCCTAACCCGTATGCTCACACTAACCCACGCCCTCACACGCATGCTCCCCCTAAAGCGTTGTCGGACCCTCACCTGGACCCTAAACCGTCCCCGTCCCCTAACACTAACCCTATCCCGAACACTAACCCTAACCCTTCCCCGAAGCCTGACCCTCACCCGTCCCCTAATCCTAACACGTAGGCTCACACTAACCCGCGCCCTCACACGCACGCTCCCCCTAAAGCGTTGTCGGACCCTCACCTGGACCCTAAACCGTCCCCGTACCCTAACCCTTACCCTAGCCCGAACCCTAACCCTAACCCTTCCCCGAAGCCTGACCTTCACCCGTCCCCTAATCCTAACCCGTACGCTAACACTAACCCGCGCCCTCACACGCACGCTCCCCCTAAAGCGTTGTCGGACCCTCACCTGGACCCTAAACCGTCCCCGTACCCTAACACTTACCCTAGCCCGAACCCTAACCCTAACCCTTCCCCGAAGCCTGACCCTCACCCGTCCCCTAATCCTAACCCGTACGCTAACACTAATCCGCGCCCTCACACGAACGCTCCCCCTAAAGCGTTGTCGGACCCTCACCTGGACCCTAAACCGTCCCCGTACCCTAACCCTAACCCTAGCCCGAACCCTAACCCTAACCCTTCCCCGAAGCCTGACGCTTACCCGTCACCTAATCCTAACCCGTACGGTAACACTAACCCACGCCCTCACACCCACGCTCCCCCTAAAGCGTTGTCGGACCCTCACCTCGATCCTAAACCGTCCCCGTCCCCTAACCCTAACCCTAGCCTGAACCCTAACCCTAACACTTCCCCGAAGCCTGACCCTCACCCGTCCCCTAATCCTAACCCGTAGGCTCACACTAACCCGCGCCCTCACACGCACGCTCCCCCTAAAGCGTTGTCGGACCCTCACCTGGACCCTAAACCGTCCCCGTCCCCTAACCCTAACCCTAGCCCGAACCCTAACCCTAACCCTTCCCCGAAGCCTGACCCTCACCCGTCCCCTAATCCTAACCCGTAGGCTCACATTAACCCGCGCCCTCACATACACGCTCCCCCTAAAGCGTTGTCGGACCCTCACATGGACCGTAAACCGTCCCCGTCCCCTATCCCTAACCCTAGCCCGAACCCTAACCCTAAGCCTTCCCCGAAGCCTGACCCTCTCCCGTCCCCTAATCCTAACCCGTATGCTCACACTAACCAGCGCCCTCACACGCACGCTCCCCCTAAAGCGTTGTCGGACCCTCACCTGGACCCTAAACCGTCCCCGTCCCCTAACCCTAAACCTAGCCCGAACCCTAACCCTAACCCTTCCCTGAAGCTTGACCCTCACCCGTCCCCTAATCCTAACCCGTAGGCTCACACTAACCCACGCCCTCACACGCACGCTCCCCCTAAAGCGTTGTCGGACCCTCACCTGGACCCTAAACCGTCCCCGTCCCCTAACCCTAACCCTAGCCCGAACCCTAACCCTAACCCTTCCCCGAAGCCTGACCCTCACCCGTCCCCTAATCCTAACCCGTAGGCTCACACTAACCCGCGCCCTCACACGCACGCTCCCCCTAAAGCGTTGTCGGACCCTCACCTCGATCCTAAACCGTCCCCGTCCCCTAACCCTAACCCTAGCCCGAACTCTAACCCTAACCCTTCCCCGAAGCCTGACCCTCACCCGTCCCCAATCCTAACCCGTAGGCTCACACTAACCCGCGCCCTCACACGCACGCTCTCCCTAAAGCGTTGTCGGACCCTCACCTGGACCCTAAACAGTCCCCGTCCCCTAACCCTAACCCTAGCCCGAACCCTAACCCTAACCCTTCCCCGAAGCCTGACCCTCACCCGTCCCCTAATCCTAAACCGTAGGCTCACATTAACCCGCGCCCTCACACCCACGCTCCCCCTAAAGCGTTGTCGGACCCTCACCTGGACCCTAAACCGTCCTCGTCACCTAACCCTAACCCTAGCCCGAACCCTAACCCTAAGCCTTCCCCGAAGCCTGACCCTCACCCGTCCCCTAATCCTAACCCGTACGCTAACACTAACCCGCGCCCTCACACGCACGCTCCCCCTAAAGCGTTGTCGGACCCTCACCTCGACCCTAAACCGTCCCCGTCCCCTAACCCTAACCCTAGCCCGAACCCTAACCCTAACCCTTCCCCGAAGCCTGACCCTCACCCTTCCCCTAATCCTAACCCGTATGCTCACACTAACCCGCGCCCTCACACGCACGCTCCCCCTAAAGCGTTGTCGGACCCTCACCTGGACCCTAAACCATCCCCGTACCCTAACCCTAACCCTAGCCCGAACCCTAACCCTAACACTTCCCCGAAGCCTGACCCTCACCCGTCCCCTAATCCTAACCCGCACGCTAACACTAACCCGGGCCCTCACACGCACGCTCCCCCTAAAGCGTTGTCGGACCCTCACCTGGACCCTAAACCGTCCCCGTACCCTAACCCTAACCCTAGCCCGAACCCTAACCCTAACCCTTCCCCGAAGCCTGACCCTCACCCGTCCCCTAATCCTAACCCGTACGCTAACACTAACCCAGGCCCTCACACGCACGCTCCCACTAAAGCGTTGTCGGACCCTCAATTGGACCCTAAGCCATCCCCGTCCCCTAACCCTAACCCTAGCCCGAACCCTAACCCTAACACTTCCCCGAAGCCTGACCCTCACCCATCCCCTAATCCTAACCCGCACGCTAACACTAACCCACGCCCTCACACGCACGCTCCCCCTAAAGCGTTGTCGGACCCTCACCTGGACCCTAAACCGTCCCCGTCCCCTAACCCTAACCCTAGCCCGAACCCTAACCCTAACCCTTCCCCGAAGCCTGACCCTCACCCGTCACCTAATCCTAACCCGTAGGCTCACACTAACCCGCGCCCTCACACGCACAATCCCCCTAAAGCGTTGTCGGACCCTAACCTGGACTCTAAACCGTCCCCGTCCCCTATCCCTAACCCTAGCCCGAACCCTAACCCTAACCCTTTCCCGAAGCATGACCCTCACCCGTCCCCTAATCCTAACCCGTAGGCTAACACTAACCCGCGCCCTCACACGCACTCTCCCCCTAAAGCGTTGTCGGACCCTCACCTGGACCCTAAACCGTCCCCGTACCCTAACCCTAACCGTAGCCCGAACCCTAACCCTAACCCTTCCCCGAAGCCTGACCCTCACCCGTCCCCTAATCCTAACCCGTACGCTAACACTAACCCGCGCCCTCACACGCACGCTCCCCCTGAAGCGTTGTCGGACCCTCACCTGGACCCTAAACCGTCCCCGTCCCCTAACCCTAACCCTAGCCCGAACCCTAACCCTAACCCTTCCCCGAAGCCTGACCCTCACCCGTCCCCTAATCCTAACCCGTACGGTAACACTAACACGCACCCTCACACGCACGCTCCCCCTAAAGCGTTGTCGGACCCTAACCTGGACCCTAAACCGTCCCCGTCCCCTAACGCTAACCCTAGCCCGAACCCTAACCCTAACCCTTCCCCGAAGCCTGACCCTCACCCGTCACCTAATCCTAACGGGTAGGCTCACACTAACGCGCGCCCTCACACGCACGCTCCCCCTAAAGCGTTGTCGGACCCTCACCTGGACCCTAAACCGTCCCCGTCCCCTAACCCTAGCCCGAACCCTAACCCTAAGCCTTCCCCGAAGCCTGACGCTCACCCGTCCCCTAATCCTAACCCGTACGGTAACACTAACCCGCGCCCTCACACCCACGCTCCCCCTAAAGCGTTGTCGGACCCTCACCTCGATCCTAAACCGTCCCCGTCCCCTAACCCTAACCCTAGCCTGAACCCTAACCCTAACCCTTCCCCGAAGCCTGACCCTCACCCGTCCCCTAATCCTAACCCGTAGGCTCACACTAACCCGCGCCCTCACACGCACGCTCCCCATAAAGCGTTGTCGGACCCTCACCTGGACCCTAAACCGTCCCCGTCCCCTAACCCTAACCCTAGCCCGAACCCTAACCCTAAACCTTCCCCGAAGCCTGACCCTCACCCGTCCCCTAATCCTAACCCGTAGGCTCACATTAACCCACGCCCTCACATACACGCTCCCCCTAAAGCGTTGTCGGACCCTCACATGGACCCTAAACCGTCCCCGTCCCCTAACCCTAACCCTAGCCCGAACCCTAACCCTAAGCCTTCCCCGAAGCCTGACCTTCACCCGTCCCCTAATCCTAACCCGTACGCTAACACTAACACGCGCCCTCACACGCACGCTCCCCCTAAAGCGTTGTCGGACCCTCACCTGGACCCTAAACCGTCCCCGTCCCCTAACCCTAACCCTAGCCCGAACCCTAACCCTAACACTTCCCCGAAGCCTGACCCTCACCCGTCACCTAATCCTAAAGGGTAGGCTCACACTAACCCGCGCCCTCACACGCACGCTCCCCCTAAAGCGTTGTCGGACCCTCACCTGGACTCTAAACCGTCCCCGTCCCCTAACCCTAGCCCGAACCCTAACCCTAACCCTTTCCCGAAGCCTGACGCTCACCCGTCCCCTAATCCTCACCCGTACGGTAACACTAATCCGCGCCCTCACACGCACGCTCCCCCTAAAGCGTTGTCGGACCCTAACCTGGACTCTAAACCGTCCCCGTCCCCTATCCCTAACCCTAGCCCGAACCCTAACCCTAACCCTTTCCCGAAGCATGACCCTCACCCGGACCCTAATCCTAAGCCGTACGCTAACACTAACCCGCGCCCTCACACGCACGCTCCCCCTAAAGCGTTGTCGGACCCTCACCTGGACCCTAAACCGTCCCCGTACCCTAACCCTTACCCTAGCCCGAACCCTAACCCTAACCCTTCCCCGAAGCCTGACCTTCACCCGTCCCCTAATCCTAACCCGTACGCTAACACTAACCCGCGCCCTCACACGCACGCTCCCCCTGAAGCGTTTTCGGACCCTCACCTGGACCCTAAACCGTCCCCGTACCCTAACCCTAACCATAGCCCGAACCCTAACCCTAACCCTTCCCCGAAGCCTGACGCTTACCCGTCCCCTAATCCTAAACCGTACGGTAACACTAACCCGCGCCCTCACACCCACGCTCCCCCTAAAGCGTTGTCGGACCCTCACCTCGATCCTAAACCGTCTCCGTCCCCTAACCCTAACCCTAGCCTGAACCCTAACCCTAACCCTTCCCCGAAGCCTGACCCTCACCCGTCCCCTAATCCTAACCCGTTGGCTCACACTAAGCCGCGCCCTCACACGCACGCTCCCCCTAAAGCGTTGTCGGACCCTCACCTGGACCCTAAACCGTCCCCGTCCCCTAACCCTAACCCTAGCCCGAACACTAACCCTAACCCTTCCCCGAAGCCTGACCCTCACCCGTCCCCTAATCCTAACCCGTAGGCTCACATTAACCCGCGCCCTCACATACACGCTCCCCCTAAAGCGTTGTCGGACCCTCACCTGGACCCTAAACCGTCCCCGTCCCCTATCCCTAACCCTAGCCCGAACCCTAACCCTAAGCCTTCCCCGAAGCCTGACCCTCACCCGTCCCCTAATCCTAACCCGTATGCTCACACTAACCAGCGCCCTCACACGCACGCTCCCCCTAAAGCGTTGTCGGACCCTCACCTGGACCCTAAACCGTCCCCGTCCCCTAATCCTAAACCTAGCCCGAACCCTAACCCTAACCCTTCCCCGAAGCTTGACCCTCACCCGTCCCCTAATCCTAACCCATAGGCTCACACTAACCCGCGCCCTCACACGCACGCTCCCCCTAAAGCGTTGTCGGACCCTCACCTGGACCCTAAACCGTCCCCGTCCCCTAACCCTAACCCTAGCCCGAACCCTAACCCTAACCCTTCCCCGAAGCCTGACCCTCACCCGTCCCCTAATCCTAACTCGTAGGCTCACACTAACCCGCGCCCTCACACGCACGCTCCCCCTAAAGCGTTGTCGGACCCTCACCTCGATCCTAAACCGTCCCCGTCCCCTAACCCTAACTCTAGCCCGAACTCTAACCCTAACCCTTCCCCGAAGCCTGACCCTCACCCGTCCCCAATCCTAACCCGTAGGCTCACACTAACCCGCGCCCTCACACGCACGCTCCCCCTAAAGCGTTGTCGGACCCTCACCTGGACCCTAAACCGTCCCCGTCCCCTAACCCTAACCCTAGCCCGAACCCTAACCCTAACCCTTCCCCGAAGCCTGACCCTCACCCGTCCCCTAATCCTAAACCGTAGGCTCACATTAACCCGCGCCCTCACACCCACGCTCCCCCTAAAGCGTTGTCGGACCCTCACCTGGACCCTAAACCGTCCTCGTCCCCTAACCCTAACCCTAGCCCGAACCCTAACCCTAAGCCTTCCCCGAAGCCTGACCCTCACCCGTCCCCTAATCCTAACCCGTACGCTAACACTAACCCGCGCCCTCACACGCACGCTCCCCCTAAAGCGTTGTCGGACCCTCACCTCGACCCTAAACCGTCCCCGTCCCCTAACCCTAACCCTAGCCCGAACCCTAACCCTAACCCTTCCCCGAAGCCTGACCCTCACCCGTCCCCTAATCCTAACCCGTATGCTCACACTAACCCGCGCCCTCACACGCACGCTCCCCCTAAAGCGTTGTCGGACCCTCACCTGGACCCTAAACCATCCCCGTACCCTAACCCTAACCCTAGCCCGAACCCTAACCCTAACACTTCCCCGAAGCCTGACCCTCACCCGTCCCCTAATCCTAACCCGCACGCTAACACTAACCCGGGCCCTCACACGCACGCTCCCCCTAAAGCGTTGTCGGACCCTCACCTGGACCCTAAACCGTCCCTGTCCCCTAACCCTAACCCTAGCCCGAACCCTAACCCTAACACTTCCCCGAAGCCTGAAACTCACCCATCCCCTAATCCTAACCCGTAGGCTCACAGTAACCCTCGCCCTCACACGCACGCTCCCCCTAAAGCGTTGTCGGACCCTCACCTGGACCCTAAACCGTCCCCGTCCCCTAACCCTAACCCTAGCCCGAACCCTAACCCTAACCCTTCCCCGAAGCCTGACACTCACCCGTCCCCTAATCCTAACCCGTACGCTAACACTAACCCAGGCCCTCACACGCACGCTCCCACTAAAGCGTTGTCGGACCCTCAATTGGACCCTAAGCCATCCCCGTCCCCTAACCCTAACCCTAGCCCGAACCCTAACCCTAACCCTTCCCCGAAGCCTGACCCTCACCCGTCCCCTAATCCTAACCCGCACGCTAACACTAACCCACGCCCTCACACGCACGCTCCCCCTAAAGCGTTGTCGGAAGCTCACCTGGACCCTAAACCGTACCCGTCCCCTAACCCTAACCCTAGCCCGAACCCTAAACCTAACCCTAGCCCGAACCCTAACCCTAACCCTTTCCCGAAGCATGACCCTCACCCGTCTCCTAATCCTAAGCCGTAGGCTAACACTAACCCGCGCCCTCACACGCACTCTCCCCCTAAAGCGTTGTCGGACCCTCACCTGGACCCTAAACCGTCCCCGTACCCTAACCCTAACCGTAGCCCGAACCCTAACCCTAACCCTTCCCCGAAGCCTGACCCTCACCCGTCCCCTAATCCTAACCCGTACGCTGACACTAACCCGCGCCCTCACACGCACGCTCCCCCTAAAGCGTTGTCGGACCCTCACCTGGACCCTAAACCGTCCCCGTCCCCTAACCCTAACCCTAGCCCGAACCCTAACCCTAACCCTTCCCCGAAGCCTGACCCTCACCCGTCCCCTAATCCTAACCCGTACGCTAACACTAATCCGCGCCCTCACACGCACGCTCCCCCTAAAGCGTTGTCGGACCCTCACCTGGACCCTACCCGTCCCCGTACCCTAACCCTAACCCTAGCCCGAACCCTAAACCTAACACTTCCCCGAAGCCTGACGCTCACCCGTCCCCTAATCCTAACCCGTACGGTAACACTAACGCGCGCCCTCACACGCACGCTCCCCCTAAAGCGTTGTCGGACCCTCACCTGGACCCTAAACCGTCCCCGTCCCCTAACCCTAACCCTAGCCCGAACCCTAACCCTAACCCTTCCCCGAAGCCTGACCCTCACCCGTCCCCTAATCCTAACCCGTAGGCTCACATTAACCCGCGCCCTCACATACACACTCCCCCTAAAGCGTTGTCGGACCCTCACATGGACCCTAAACCGTCCCCGTCCCCTAACCCTAACCCTAGCCCGAACCCTAACCCTAAGCCTTCCCCGAAGCCTGACCTTCACCCGTCCCCTAATCCTAACCCGTACGCTAACACTAACACGCGCCCTCACACGCACGCTCCCCCTAAAGCGTTGTCGGACCCTCACCTGGACCCTAAACCGTCCCCGTACCCTAACCCTAACCCTAGCCCGAACCCTAACCCTAACCCTTCCCCGAAGCCTGACCCTCACCCGTCCCCTAATCCTAACCCGTAGGCTCACACTAACCCGCGCCCTCACACGCACGCTCCCCCTAAAGCGTTGTCGGACCCTCACCTGGACCCTAAACCGTCCCCGTCCCCTAACCCTAACCCTAGCCCGAACCCTAACCCTAACCCTTCCCCGAAGCCTGACCCTCACCCGTCCCCTAATCCTAACCCGTAGGCTCACACTAACCCGCGCCCTCACACGCACGCTCCCCCTAAAGCGTTGTCGGACCCTCACCTGGACCCTAAACCGTCCCCATCCCCTAACCCTAACCCTAGCCCGAACCCTAACCCTAACCCTTCCCCGAAGCCTGACCCTCACCCGTCCCCTAATCCTAACCCGTAGGCTCACACTAACCCGCGCCCTCACACGCACGCTCCCCCTAAAGCGTTGTCGGACCCTCACCTCGACCCTAAACCGTCCCCGTCCCCTAACCCTAACCCTAGCCCGAACCCTAACCCTAACACTTCCCCGAAGCCTGACCCTCACCCGTCCCGTAATCCTAACCCGTACGCTCACACTATCCCGTGCCCTCACACGCACGCTCCCCCTAAAGCGTTGTCGGACCCTCACCTCGACCCTAAACCGTCCCCGTCCCCTAACCCTAACCCTAGCCTGAACCCTAACCCTAACACTTCAACGAAGCCTGACCCTCACCCGTCCCCTAATCCTAACCCGTACGCTCACACTATCCCGCGCCCTCACACGCACGCTCCCCCTAAAGCGTTGTCGGACCCTCACCTGGACCCTAAACCGTCCCCGTACCCTAACCCTAACCCTAGCCCGAACCCTAACCCTAACCCTTCCCCGAAGCCTGACGCTCACCCGTCCCCTAATCCTAATCCGTACGGTAACACTAACCCGCGCCCTCACACGCACGCTCCCCCTAAAGCGTTGTCGGACCCTCACCTCGATCCTAAACCGTCCTCGTCCCCTAACCCTAACCCTAGCCCGAACTCTAACCCTAACCCTTCCCCGAAGCCTGACCCTCACCCGTCCCCAATCCTAACCCGTAGGCTCACACTAACCCGCGCCCTCACACGCACGCTCCCCCTAAAGCGTTGTCGGACCCTCACCTGGACCCTAAACCGTCCCCGTCCCCTAACCCTAACCCTAGCCCGAACCCTAACCCTAACCCTTCCCCGAAGCCTGACCCTCACCCGTCCCCTAATCCTAAACCGTAGGCTCACATTAACCCGCGCCCTCACACCCACGCTCCCCCTAAAGCGTTGTCGGACCCTCACCTGGACCCTAAACCGTCCTCGTCCCCTAACCCTAACCCTAGCCCGAACCCTAACCCTAAGCCTTCCCCGAAGCCTGACCCTCACTCGTCCCCTAATCCTAACCCGTACGCTAACACTAACCCGCGCCCTCACACGCACGCTCCCCCTAAAGCGTTGTCGGACCCTCACCTCGACCCTAAACCGTCCCCGTCCCCTAACCCTAACCCTAGCCCGAACCCTAACCCTAACCCTTCCCCGAAGCCTGACCCTCACCCGTCCCCTAATCCTAACCCGTATGCTCACACTAACCCGCGCCCTCACACGCACGCTCCCCCTAAAGCGTTGTCGGACCCTCACCTTGACCCTACACCATCCCCGTCCCCTAACCCTAACCCTAGCCCGAAACCTAACCCTAACACTTCCCCGAAGCCTGACCCTCACCCGTCCCCTCATCCTAACCCGCACGCTAACACTAACCCGGGCCCTCACACGCACGCTCCCCCTAAAGCGTTGTCGGACCCTCACCTGGACCCTAAACCGTCCCTGTCCCCTAACCCTAACCCTAGCCCGAACCCTAACCCTAACACTTCCCCGAAGCCTGACCCTCACCCGTCCCCTAATCCTAAGCCGTAGGCTCACACTAACCCGCGCCCTCACACGCACGCTCCCCCTAAAGCGTTGTCGGACCCTCACCTGGACCCTAAACCGTCCCCGTCCCCTAACCCTAACCCTAGCCCGAACCCTAACCCTAACCCTTCCCCGAAGCCTGACCCTCACCCGTCCCCTAATCCTAACCCGCACGCTAACACTAAACCACGCCCTCACACGCACGCTCCCCCTAAAGCGTTGTCGGACCCTCACCTGGACCCTAAACCGTCCCCGTCCCCTAACCCTAACCCTAGCCCGAACCCTAACCCTAACCCTTCCCCGAAGCCTGACCCTCACCCGTCCCCTAATCCTAACCCGTAGGCTCACATTAACCCGCGCCCTCACATACACGCTCCCCCTAAAGTGTTGTCGGACCCTCACCTGGACCCTAAACCGTCCCCGTCCCCTATCCCTAACCCTAGCCCGAACCCTAACCCTAAGCCTTCCCCGAAGCCTGACCCTCACCCGTCCCCTAATCCTAACCCGTATGCTCACACTAACCAGCGCCCTCACACCCACGCTCCCCCTAAAGCGTTGTCGGACCCTCACCTGGACCCTAAACCGTCCCCGTCCCCTAACCCTAAACCTAGCCCGAACCCTAACCCTAACCCTTCCCCGAAGCCTGACCCTCACCCGTCCCCTAATCCTAACCCGTAGGCTCACACTAACCCGCGCCCTCACACGCACGCTCCCCCTAAAGCGTTGTCGGACCCTCACATGGACCCTAAACCGTCCCCGTCCCCTAACCCTAGCCTGAACCCTAACCCTAACCCTTCCCCGAAGCCTGACCCTCACCCGTCCCCTAATCCTAACCCGTAGGCTCACACTAACCCGCGCCCTCACACGCACGCTCCCCCTAAAGCGTTGTCGGACCCTCACATGGACCCTAAACCGTCCCCGTCCCCTAACCCTAACCCTAGCCCGAACCCTAACCCTAAGCCTTCCCCGAAGCCTGACCTTCACCCGTCCCCTAATCCTAACCCGTACGCTAACACTAACACGCGCCCTCACACGCACGCTCCCCCTAAAGCGTTGTCGGACCCTCACCTGGACCCTAAACCGTCCCCGTACCCTAACCCTAACCCTAGCCCGAACCCTAACCCTAACCCTTCCCCGAAGCCTGACCCTCACCCGTCCCCTAATCCTAACCCGTAGGCTCACACTAACCCGCGCCCTCACACGCACGCTCCCCCTAAAGCGTTGTCGGACCCTCACCTGGACCCTAAACCGTCCCCGTCCCCTAACCCTAACCCTAGCCCGAACCCTAACCCTAACCCTTCCCCGAAGCCTGAAACTCACCCGTCCCCTAATCCTAACCCGTAGGCTCACACTAACCCGCGCCCTCACACGCACGCTCCCCCTAAAGCGTTGTCGGACCCTCACCTGGACCCTAAACCGTCCCCGTCCCCTAACCCTAACCCTAGCCCGAACCCTAACCCTAACCCTTCCCCGAAGCCTGACCCTCACCCGTCCCGTAATCCTAACCCGTACGCTCACACTATCCCGTGCCCTCACACGCACGCTCCCCCTAAAGCGTTGTCGGACCCTCACCTCGACCCTAAACCGTCCCCGTCCCCTAACCCTAACCCTAGCCTGAACCCTAACCCTAACACTTCAACGAAGCCTGACCCTCACCCGTCCCCTAATCCTAACCCGTACGCTCACACTATCCCGCGCCCTCACACGCACGCTCCCCCTAAAGCGTTGTCGGACCCTCACCTGGACCCTAAACCGTCCCCGTACCCTAACCCTAACCCTAGCCCGAACCCTAACCCTAACCCTTCCCCGAAGCCTGACGCTCACCCGTCCCCTAATCCTAATCCGTACGGTAACACTAACCCGCGCCCTCACACGCACGCTCCCCCTAAAGCGTTGTCGGACCCTCACCTCGATCCTAAACCGTCCTCGTCCCCTAACCCTAACCCTAGCCCGAACTCTAACCCTAACCCTTCCCCGAAGCCTGACCCTCACCCGTCCCCAATCCTAACCCGTAGGCTCACACTAACCCGCGCCCTCACACGCACGCTCCCCCTAAAGCGTTGTCGGACCCTCACCTGGACCCTAAACCGTCCCCGTCCCCTAACCCTAACCCTAGCCCGAACCCTAACCCTAACCCTTCCCCGAAGCCTGACCCTCACCCGTCCCCTAATCCTAAACCGTAGGCTCACATTAACCCGCGCCCTCACACCCACGCTCCCCCTAAAGTGTTGTCGGACCCTCACCTGGACCCTAAACCGTCCTCGTCCCCTAACCCTAACCCTAGCCCGAACCCTAACCCTAAGCCTTCCCCGAAGCCTGACCCTCACTCGTCCCCTAATCCTAACCCGTACGCTAACACTAACCCGCGCCCTCACACGCACGCTCCCCCTAAAGCGTTGTCGGACCCTCACCTCGACCCTAAACCGTCCCCGTCCCCTAACCCTAACCCTAGCCCGAACCCTAACCCTAACCCTTCCCCGAAGCCTGACCCTCACCCGTCCCCTAATCCTAACCCGTATGCTAACACTAACCCGCGCCCTCACACGCACGCTCCCCCTAAAGCGTTGTCGGACCCTCACCTTGACCCTACACCGTCCCCGTCCCCTAACCCTAACCCTAGCCCGAACCCTAACCCTAACACTTCCCCGAAGCCTGACCCTCACCCGTCCCCTCATCCTAACCCGCACGCTAACACTAACCCGGGCCCTCACACGCACGCTCCCCCTAAAGCGTTGTCGGACCCTCACCTGGACCCTAAACCGTCCCTGTCCCCTAACCCTAACCCTAGCCCGAACCCTAACCCTAACCCTTCCCCGAAGCCTGACCCTCACCCGTCCCCTAATCCTAACTCGTAGGCTCACACTAACCCGCGCCCTCACACGCACGCTCCCCCTAAAGCGTTGTCGGACCCTCACCTCGATCCTAAACCGTCCCCGTCCCCTAACCCTAACTCTAGCCCGAACTCTAACCCTAACACTTCCCCGAAGCCTGACCCTCACCCGTCCCCAATCCTAACCCGTAGGCTCACACTAACCCGCGCCCTCACACGCACGCTCCCCCTAAAGCGTTGTCGGACCCTCACCTGGACCCTAAACCGTCCCCGTCCCCTAACCCTAACCCTAGCCCGAACCCTAACCCTAACCCTTCCCCGAAGCCTGACCCTCACCCATCCCCTAATCCTAAACCGTAGGCTCACATTAAACCGCGCCCTCACACCCACGCTCCCCCTAAAGCGTTGTCGGACCCTCACCTGGACCCTAAACCGTCCTCGTCCCCTAACCCTAACCCTAGCCCGAACCCTAACCCTAAGCCTTCCCCGAAGCCTGACCCTCACCCGTCCCCTAATCCTAACCCGTACGCTAACACTAACCCGCGCCCTCACACGCACGCTCCCCCTAAAGCGTTGTCGGACCCTCACCTCGACCCTAAACCGTCCCCGTCCCCTAACCCTAACCCTAGCCCGAACCCTAACCCTAACCCTTCCCCGAAGCCTGACCCTCACCCGTCCCCTAATCCTAACCCGCACGCTAACACTAACCCGGGCCCTCACACGCACGCTCCCCCTAAAGCGTTGTCGGACCCTCACCTGGACCCTAAACCGTCCCTGTCCCCTAACCCTAACCCTAGCCCGAACCCTAAACCTAACCCTAGCCCGAACCCTAACCCTAACCCTTTCCCGAAGCATGACCCTCACCCGTCCCCTAATCCTAAGCCGTAGGCTAACACTAACCCGCGCCCTCACACGCACTCTCCCCCTAAAGCGTTGTCGGACCCTCACCTGGACCCTAAACCGTCCCCGTACCCTAACCCTAACCGTAGCCCGAACCCTAACCCTAACCCTTCCCCGAAGCCTGACCCTCACCCGTCCCCTAATCCTAACCCGTACGCTAACACTAACCCGCGCCCTCACACGCACGCTCCCCCTGAAGCGTTGTCGGACCCTCACCTGGACCCTAAACCGTCCCCGTCCCCTAACCCTAACCCTAGCCCGAACCCTAACCCTAACCCTTCCCCGAAGCCTGACCCTCACCCGTCCCCTAATCCTAACCCGTACGCTAACACTAATCCGCGCCCTCACACGCACGCTCCCCCTAAAGCGTTGTCGGACCCTCACCTGGACCCTACCCGTCCCCGTACCCTAACCCTAACCCTAGCCCGAACCCTAAACCTAACACTTCCCCGAAGCCTGACGCTCACCCGTCCCCTAATCCTAACCCGTACGGTAACACTAACGCGCGCCCTCACACGCACGCTCCCCCTAAAGCGTTGTCGGACCCTCACCTGGACCCTAAACCGTCCCCGTCCCCTAACCCTAACCCTAGCCCGAACCCTAACCCTAACCCTTCCCCGAAGCCTGACCCTCACCCGTCACCTAATCCTAACGGGTAGGCTCACATTAACCCGCGCCCTCACACGCACGCTCCCCCTAAAACGTTGTCGGACCCTCACCTGGACCCTAAACCGTCCCCGTCCCCTAACCCTAGCCCGAACCCTAACCCTAACCCTTCCCCGAAGCCTGACGCTCACCCGTCCCCTAATCCTAACCCGTACGGTAACACTAACCCGCGCCCTCACACCCACGCTCCCCCTAAAGCGTTGTCGGACCCTCACCTCGATCCTAAACCGTCCCCGTCCCCTAACACTAACCCTAGCCTGAACCCTAACCCTAACCCTTCCCCGAAGCCTGACCCTCACCCGTCCCCTAATCCTAACCCGTAGGCTCACACTAACCCGCGCCCTCACACGCACGCTCCCCCTAAAGCGTTGTCGGACCCTCACCTGGACCCTAAACCGTCCCCGTCCCCTAACCCTAACCCTAGCCCGAACCCTAACCCTAACCCTTCCCCGAAGCCTGACCCTCACCCGTCCCCTAATCCTAACCCGTAGGCTCACATTAACCCGCGCCCTCACATACACACTCCCCCTAAAGCGTTGTCGGACCCTCACATGGACCCTAAACCGTCCCCGTCCCCTAACCCTAACCCTAGCCCGAACCCTAACCCTAAGCCTTCCCCGAAGCCTGACCTTCACCCGTCCCCTAATCCTAACACGTACGCTAACACTAACACGCGCCCTCACACGCACGCTCCCCCTAAAGCGTTGTCGGACCCTCACCTGGACCCTAAACCGTCCCCGTACCCTAACCCTAACCCTAGCCCGAACCCTAACCCTAACCCTTCCCCGAAGCCTGACCCTCACCCGTCCCCTAATCCTAACCCGTAGGCTCACACTAACCCGCGCCCTCACACGCACGCTCCCCCTAAAGCGTTGTCGGACCCTCACCTGGACCCTAAACCGTCCCCGTCCCCTAACCCTAACCCTAGCCCGAACCCTAACCCTAACCCTTCCCCGAAGCCTGAAACTCACCCGTCCCCTAATCCTAACCCGTAGGCTCACACTAACCCGCGCCCTCACACGCACGCTCCCCCTAAAGCGTTGTCGGACCCTCACCTGGACCCTAAACCGTCCCCGTCCCCTAACCCTAACCCTAGCCCGAACCCTAACCCTAACCCTTCCCCGAAGCCTGACCCTCACCCGTCCCCTAATCCTAACCCGTAGGCTCACACTAACCCGCGCCCTCACACGCACGCTCCCTCTAAAGCGTTGTCGAACCCTCACCTCGACCCTAAACCGTCCCCGTCCCCTAACCCTAACCCTAGCCCGAACCCTAACCCTAACACTTCCCCGAAGCCTGACCCTCACCCGTCCCGTAATCCTAACCCGTACGCTCACACTATCCCGTGCCCTCACACGCACGCTCCCCCTAAAGCGTTGTCGGACCCTCACCTCGACCCTAAACCGTCCCCGTCCCCTAACCCTAACCCTAGCCTGAACCCTAACCCTAACACTTCAACGAAGCCTGACCCTCACCCGTCCCCTAATCCTAACCCGTACGCTCACACTATCCCGCGCCCTCACACGCACGCTCCCCCTAAAGCGTTGTCGGACCCTCACCTGGACCCTAAACCGTCCCCGTACCCTAACCCTAACCCTAGCCCGAACCCTAACCCTAACCCTTCCCCGAAGCCTGACGCTCACCCGTCCCCTAATCCTAATCCGTACGGTAACACTAACCCGCGCCCTCACACGCACGCTCCCCCTAAAGCGTTGTCGGACCCTCACCTCGATCCTAAACCGTCCTCGTCCCCTAACCCTAACCCTAGCCCGAACTCTAACCCTAACCCTTCCCCGAAGCCTGACCCTCACCCGTCCCCAATCCTAACCCGTAGGCTCACACTAACCCGCGCCCTCACACGCACGCTCCCCCTAAAGCGTTGTCGGACCCTCACCTGGACCCTAAACCGTCCCCGTCCCCTAACCCTAACCCTAGCCCGAACCCTAACCCTAACCCTTCCCCGAAGCCTGACCCTCACCCGTCCCCTAATCCTAAACCGTAGGCTCACATTAACCCGCGCCCTCAAACCCACGCTCCCCCTAAAGCGTTGTCGGACCCTCACCTGGACCCTAAACCGTCCTCGTCCCCTAACCCTAACCCTAGCCCGAACCCTAACCCTAAGCCTTCCCCGAAGCCTGACCCTCATCCGTCCCCTAATCCTAACCCGTACGCTAACACTAACCCGCGCCCTCACACGCACGCTCCCCCTAAAGCGTTGTCGGACCCTCACCTCGACCCTAAACCGTCCCCGTCCCCTAACCCTAACCCTAGCCCGAACCCTAACCCTAACCCTTCCCCGAAGTCTGACCCTCACCCGTCCCCTAATCCTAACCCGTATGCTCACACTAACCCGCGCCCTCACACGCACGCTCCCCCTAAAGCGTTGTCGGACCCTCACCTTGACCCTAAACCATCCCCGTCCCCTAACCCTAACCCTAGCCCGAACCCTAACCCTAACACTTCCCCGAAGCCTGACCCTCACCCGTCCCCTAATCCTAACCCGCACGCTAACACTAACCCGGGCCCTCACACGCACGCTCCCCCTAATTTGTTGTCGGACCCTCACCTGGACCCTAAACCGTCCCTGTCCCCTAACCCTAACCCTAGCCCGAACCCTAACCCTAACACTTCCCCGAAGCCTGACCCTCACCCGTCCCCTAATCCTAAGCCGTAGGCTCACACTAACCCACGCCCTCACACGCACGCTCCCCCTAAAGCGTTGTCGGACCCTCACCTGGACCCTAAACCGTCCCCGTCCCCTAACCCTAACCCTAGCCCGAACCCTAACCCTAACCCTTCCCCGAAGCCTGACCCTCACCCGTCACCTAATCCTAAAGGGTAGGCTCACACTAACCCGCGCCCTCACACGCACGCTCCCCCTAAAGCGTTGTCGGACCCTCACCTGGACCCTAAACCGTCCCCGTCCCCTAACCCTAGCCCGAACCCTAACCCTAACCCTTCCCCGAAGCCTGACGCTCACCCGTCCCCTAATCCTAACCCGTACGGTAACACTAACCCGCGCCCTCACACGCACGCTCCCCCTATAGCGTTGTCGGACCCTCACCTGGACCCTAAACCGTCCCCGTCCCCTAACCCTAACCCTAGCCCGAACCCTAACCCTAACCCTTCCCCGAAGCCTGACTCTCACCCGTCCCCTAATCCTAAACCGTAGGCTCACATTAACCCGCGCCCTCACACCCACGCTCCCCCTAAAGCGTTGTCGGACCCTCACCTGGACCCTAAACCGTCCTCGTCCCCTAACCCTAACCCTAGCCCGAACCCTAACCCTAAGCCTTCCCCGAAGCCTGACCCTCAGCCGTCCCCTAATCCTAACCCGCACGCTAACACTAAACCACGCCCTCACACGCACGCTCCCCCTAAAGCGTTGTCGGACCCTCACCTGGACCCTAAACCGTCCCCGTCCCCTAACCCTAACCCTAGCCCGAACCCTAACCCTAACCCTTCCCCGAAGCCTGACGCTCACCCGTCCCCTAATCCTAACCCGTACGGTAACACTAACCCACGCCCTCACACGCACGCTCCCCCTAAAGTGTTGTCGGACCCTCACCTGGACCCTAAACCGTCCCCATCCCCTAACCCTAACCCTAGCCCGAACCCTAACCCTAACCCTTCCCCGAAGCCTGACCCTCACCCGTCACCTAATCCTAACCCGTAGGCTCACACTAACCCGCGCCCTCACACGCACGATCCCCCTAAAGCGTTGTCGGACCCTAACCTGGACTCTAAACCGTCCCCGTCCCCTATCCCTAACCCTAGCCCGAACCCTAACCCTAACCCTTTCCCGAAGCATGACCCTCACCCGGACCCTAATCCTAAGCCGTACGTTAACACTAACCCGCGCCCTCACACGCACGCTCCCCCTAAAGCGTTGTCGGACCCTCACCTGGACCCTAAACCGTCCCCGTACCCTAACCCTTACCCTAGCCCGAACCCTAACCCTAACCCTTCCCCGAAGCCTGACCCTCACCCGTCCCCTAATCCTAACACGTACGCTAACACTAACCCGCGCCCTCACACGCACGCTCCCCCTGAAGCGTTGTCGGACCCTCACCTGGACCCTAAACCGTCCCCGTCCCCTAACCCTAACCCTAGCCCGAACCCTAACCCTAACCCTTCCCCGAAGCCTGACCCTCACCCGTCCCCTAATTCTAACCCGTACGCTAACACTAATCCGCGCCCTCACACGAACGCTCCCCCTAAAGCGTTGTCGGACCCTCACCTGGACCCTAAACCGTCCCCGTACCCTAACCCTAACCCTAGCCCGAACCCTAACCCTAACCCTTCCCCGAAGCCTGACGCTCACCCGTCCCCTAATCCTAACCCGTACGGTAACACTAACCCGCGCCCTCACACCCACACTCCCCCTAAAGCGTTGTCGGACCCTCACCTCGATCCTAAACCGTCCCCGTCCCCTAACCCTAACCCTAGCCTGAACCCTAACCCTAACCCTTCCCCGAAGCCTGACCCTCACCCGTCCCCTAATCCTAACCCGTAGGCTCACACTAACCCGCGCCCTCACACGCACGCTCCCCCTAAAGCGTTGTCGGACCCTCACCTGGACCCTAAACCGTCCCCGTCCCCTAACCCTAACCCTAGCCCGAACCCTAACCCTAACCCTTCCCCGAAGCCTGACGCTCACCCGTCCCCTAATCCTAACCCGTACGGTAACACTAACCCGCGCCCTCACACCCACGCTCCCCCTAAAGCGTTGTCGGACCCTCACCTCGATCCTAAACCGTCCCCATCCCCTAACCCTAACCCTAGCCTGAACCCTAACCCTAACCCTTCCCCGAAGCCTGACCCTCACCCGTCCCCTAATCCTAACCCGTAGGCTCACACTAACCCGCGCCCTCACACGCACGCTCCCCCTAAAGCGTTGTCGGACCCTCACCTGGACCCTAAACCGTCCCCGTCCCCTAACCCTAACCCTAGCCCGAACCCTAACCCTAACCCTTCCCCGAAGCCTGACCCTCACCCGTCCCCAATCCTAACCCGTAGGCTCACATTAACCCGCGCCCTCACATACACGCTCCCCCTAAAGCGTTGTCGGACCCTCACATGGACCGTAAACCGTCCCCGTCCCCTAACCCTACCCTAGCCCGAACCCTAACCCTAAGCCTTCCCCGAAGCCTGACCTTCACCCGTCCCCTAATCCTAACCCGTACGCTAACACTAACATGCGCCCTCACACGCACGCTCCCCCTAACACGTTGTCGGACCCTCACCTGGACCCTAAACCGTCCCCGTACCCTAACCCTAACACTAGCCCGAACCCTAACCCTAATCCTTCCCCGAAGCCTGACCCTCACCCGTCCCCTAATCCTAACCCGTATGCTCACACTAACCCGCGCCCTCACACGCACGCTCCCCCTAAAGCGTTGTCGGACCCTCACCTGGACCCTAAACCGTCCCCGTCCCCTAACCCTAACCCTAGCCCGAACCCTAACCCTAACACTTCCCCGAAGCCTGACCCTCACCCGTCCCCTAATCCTAACCCGTAGGCTCACACTAACCCGCGCCCTCACACGCACGCTCCCCCTAAAGCGTTGTCGGACCCTCACCTCGACCCTAAACCATCCCCGTCCCCTAACCCTAACCCTAGCCCGAACCCTAACCCTAACACTTCCCCGAAGCCTGACCCTCACCCGTCCCCTAATCCTAACCTGTACGCTCACACTATCCCGCTCCCTCACACGCACACTCCCCCTAAAGCGTTGTCGGACCCTCACCTGGACCCTAAACCGTCCCCGTCCCCTAACCCTAACCCTAGCCCGAACCCTAACCCTAACCCTTCCCCGAAGCCTGACGCTCACCCGTCCCCTAATCCTAATCCGTACGGTAACACTCACCCGCGCCCTCACACGCACGCTCCCGCTAAAGCGTTGTCGGACCCTCACCTCGATCCTAAACCGTCCCCGTCCCCTAACCCTAACTCTAGCCCGAACTCTAACCCTAACCCTTCCCCGAAGCCTGACCCTCACCCGTCCCCAATCCTAAACCGTAGGCTCACACTAACCCGCGCACTCACACGCACGCTCCCCCTAAAGCGTTGTCGGACCCTCACCTGGACCCTAAACCGTCCCCGTCCCCTAACCCTAACCCTAGCCCGAACCCTAACACTAACCCTTCCCCGAAGCCTGACTCTCACCCGTCCCCTAATCCTAAACCGTAGGCTCACATTAACCCGCGCCCTCACACCCACGCTCCCCCTAAAGCGTTGTCGGACCCTCACCTGGACCCTAAACCGTCCTCGTCCCCTAACCCTAACCCTAGCCCGAACCCTAACCCTAAGCCTTCCCCGAAGCCTGACCCTCACCCGTCCCCTAATCCTAACCCGCACGCTAACACTAACCCGGGCCCTCACACGCACGCTCCCCCTAAAGCGTTGTCGGACCCTCACCTGGACCCTAAACCGTCCCTGTCCCCTAACCCTAACCCTAGCCCGAACCCTAACCCTAACCCTTCCCCGAAGCCTGACCCTCACCCGTCACCTAATCCTAACCCGTAGGCTCACACTAACCCGCGCCCTCACACGCACGATCCCCCTAAAGCGTTGTCGGACCCTAACCTGGACTCTAAACCGTCCCCGTCCCCTATCCCTAACCCTAGCCCGAACCCTAACCCTAACCCTTTCCCGAAGCATGACCCTCACCCGGACCCTAATCCTAAGCCGTATGCTAACACTAACCCGCGCCCTCACACGCACGCTCCCCCTAAAGCGTTGTCGGACCCTCACCTGGACCCTAAACCGTCCCCGTACCCTAACCCTTACCCTAGCCCGAACCCTAACCCTAACCCTTCCCCGAAGCCTGACCCTCACCCGTCCCCTAATCCTAACCCGTACGCTAACACTAACCCGCGCCCTCACACGCACGCTCCCCCTGAAGCGTTGTCGGACCCTCACCTGGACCCTAAACCGTCCCCGTCCCCTAACCCTAACCCTAGCCCGAACCCTAACCCTAACCCTTCCCCGAAGCCTGACCCTCACCCGTCCCCTAATCCTAACCCGTAGGCTCACATTAACCCGCGCCCTCACATACACGCTCCCCCTAAAGCGTTGTCGGACCCTCACATGGACCGTAAACCGTCCCCGTCCCCTAACCCTACCCTAGCCCGAACCCTAACCCTAAGCCTTCCCCGAAGCCTGACCTTCACCCGTCCCCTAATCCTAACCCGTACGCTAACACTAACATGCGCCCTCACACGCACGCTCCCCCTAAAGCGTTGTCGGACCCTCACCTGGACCCTAAACCGTCCCCGTACCCTAACCCTAACCCTAGCCCGAACCCTAACCCTAACCCTTCCCCGAAGCCTGACCCTCACCCGTCCCCTAATCCTAACCCGTATGCTCACACTAACCCGCGCCCTCACACGCACGCTCCCCCTAAAGCGTTGTCGGACCCTCACCTGGACCCTAAACCGTCCCCGTCCCCTAACCCTAACCCTAGCCCGAACCCTAACCCTAACCCTTCCCCGAAGCCTGACCCTCACCCGTCCCCTAATCCTAACCCGTACGCTAACACTAATCCGCGCCCTCACACGAACGCTCCCCCTAAAGCGTTGTCGGACCCTCACCTGGACCCTAAACCGTCCCCGTACCCTAACCCTAACCCTAGCCCGAACCCTAACCCTAACACTTCCCCGAAGCCTGACGCTCACCCGTCCCCTAATCCTAACCCGTACGGTAACACTAACCCGCGCCCTCACACGCACGCTCCCCCTAAAGCGTTGTCGGACCCTCACCTGGACCCTAAACCGTCCCCGTCCCCTAACCCTAACCCTAGCCCGAACCCTAACCCTAACCCTTCCCCGAAGCCTGACCCTCACCCGTCACCTAATCCTAACGGGTAGGCTCACACTAACCCGCGCCCTCACACGCACGCTCCCCCTAAAGCGTTGTCGGACCCTCACCTGGACCCTAAACCGTCCCCGTCCCCTAACCCTAGCCCGAACCCTAACCCTAACCTTTCCCCGAAGCCTGACGCTCACCCGTCCCCTAATCCTAACCCGTATGGTAACACTAACCCGCGCCCTCACACCCACGCTCCCCCTAAAGCGTTGTCGGACCCTCACCTCGATCCTAAACCGTCCCCGTCCCCTAACCCTAACCCTAGCCCGAACCCTAACCCTAACCCTTCCCCGAAGCCTGAAACTCACCCGTCCCCTAATCCTAACCCGTAGGCTCACACTAACCCGCGCCCTCACACGCACGCTCCCCCTAAAGCGTTGTCGGACCCTCACCTGGACCCTAAACCGTCCCCGTCCCCTAACCCTAACCCTAGCCCGAACCCTAACCCTAACCCTTCCCCGAAGCCTGACCCTCACCCGTCCCCTAATCCTAACCCGTAGGCTCACACTAACCCGCGCCCTCACACGCACGCTCCCCCTAAAGCGTTGTCGGACCCTCACCTCGACCCTAAACCGTCCCCGTCCCCTAACCCTAACCCTAGCCCGAACCCTAACCCTAACACTTCCCCGAAGCCTGACCCTCACCCGTCCCGTAATCCTAACCCGTACGCTCACACTATCCCGTGCCCTCACACGCACGCTCCCCCTAAAGCGTTGTCGGACCCTCACCTCGACCCTAAACCGTCCCCGTCCCCTAACCCTAACCCTAGCCTGAACCCTAACCCTAACACTTCAACGAAGCCTGACCCTCACCCGTCCCCTAATCCTAACCCGTACGCTCACACTATCCCACGCCCTCACACGCACGCTCCCCCTAAAGCGTTGTCGGACCCTCACCTGGACCCTAAACCGTCCCCGTACCCTAACCCTAACCCTAGCCCGAACCCTAACCCTAACCCTTCCCCGAAGCCTGACGCTCACCCGTCCCCTAATCCTAATCCGTACGGTAACACTAACCCGCGCCCTCACACGCACGCTCCCCCTAAAGCGTTGTCGGACCCTCACCTCGATCCTAAACCGTCCTCGTCCCCTAACCCTAACCCTAGCCCGAACTCTAACCCTAACCCTTCCCCGAAGCCTGACCCTCACCCGTCCCCAATCCTAACCCGTAGGCTCACACTAACCCGCGCCCTCACACGCACGCTCCCCCTAAAGCGTTGTCGGACCCTCACCTGGACCCTAAACCGTCCCCGTCCCCTAACCCTAACCCTAGCCCGAACCCTAACCCTAACCCTTCCCCGAAGCCTGACCCTCACCCGTCCCCTAATCCTAAACCGTAGGCTCACATTAACCCGCGCCCTCACACCCACGCTCCCCCTAAAGCGTTGTCGGACCCTCACCTGGACCCTAAACCGTCCTCGTCCCCTAACCCTAACCCTAGCCCGAACCCTAACCCTAAGCCTTCCCCGAAGCCTGACCCTCACTCGTCCCCTAATCCTAACCCGTACGCTAACACTAACCCGCGCCCTCACACGCACGCTCCCCCTAAAGCGTTGTCGGACCCTCACCTCGACCCTAAACCGTCCCCGTCCCCTAACCCTAACCCTAGCCCGAACCCTAACCCTAACCCTTCCCCGAAGCCTGACCCTCACCCATCCCCTAATCCTAACCCGTATGCTCACACTAACCCGCGCCCTCACACGCACGCTCCCCCTAAAGCGTTGTCGGACCCTCACCTTGACCCTACACCATCCCCGTCCCCTAACCCTAACCCTAGCCCGAAACCTAACCCTAACACTTCCCCGAAGCCTGACCCTCACCCGTCCCCTAATCCTAACCCGCACGCTAACACTAACCCGGGCCCTCACACGCACGCTCCCCCTAAAGCGTTGTCGGACCCTCACCTGGACCCTAAACCGTCCCTGTCCCCTAACCCTAACCCTAGCCCGAACCCTAACCCTAACACTTCCCCGAAGCCTGACCCTCACCCGTCCCCTAATCCTAAGCCGTAGGCTCACACTAACCCGCTCCCTCACACGCACGCTCCCCCTAAAGCGTTGTCGGACCCTCACCTGGACCCTAAACCGTCCCCGTCCCCTAACCCTAACCCTAGCCCGAACCCTAACCCTAACCCTTCCCCGAAGCCTGACCCTCACCCGTCCCCTAATCCTAACCCGCACGCTAACACTAAACCACGCCCTCACACGCACGCTCCCCCTAAAGCGTTGTCGGACCCTCACCTGGACCCTAAACCGTCCCCGTCCCCTAACCCTAACCCTAGCCCGAACCCTAACCCTAACCCTTCCCCGAAGCCTGACCCTCACCCGTCCCCTAATCCTAACCCGTAGGCTCACATTAACCCGCGCCCTCACATACACGCTCCCCCTAAAGTGTTGTCGGACCCTCACCTGGACCCTAAACCGTCCCCGTCCCCTATCCGTAACCCTAGCCCGAACCCTAACCCTAAGCCTTCCCCGAAGCCTGACCCTCACCCGTCCCCTAATCCTAACCCGTATGCTCACACTAACCAGCGCCCTCACACCCACGCTCCCCCTAAAGCGTTGTCGGACCCTCACCTGGACCCTAAACCGTCCCCGTCCCCTAACCCTAAACCTAGCCCGAACCCTAACCCTAAACCTTCCCCGAAGCTTGACCCTCACCCGTCCCCTAATCCTAACCCGTAGGCTCACACTAACCCGCGCCCTCACACGCACGCTCCCCCTAAAGCGTTGTCGGACCCTCACCTGGACCCTAAACCGTCCCCGTCCCCTAACCCTAACCCTAGCCCGAACCCTAACCCTAACCCTTCCCCGAAGCCTGACCCTCACCCGTCCCCTAATCCTAACCCGTACGCTAACACTAACCCGCGCCCTCACACGCACGCTCCCCCTGAAGCGTTGTCGGACCCTCACCTGGACCCTAAACCGTCCCCGTCCCCTAACCCTAACCCTAGCCCGAACCCTAACCCTAACCCTTCCCCGAAGCCTGACCCTCACCCGTCCCCTAATCCTAACCCGTACGCTAACACTAATCCGCGCCCTCACACGCACGCTCCCCCTAAAGCGTTGTCGGACCCTCACCTGGACCCTACCCGTCCCCGTACCCTAACCCTAACCCTAGCCCGAACCCTAAACCTAACACTTCCCCGAAGCCTGACGCCCACCCGTCCCCTAATCCTAACCCGTACGGTAACACTAACGCGCGCCCTCACACGCACGCTCCCCCTAAAGCGTTGTCGGACCCTCACCTGGACCCTAAACCGTCCCCGTCCCCTAACCCTAGCCCGAACCCTAACCCTAACCCTTCCCCGAAGCCTGACGCTCACCCGTCCCCTAATCCTAACCCGTACGGTAACACTAACCCGCGCCCTCACACCCACGCTCCCCCTAAAGCGTTGTCGGACCCTCACCTCGATCCTAAACCGTCCCCGTCCCCTAACACTAACCCTAGCCTGAACCCTAACCCTAACCCTTCCCCGAAGCCTGACCCTCACCCGTCCCCTAATCCTAACCCGTAGGCTCACACTAACCCGCGCCCTCACACGCACGCTCCCCCTAAAGCGTTGTCGGACCCTCACCTGGACCCTAAACCGTCCCCGTCCCCTAACCCTAACCCTAGCCCGAACCCTAACCCTAACCCTTCCCCGAAGCCTGACCCTCACCCGTCCCCTAATCCTAACCCGTAGGCTCACATTAACCCGCGCCCTCACATACACACTCCCCCTAAAGCGTTGTCGGACCCTCACATGGACCCTAAACCGTCCCCGTCCCCTAACCCTAACCCTAGCCCGAACCCTAACCCTAAGCCTTCCCCGAAGCCTGACCTTCACCCGTCCCCTAATCCTAACACGTACGCTAACACTAACACGCGCCCTCACACGCACGCTCCCCCTAAAGCGTTGTCGGACCCTCACCTGGACCCTAAACCGTCCCCGTACCCTAACCCTAACCCTAGCCCGAACCCTAACCCTAACCCTTCCCCGAAGCCTGACCCTCACCCGTCCCCTAATCCTAACCCGTAGGCTCACACTAACCCGCGCCCTCACACGCACGCTCCCCCTAAAGCGTTGTCGGACCCTCACCTGGACCCTAAACCGTCCCCGTCCCCTAACCCTAACCCTAGCCCGAACCCTAACCCTAACCCTTCCCCGAAGCCTGAAACTCACCCGTCCCCTAATCCTAACCCGTAGGCTCACACTAACCCGCGCCCTCACACGCACGCTCCCCCTAAAGCGTTGTCGGACCCTCACCTGGACCCTAAACCGTCCCCGTCCCCTAACCCTAACCCTAGCCCGAACCCTAACCCTAACCCTTCCCCGAAGCCTGACCCTCACCCGTCCCGTAATCCTAACCCGTACGCTCACACTATCCCGTGCCCTCACACGCACGCTCCCCCTAAAGCGTTGTCGGACCCTCACCTCGACCCTAAACCGTCCCCGTCCCCTAACCCTAACCCTAGCCTGAACCCTAACCCTAACACTTCAACGAAGCCTGACCCTCACCCGTCCCCTAATCCTAACCCGTACGCTCACACTATCCCGCGCCCTCACACGCACGCTCCCCCTAAAGCGTTGTCGGACCCTCACCTGGACCCTAAACCGTCCCCGTACCCTAACCCTAACCCTAGCCCGAACCCAAACCCTAACCCTTCCCCGAAGCCTGACGCTCACCCGTCCCCTAATCCTAATCCGTACGGTAACACTAACCCGCGCCCTCACACGCACGCTCCCCCTAAAGCGTTGTCGGACCCTCACCTCGATCCTAAACCGTCCTCGTCCCCTAACCCTAACCCTAGCCCGAACTCTAACCCTAACCCTTCCCCGAAGCCTGACCCTCACCCGTCCCCAATCCTAACCCGTAGGCTCACACTAACCCGCGCCCTCACACGCACGCTCCCCCTAAAGCGTTGTCGGACCCTCACCTGGACCCTAAACCGTCCCCGTCCCCTAACCCTAACCCTAGCCCGAACCCTAACCCTAACCCTTCCCCGAAGCCTGACCCTCACCCGTCCCCTAATCCTAAACCGTAGGCTCACATTAACCCGCGCCCTCACACCCACGCTCCCCCTAAAGCGTTGTCGGACCCTCACCTGGACCCTAAACCGTCCTCGTCCCCTAACCCTAACCCTAGCCCGAACCCTAACCCTAAGCCTTCCCCGAAGCCTGACCCTCATCCGTCCCCTAATCCTAACCCGTACGCTAACACTAACCCGCGCCCTCACACGCACGCTCCCCCTAAAGCGTTGTCGGACCCTCACCTCGACCCTAAACCGTCCCCGTCCCCTAACCCTAACCCTAGCCCGAACCCTAACCCTAACCCTTCCCCGAAGTCTGACCCTCACCCGTCCCCTAATCCTAACCCGTATGCTCACACTAACCCGCGCCCTCACACGCACGCTCCCCCTAAAGCGTTGTCGGACCCTCACCTTGACCCTAAACCATCCCCGTCCCCTAACCCTAACCCTAGCCCGAACCCTAACCCTAACACTTCCCCGAAGCCTGACTCTCACCCGTCCCCTAATCCTAACCCGCACGCTAACACTAACCCGGGCCCTCACACGCACGCTCCCCCTAATTTGTTGTCGGACCCTCACCTGGACCCTAAACCGTCCCTGTCCCCTAACCCTAACCCTAGCCCGAACCCTAACCCTAACACTTCCCCAAAGCCTGACCCTCACCCGTCCCCTAATCCTAAGCCGTAGGCTCACACTAACCCGCGCCCTCACACGCACGCTCCCCCTAAAGCGTTGTCGGACCCTCACCTGGACCCTAAACCGTCCCCGTCCCCTAACCCTAACCCTAGCCCGAACCCTAACCCTAACCCTTCCCCGAAGCCTGACCCTCACCCGTCACCTAATCCTAAAGGGTAGGCTCACACTAACCCGCGCCCTCACACGCACGCTCCCCCTAAAGCGTTGTCGGACCCTCACCTGGACCCTAAACCGTCCCCGTCCCCTAACCCTAGCCCGAACCCTAACCCTAACCCTTCCCCGAAGCCTGACGCTCACCCGTCCCCTAATCCTAACCCGTACGGTAACACTAACCCGCGCCCTCACACGCACGCTCCCCCTATAGCGTTGTCGGACCCTCACCTGGACCCTAAACCGTCCCCGTCCCCTAACCCTAACCCTAGCCCGAACCCTAACCCTAACCCTTCCCCGAAGCCTGACTCTCACCCGTCCCCTAATCCTAAACCGTAGGCTCACATTAACCCGCGCCCTCACACCCACGCTCCCCCTAAACCGTTGTCGGACCCTCACCTGGACCCTAAACCGTCCTCGTCCCCTAACCCTAACCCTAGCCCGAACCCTAACCCTAAGCCTTCCCCGAAGCCTGACCCTCAGCCGTCCCCTAATCCTAACCCGCACGCTAACACTAACCCGGGCCCTCACACGCACGCTTCCCCTAAAGCGTTGTCGGACCCTCACCTGGACCCTAAACCGTCCCTGTCCCCTAACCCTAACCCTAGCCTGAACCCTAACCCTAACACTTCCCCGAAGCCTGACCCTCACCCGTCCCCTAATCCTAACCCGTAGGCTCACACTAACCTGCGCCCTCACACGCACGCTCCCCCTAAACCGTTGTCGGACCCTCACCTGGACCCTAAACCGTCCCCGTACCCTAACCCTAACCCTAGCCCGAACCCTAACCCTAACCCTTCCCCGAAGCCTGACCCTCACCCGTCCCCTAATCCTAACCCGCACGCTAACACTAAACCACGCCCTCACACGCACGCTCCCCCTAAAGCGTTGTCGGACCCTCACCTGGACCCTAAACCGTCCCCGTCCCCTAACCCTAACCCTAGCCCGAACCCTAACCCTAACCCTTCCCCCAAGCCTGACGCTCACCCGTCCCCTAATCCTAACCCGTACGGTAACACTAACCCACGCCCTCACACGCACGCTCCCCCTAAAGTGTTGTCGGACCCTCACCTGGACCCTAAACCGTCCCCATCCCCTAACCCTAACCCTAGCCCGAACCCTAACCCTAACCCTTCCCCGAAGCCTGACCCTCACCCGTCACCTAATCCTAACCCGTAGGCTCACACTAACCCGCGCCCTCACACGCACGATCCCCCTAAAGCGTTGTCGGACCCTAACCTGGACTCTAAACCGTCCCCGTCCCCTATCCCTAACCCTAGCCCGAACCCTAACCCTAACCCTTTCCCGAAGCATGACCCTCACCCGGACCCTAATCCTAAGCCGTACGCTAACACTAACCCGCGCCCTCACACGCACGCTCCCCCTAAAGCGTTGTCGGACCCTCACCTGGACCCTAAACCGTCCCCGTACCCTAACCCTTACCCTAGCCCGAACCCTAACCCTAACCCTTCCCCGAAGCCTGACCCTCACCCGTCCCCTAATCCTAACACGTACGCTAACACTAACCCGCGCCCTCACACGCACGCTCCCCCTGAAGCGTTGTCGGACCCTCACCTGGACCCTAAACCGTCCCCGTCCCCTAACCCTAACCCTAGCCCGAACCCTAACCCTAACCCTTCCCCGAAGCCTGACCCTCACCCGTCCCCTAATCCTAACCCGTACGCTAACACTAATCCGCGCCCTCACACGAACGCTCCCCCTAAAGCGTTGTCGGACCCTCACCTGGACCCTAAACCGTCCCCGTACCCTAACCCTAACCCTAGCCCGAACCCTAACCCTAACCCTTCCCCGAAGCCTGACGCTCACCCGTCCCCTAATCCTAACCCGTACGGTAACACTAACCCGCGCCCTCACACCCACGCTCCCCCTAAAGCGTTGTCGGACCCTCACCTCGATCCTAAACCGTCCCCGTTCCCTAACCCTAACCCTAGCCTGAACCCTAACCCTAACCCTTCCCCGAAGCCTGACCCTCACCCGTCCCCTAATCCTAACCCGTAGGCTCACACTAACCCGCGCCCTCACACGCACGCTCCCCCTAAAGCGTTGTCGGACCCTCACCTGGACCCTAAACCGTCCCCGTCCCCTAACCCTAACCCTAGCCCGAACCCTAACCCTAACCCTTCCCCGAAGCCTGACGCTCACCCGTCCCCTAATCCTAACCCGTACGGTAACACTAACCGGCGCCCTCACACTCACGCTCCCCCTAAAGCGTTGTCGGACCCTCACCTCGATCCTAAACCGTCCCCATCCCCTAACCCTAACCCTAGCCTGAACCCTAACCCTAAACCTTCCCCGAAGCCTGACCCTCACCCGTCCCCTAATCCTAACCCGTAGGCTCACACTAACCCGCGCCCTCACACGCACGCTCCCCCTAAAGCGTTGTCGGACCCTCACCTGGACCCTAAACCGTCCCCGTCCCCTAAACCTAACCCTAGACCGAACCCTAACCCTAACCCTTCCCCGAAGCCTGACCCTCACCCGTCCCCAATCCTAACCCGTAGGCTCACATTAACCCGCGCCCTCACATACACGCTCCCCCTAAAGCGTTGTCGGACCCTCACATGGACCGTAAACCGTCCCCGTCCCCTAACCCTACCCTAGCCCGAACCCTAACCCTAAGCCTTCCCCGAAGCCTGACCTTCACCCGTCCCCTAATCCTAACCCGTACGCTAACACTAACATGCGCCCTCACACGCACGCTCCCCCTAACACGTTGTCGGACCCTCACCTGGACCCTAAACCGTCCCCGTACCCTAACCCTAACACTAGCCCGAACCCTAACCCTAATCCTTCCCCGAAGCCTGACCCTCACCCGTCCCCTAATCCTAACCCGTATGCTCACACTAACCCGCGCCCTCACACGCACGCTCCCCCTAAAGCGTTGTCGGACCCTCACCTGGACCCTAAACCGTCCCCGTCCCCTAACCCTAACCCTAGCCCGAACCCTAACCCTAACACTTCCCCGAAGCCTGACCCTCACCCGTCCCCTAATCCTAACCCGTAGGCTCACACTAACCCGCGCCCTCACACGCACGCTCCCCCTAAAGCGTTGTCGGACCCTCACCTCGACCCTAAACCGTCCCCGTCCCCTAACCCTAACCCTAGCCCGAACCCTAACCCTAACACTTCCCCGAAGCCTGACCCTCACCCGTCCCCTAATCCTAACCTGTACGCTCACACTATCCCGCTCCCTCACACGCACACTCCCCCTAAAGCGTTGTCGGACCCTCACCTGGACCCTAAACCGTCCCCGTCCCCTAACCCTAACCCTAGCCCGCACCCTAACCCTAACCCTTCCCCGAAGCCTGACGCTCACCCGTCCCCTAATCCTAATCCGTACGGTAACACTCACCCGCGCCCTCACACGCACGCTCCCGCTAAAGCGTTGTCGGACCCTCACCTCGATCCTAAACCGTCCCCGTCCCCTAACCCTAACTCTAGCCCGAACTCTAACCCTAACCCTTCCCCGAAGCCTGACCCTCACCCGTCCCCAATCCTAAACCGTAGGCTCACACTAACCCGCGCACTCACACGCACGCTCCCCCTAAAGCGTTGTCGGACCCTCACCTGGACCCTAAACCGTCCCCGTCCCCTAACCCTAACCCTAGCCCGAACCCTAACACTAACCCTTCCCCGAAGCCTGACTCTCACCCGTCCCCTAATCCTAAACCGTAGGCTCACATTAACCCGCGCCCTCACACCCACGCTCCCCCTAAAGCGTTGTCGGACCCTCACCTGGACCCTAAACCGTCCTCGTCCCCTAACCCTAACCCTAGCCCGAACCCTAACCCTAAGCCTTCCCCGAAGCCTGACCCTCACCCGTCCCCTAATCCTAACCCGCACGCTAACACTAACCCGGGCCCTCACACGCACGCTCCCCCTAAAGCGTTGTCGGACCCTCACCTGGACCCTAAACCGTCCCTGTCCCCTAACCCTAACCCTAGCCCGAACCCTAACCCTAAACCTTCCCCGAAGCCTGACCCTCACCCGTCACCTAATCCTAACCCGTAGGCTCACACTAACCCGCGCCCTCACACGCACGATCGCCCTAAAGCGTTGTCGGACCCTAACCTGGACTCTAAACCGTCCCCGTCCCCTATCCCTAACCCTAGCCCGAACCCTAACCCTAACCCTTTCCCGAAGCATGACCCTCACCCGGACCCTAATCCTAAGCCGTATGCTAACACTAACCCGCGCCCTCACACGCACGCTCCCCCTAAAGCGTTGTCGGACCCTCACCTGGACCCTAAACCGTCCCCGTACCCTAACCCTTACCCTAGCCCGAACCCTAACCCTAACCCTTCCCCGAAGCCTGACCCTCACCCGTCCCCTAATCCTAACCCGTACGCTAACACTAACCCGCGCCCTCACACGCACGCTCCCCCTGAAGCGTTGTCGGACCCTCACCTGGACCCTAAACCGTCCCCGTCCCCTAACCCTAACCCTAGCCCGAACCCTAACCCTAACCCTTCCCCGAAGCCTGACCCTCACCCGTCCCCTAATCCTAACCCGTAGGCTCACATTAACCCGCGCCCTCACATACACGCTCCCCCTAAAGCGTTGTCGGACCCTCACATGGACCGTAAACCGTCCCCGTCCCCTAACCCTACCCTAGCCCGAACCCTAACCCTAAGCCTTCCCCGAAGCCTGACCTTCACCCGTCCCCTAATCCTAACCCGTACGCTAACACTAACATGCGCCCTCACACGCACGCTCCCCCTAAAGCGTTGTCGGACCCTCACCTGGACCCTAAACCGTCCCCGTACCCTAACCCTAACCCTAGCCCGAACCCTAACCCTAACCCTTCCCCGAAGCCTGACCCTCACCCGTCCCCTAATCCTAACCCGTATGCTCACACTAACCCGCGCCCTCACACGCACGCTCCCCCTAAAGCGTTGTCGGACCCTCACCTGGACCCTAAACCGTCCCCGTCCCCTAACCCTAACCCTAGCCCGAACCCTAACCCTAACCCTTCCCCGAAGCCTGACCCTCACCCGTCCCCTAATCCTAACCCGTACGCTAACACTAATCCGCGCCCTCACACGAACGCTCCCCCTAAAGCGTTGTCGGACCCTCACCTGGACCCTAAACCGTCCCCGTACCCTAACCCTAACCCTAGCCCGAACCCTAACCCTAACACTTCCCCGAAGCCTGACGCTCACCCGTCCCCTAATCCTAACCCGTACGGTAACACTAACCCGCGCCCTCACACGCACGCTCCCCCTAAAGCGTTGTCGGACCCTCACCTGGACCCTAAACCGTCCCCGTCCCCTAACCCTAACCCTAGCCCGAACCCTAACCCTAACCCTTCCCCGAAGCCTGACCCTCACCCGTCACCTAATCCTAACGGGTAGGCTCACACTAACCCGCGCCCTCACACGCACGCTCCCCCTAAAGCGTTGTCGGACCCTCACCTGGACCCTAAACCGTCCCCGTCCCCTAACCCTAGCCCGAACCCTAACCCTAACCTTTCCCCGAAGCCTGACGCTCACCCGTCCCCTAATCCTAACCCGTATGGTAACACTAACCCGCGCCCTCACACCCACGCTCCCCCTAAAGCGTTGTCGGACCCTCACCTCGATCCTAAACCGTCCCCGTCCCCTAACCCTAACCCTAGCCTGAACCCTAACCCTAACCCTTCCCCGAAGCCTGACCCTCACCCGTCCCCTAATCCTAACCCGTAGGCTCACACTAACCTGCGCCCTCACACGCACGCTCCCCCTAAAGCGTTGTCGGACCCTCACCTGGACCCTAAACCGTCCCCGTCCCCTAACCCTAACCCTAGCCCGAACCCTAACCCTAAGGCTTCCCCGAAGCCTGACCTTCACCCGTCCCCTAATCCTAACCCGTACGCTAACACTAACACGCGCCCTCACACGCACGCTCCCCCTAAAGCGTTGTCGGACCCTCACCTGGACCCTAAACCGTCCCCGTCCCCTAACCCTAACCCTAGCCCGAACCCTAACCCTAACCCTTCCCCGAAGCCTGACTCTCACCCGTCCCCTAATCCTAACCCGTAGGCTCACACTAACCCGCGCCCTCACACGCACGCTCCCCCTAAAGCGTTGTCGGACCCTCACCTGGACCCTAAACCGTCCCCGTCCCCTAACCCTAACCCTAGCCCGAACCCTAACCCTAACCCTTCCCCGAAGCCTGACGCTCACCCGTCCCCTAATCCTAACCCGTAGGCTCACACTAACCCGCGCCCTCACACGCACGCTCCCCCTAAAGCGTTTTCGGACCCTCACCTGGACCCTAAACCGTCCCCGTCCCCTAACCCTAACCCTAGCCCGAACCCTAACCCTAACCCTTCCCCGAAGCCTGACCCTCACCCGTCCCCTAATCCTAACCCGTAGGCTCACACTAACCCGTGCCCTCACACGCACGCTCCCCCTAAAGCGTTGTCGGACCCTCACCTGGACCCTAAACCGTCCCCGTCCCCTAACCCTAACCCTAGCCCGAACCCTAACCCTAACCCTTCCCCGAAGCCTGACCCTCACCCGTCCCCTAATCCTAACCCGTAGGCTCACACTAACCCGCGCCCTCACACGCACGCTCCCCCTAAAGCGTTGTCGGACCCTCACCTCGACCCTAAACCGTCCCCGTCCCCTAACCCTAACCCTAGCCCGAACCCTAACCCTAACCCTTCCCCGAAGCCTGACCCTCACCCGTCCCCTAATCCTAACCCGTAGGCTCACACTAACCCGCGCCCTCACACGCACGCTCCCCCTAAAGCGTTGTCGGACCCTCACCTGGACACTAAACCGTCCCCGTACCCTAACCCTAACCCTAGCCCGGACACTAACCCTAATCCTTCCCCGAAGCCTGACCCTCACCCGTCCCCTAATCCTAACCCGTATGCTCACACTAACCCACGCCCTCACACGCACGCTCCCCCTAAAGCGTTGTCGGACCCTCACCTGGACCCTAAACCGTCCCCGTCCCCTAACCCTAACCCTAGCCCGAACCCTAACCCTAACCCTTCCCCGAAGCCTGACCCTCACCCGTCCCCTAATCCTAACCCGTAGGCTCACACTAACCCGCGCCCTCACACGCACGCTCCCCCTAAAGTGTTGTCGGACCCTCACCTGGACCCTAAACCGTCCCCGTCCCCGTCCCCTTACCCTAGCCCGAACCCTAACCCTAACCCTTCCCCGAAGCCTGACCCTCACCCGTCCCCTAATCCTAACCCGTAGGCTCACACTAACCCGCACCATCACACGCACGCTCCCCCTAAAGCGTTGTCGGACCCTCACCTCGACCCTAAACCGTCCCCGTCCCCTAACCCTAACCCTAGCCCGAACCCTAACCCTAACACTTCCCCGAAACCTGACCCTCACCCGTCCCGTAATCCTAACCCGTACGCTCACACTATCCCGCGCCCTCACACGCACGCTCCCCCTAAAGCGTTGTCGGACCCTCACCTCGACCCTAAACCGTCCCCGTCCCCTAACCCTAACCCTAGCCCGAACCCTAACCCTAACACTTCCCCGAAGCCTGACCCTCACCCGTCCCCTAATCCTAACCCGTAGGCTCACACTAACCCGCGCCCTCACACGCACGCTCCCCCTAATGCGTTGTCGGACCCTCACCTCGACCCTAAACCGTCCCCGTCCCCTAACACTAACCCTAGCCCGAACCCTAAACCTAACACTTCCCCGAAGCCTGACCCTCACCCGTCCCGTAATCCTAACCCGTACGCTCACACTATCCCGCGCCCTCACACGCACGCTCCCCGTAAAGCGTTGTCGGACCCTCACCTGGACCCTAAACCGTCCCCGTACCCTAACCCTAACCCTAGCCCGAACCCTAACCCTAATCCTTCCCCGAAGCCTGACCCTCACCCGTCCCCTAATCCTAACCCGTATGCTCACACTAACCCGCGCCCTCACACGCACGCTCCCCCTAAAGCGTTGTCGGACCCTCACCTGGACCCTAAACCGTCCCCGTCCCCTAACCCTAACCCTAACCCTAGCCCGAACCCTAACCCTAACCCTTCCCCGAAGCCTGACGCTCACCCGTCCCCTAATCCTAACCCGTAGGCTCACACTAACTCGCGCCCTCACACGCACGCTCCCCCTAAAGCGTTGTCGGACCCTCACCTGGACCCTAAACCGTCCCCGTACCCTAACCCTAACCCTAGCCCGAACCCTAACCCTAACCCTTCCCCGAAGCCTGACCCTCACCCGTCCCCTAATCCTAACCCGTAGGCTCACACTAACCCGGGCCCTCACACGCACGCTCCCCCTAAAGCGTTGTCGGACCCTCACCTGGACCCTAAACCGTCCCCGTCCCCTAACCCTAACCCTAGCCCGAACCCTAACCCTAACCCTTCCCCGAAGCCTGACCCTCACCCGTCCCCTAATCCTAACCCGTAGGCTCACACTAACCCGCGCCCTCACACGCACGCTCCCCCTAAAGCGTTGTCGGACCCTCACCTGGACCCTAAACCGTCCCCGTACCCTAACCCTAACCCTAGCCCGAACCCTAACCCTAATCCTTCCCCGAAGCCTGACCATCACCCGTCCCCTAATCCTAACCCGTATGCTCACACTAACCCGCGCCCTCACACGCACGCTCCCCCTAAAGCGTTGTCGGACCCTCACCTGGACCCTAAACCGTCCCCGTCCCCTAACCCTAACCCTAGCCCGAACCCTAACCCTAATCCTTCCCCGAAGCCTGACCCTCACCCGTCCCCTAATCCTAACCCGTATGCTCACACTAACCCGCGCCCTCACACGCACGCTCCCCCTAAAGCGTTGTCGGACCCTCACCTCGACCCTAAACCGTCCCCGTCCCCTAACCCTAACCCTAGCCCGAACCCTAACCCTAACACTTCCCCGAAGCCTGACCCTCACCCGTCCCGTAATCCTAACCCGTACGCTCACACTATCCCACGCCGTCACACGCACGCTCCCCCTAAAGCGTTGTCGGACCCTCACCTGGACCCTAAACCGTCCCCTTACCCTAACCCTAACCCTCTCCCGAACCCTAACCCAAATCCTTCCCCGAAGCCTGACGCTCACCCGTCCCCTAATCCTAACCCGTACGGTAACACTAACCCGCTCCCTCACACGCACGCTCCCCCTAAAGCGTTGTCGGACCCTCACCTGGACCCTAAACCGTCCCCGTCCCCTAACCCTAACCCTAGCCCGAACCCTAACCCTAACCCTTCCCCGAAGCCTGACCCTCACCCGTCCCCTAATCCTAACGGGTAGGCTCACACTAACCCGCGCCCTCACACGCACGCTCCCCCTAAAGCGTTGTCGGACCCTCACCTGGACCCTAAACCGTCCCCGTCCCCTAACCCTAACCCTAGCCCGAACCCTAACCCTAACCCTTCCCCGAAGCCTGACCCTCACCCGTCACCTAATCCTAACGGGTAGGCTCACACTAACCCGCGCCCTCACACGCACGCTCCCCCTAAAGCGTTGTCGGACCCTCACCTGGACCCTAAACCGTCCCCGTCCCCTAACCCTAGCCCGAACCCTAACCCTAACCCTTCCCCGAAGCCTGACGCTCACCCGTCCCCTAATCCTAACTCGTACGGTAACACTAACCCGCGCCCTCACACCCACGCTCCCCCTAAAGCGTTGTCGGACCCTCACCTCGATCCTAAACCGTCCCCGTCCCCTAACCCTAACCCTAGCCTGAACCCTAACCCTAACCCTTCCCCGAAGCCTGACCCTCACCCGTCCCCTAATCCTAACCCGTAGGCTCACACTAACCCGCGCCCTCACACGCACGCTCCCCCTAAAGCGTTGTCGGACCCTCACCTGGACCCTAAACCGTCCCCGTCCCCTAACCCTAACTTTAGCCCGAACCCTAACCCTAACCCTTCCCCGAAGCCTGACCCTCACCCGTCCCCTAATCCTAACCCGTAGGCTCACATTAACCCGTGCCCTACATACACGCTCCCCCTAAAGCGTTGTCGGACCCTCACATGGACCCTAAACCGTCCCCGTCCCCTAACCCTAACCCTAGCCCGAACCCTAACCCTAAGCCTTCCCCGAAGCCTGACCTTCACCCATCCCCTAATCCTAACCCGTACGCTAACACTAACACGCGCCCTCACACGCACGCTCCCCCTAAAGCGTTGTCGGACCCTCACCTGGACCCTAAACCGTCCCCGTCCCCTAACCCTAACCCTAGCCCGAACCCTAACCCTAACCCTTCCCCGAAGCCTGACCCTCACCCGTCCCCTAATCCTAACCCGTAGGCTCACACTAACCCGCGCCCTCACACGCACGCTCCCCCTAAAGCGTTGTCCGACCCTCACCTGGACCCTAAACCGTCCCCGTCCCCTAACCCTAACCCTAGCCCGAAACCTAACCCTAACCCTTCCCCGAAGCCTGACGCTCACCCGTCCCCTAATCCTAATCCGTACGGTAACACTAACCCGCGCCCTCACACGCACGCTCCCCCTAAAGCGTTGTCGGACCCTCACCTCGATCCTAAACCGTCCCCGTCCCCTAACCCTAACTCTAGCCCGAACTCTAACCCTAACCCTTCCCCGAAGCCTGACCCTCACCCGTCCCCAATCCTAACCCGTAGGCTCACACTAACCCGCGCCCTCACACGCACGCTCCCCCTAAAGCGTTGTCGGACCCTCACCTGGACCCTAAACCGTCCCCGTCCCCTAACCCTAACCCTAGCCCGAACCCTAACCCTAACCCTTCCCCGAAGCCTGACTCTCACCCGTCCCCTAATCCTAAACCGTAGGCTCACATTAACCCGCGCCCTCACACCCACGCTCCCCCTAAAGCGTTGTCGGACCCTCACCTGGACCCTAAACCGTCCTCGTCCCCTAACCCTAACCCTAGACCGAACCCTAACCCTAAGCCTTCCCCGAAGCCTGACCCTCACACGTCCCCTAATCCTAACCCGTACGCTAACACTAACCCGCGCCCTCACACGCACGCTCCCCCTAAAGCATTGTCGGACCCTCACCTCGACCCTAAACCGTCCCCGTCCCCTAACCCTAACCCTAGCCCGAACCCTAAACCTAACCCTTCCCCGAAGCCTGACCCTCACCCGTCCCCTAATCCTAACCCGTAGGCTCACACTAACCCGCGCCCTCACACGCACGCTCCCCCTAAAGCGTTGTCGGACCCTCACCTTGACCCTGAACCGTCCCCGTCCCCTAACCCTAACCCTAGCCCGAACCCTAACCCTAACCCTTCCCCGAAGCCTGACCCTCACCCGTCCCCTAATCCTAACCCGCACGCTAACACTAACCTGGGCCCTCACACGCACGCTCCTCCTAAAGCGTTGTCGGACCCTCACCTGGACCCTAAACCGTCCCTGTCCCCTAACCCTAACCCTAGCCAGAACCCTAACCCTAACCCTTCCCCGAAGCCTGACCCTCACCCGTCCCCTAATCCTAACCCGTTCGCTAACACTAACCCGCGCCCTCACACGCACGCTCCCCCTAAAGCGTTGTCGGAACCTCAATTGGACCCTAAGCCGTCCCCGTCTCCTAACCCTAACCCTAGCCAGAACCCTAACCCTAACCCTTCCCCGAAGCCTGACCCTCACCCGTCCCCTAATCCTAACCCGCACGCTAACACTAACCTGGGCCCTCACACGCACGCTCCCCCTATAGCGTTGTCGGACCCTCACCTGGACCCTAAACCGTCCCTGTCCCCTAACCCTAACCCTAGCCTGAACACTAACCCTAACGCTTCCCCGAAGCCTGACCCTCACCCGTCCCCTAATCCTAACCCGTAGGCTCACACTAACCCGCGCCCTCACACGCACGCTCCCCCTAAAGCGTTGTCGGACCCTCACCTGGACCCTAAACCGTCCCCGTACCCTAACCCGAACCCTAGCCCGAACCCTAACCCTAACCCTTCCCCGAAGCCTGACCCTCACCCGTCCCCTAATCCTAACCCGTACGCTCACACTAAGCCGCGCCCTCACACGCACGCTCCCCCTGAAGTGTTGTCGGACCCTCACCTGGACCCTAAACCGTCCCCGTCCCCTAACACTAACCCTAGCCCGAACCCTAACCCTAACACTTCCCCGAAGCCTGACCCTCACCCGTCCCCTAATCCTAACCCGTACGCTAACACTAATCTGCGCCCTCACACGAACGCTCCCCCTAAAGCGTTGTCGGACCCTCACCTGGACCCTAAACCGTCCCCGTCCCCTAAACCTAACCCTAGCCCGAACCCTAACCCTAACACTTCCCCGAAGCCTGACCCTCACCCGTCCCCTAATCCTATCCCGTACGCTAACACTAATCCGCGCCCTCACACGCACGCTCCCCCTAAAGCGTTGTCGGACCCTCACCTGGGCCCTAAACCGTCCCCGTCCCCTAACCCTAACCCTAGCCCAAACCCTAACCCTAACCCTTCCCCGAAGCCTGACGCTCACCCGTCCCCTAATCCTAACCCGTACGCTAACACTAACCTGCGCCCTCACACGTACGCTCCCCCTAAAGCGTTGTCGGACCCTCACCTGGACCCTAAACCGTCCCCGTCCCCTAACCCTAACCCTAGCCCGAACCCTAACCCTAAACCTTCCCCGAAGCCTGACCCTCTCCCGTCCCCTAATCCTAACCCGTAAGCTCACACTAACCCGCGCCCTCACACGCACGCTCCCCCTAAAGCATTGTCGGAACCTCACCTGGACCCTAAACCGTCCCCGTCCCCTAACCCTAACCCTAGCCCGAACCCTAACCCTAACCCTTCCCCGAAGCCTGACCCTCACCCGTCCCCTAATCCTAACCCGTACGCTAACACTAACCCGCGCCCTCACACGCACGCTCCCCCTAAAGCGTTGCCGGACCCTCACCTGGACCCTAAAACATCTCCATACCCTAACCCTAACCCTAGCCCGAACCCTCACCCTAACCCTTCAACGAAGCCTGACCCTCACCCGTCCCCTAATCCTAAACCGTAGGCTCACACTAACCCACGCCCTCACACGCACGCTCCCCCTAAAGCGTTGTCGGACCCTCACCTGTACCGTAAACCGTCCCCGTCCCCTAACACTAACCCTAGCCCGAACCCTAACCCTAACCCTTCCCCGAAGCCTGACCCTCACCCGTCCCCTAATCCTATCCCGTACGCTAACACTAATCCGCGCCCTCACACGCACGCTCCCCCTAAAGCGTTGTCGGACCCTCACCTGGACCCTAAACCGTCCCCGTCCCCTAACACTAACCCTAGCCCGAACCCTAAACCTAACACTTCCCCGAAGCCTGACCCTCACCCGTCCCCTAATCCTAACCCGTAGGCTCACACTAACCCGCGCCCTCACACGCACGCTCCCCCTAAAGCGTTGTCGGACCCTCACCTGGACCCTAAACCGTCCCCATCCCCTAACCCTAACCGTAGCCCGAACCCTAACCCTAACACTTCCCCGAGCCTGACCCTAACCCGTCCCCTAATCCGAACGCGTACGCTAACACTAACCCACGCCCTCACACGCACGCTCCCCCTAAAGCGTTGTCGGACCCTCACCTGGACCCTAAATCGTCCCCATCCCCTAACCCTAACCCTAGCCCGAACACTAACCCTAACCCTTCCACGAAGCCTGACACTCACCCGTTCCCTAATCCTAATTCGTGCGCTCACACTAACCCGCACCCTCACACGCACGCTCCCCCTAAAGCGTTGTCGGACCCTCACTAGGTCCCTAAACCGTCCCCGTCCCCTAACCCTAACCCTAACCCTAGCCCGAACCCTAACCCTAACACTTCCCCGAAGCCTGACCCTCACCCGTCCCCTAATCCTAACCCGTACGCTAACACTAACCCACGCCCTCACACGCACGCTCCCCCTAAAGCGTTTTCGGACCCTCACCTGAACCCTAAACCGTCCCCGTCCCCTAACCCTAACCCTAGCCCGAACCCTAACCCTAACCCTTCCCCGAAGCCTGACCCTCACCCGTCCCCAATCCTAACCCGTAAGCTCACACTAAACCGCGCCCTCACACGCACGCTCCCCCTAAAGCATTGTCGGAACCTCACCTGGACCCTAAACCGTCCAAGTCCCCTAACCCTAACACTAGCCTGAACCCTAACCCTAACCCTTCCCCGAAGCCTGACCCTCACCCGTCCCCTAATCCTAACCCGTTCGCTAACACTAACCCGCGCCCTCACACGCACGCTCCCCCTAAAGCGTTGTCGGACCCTCAATTGGACCCTAAGCCGTCCCCGTCTCCTAACCCTAACCCTAGCCAGAACCCTAACCCTAACCCTTCCCCAAAGCCTGACGCTCACCCGTCCCCTAATCCTAACCCGCTCGCTAACACTAACCCTGGCCCTCACACGCATGCTCCCCCTAAAGCATTTTCGGACCCTCACCTGGACCCTAAACCGTCCCCGTCCCCTAACCCTAACCCTAGCCAGAACCCTAACCCTAACCCTTCCCCGAAGCCTGACCCTCACCCGTCCCCTAATCCTAACCCGTACGCTAACACTAACCCGCGCCCTCACACGCACGCTCCCCCTAAAGCGTTGTCAGCCCCTCACCTGGACCCTAAACCGTCCCCGTCTCCTAACCCTAACCCTAGCCCGAACCCTAACCCTAACCCTTCCCCGAAGCCTGACCCTCACCCGTCCCCTAATCCTAAACCGTAGGCGCACACTAACCCGCGCCCTCACACGCACGCTCCCCCTAAAGCGTTGTCGGACCCTCACCTGGACCCAAAACCGTCCCCGTCCCCTAACCCTAACCCTAGCCCGAACCCTAACCCTAACCCTTCCCCGAAGCCTGACCCTCACCCGTCCCCTAATCCTAACCCGTAGGCTCACACTAACCCGCGCCCTCACACGCACGCTCCCCCTAAAGCGTTGTCGGACCCTCACCTGGACCCTAAACTTTCCCCGTCCCCTAACCCTAACCCTAGCCCGAACCCTAACCCTAACCCTTCCCCGAAGCCTGACCCTCACCCGTCCCCTAATCCTAACCCGTAGGCTCACATTAACCCGCGCCCTCACACACATGCTCCCCCTAAAGCGTTGTCGGACCCTCACATGGACCCTAAACCGTCCCCGTCCCCTAACCCTAACCCTAGCCCGAACCCTAACCCTAAGCCTTCCCCGAAGCCTGACCCTCACCCGTCCCCTAATCCTAACCCGTACGCTAACACTAACCCGCGCCCTCACACGCACGCTCCCCCTAAAGCGTTGTCGGACCCTCACCTGGACCCTAAACCGTCCCCGTCCCCTAACCCTAACCCTAGCCCGAACCCTAACCCTAACCCTTCCCCGAAGCCTGACCCTCACCCGTCCCCTAATCCTAACCCGTAGGCTCACACTAACCCGCTCCCTCACACGCACGATCCCCCTAAAGCGTTGTCGGACCCTAACCTGGACCCTAAACCGTCCCCGTCCCCTGTCCCTAACCCTAGCCCGAACCCTAACCCTAACCCTTTCCCGAAGCATGACCCTCACCCGTCCCCTAATCCTAAGCCGTACGCTAACACTAACCCGCGCCCTCACATGCACGCTCCCCCTAAAGCGTTGTCGGACCCTCACCTGGACCCTAAACCGTCCCCGTACCCTAACCCTAACCCTAGCCCGAACCCTAACCCTAACCCTTCCCCGAAGCCTGACCCTCACCCGTCCCCTAATCCTAACCCGTACGCTAACACTAACCCGAGCCCTCACACGCACGCTCCCCCTAAAGCGTTGTCGGACCCTCACCTGGACCCTAAACCGTCCCCGTCCCCTAACCCTAACCCTAGACCGAACCCTAACCCTAACCCTTCCCCGAAGCCTGACCCTCACCCGTCCCCTAATCCTAACCCGTACGCTAACACTAATCCGCGCCCTCACACGAACGCTCCCCCTAAAGCGTTGTCGGACCCTCACCTGGACCCTAAACCGTCCCCGTCCCCTAACCCTAACCCTAGCCCGAACCCTAACCCTAACCCTTCCACGAAGCCTGACACTCATCCGTCCCCTAATCCTAACCCGTACGCTAACACTATCCCGCGCCCTCACACGCACG